>NC_052338.1:8980737-9295510 GCF_016432855.1 Salvelinus namaycush
TCACGCAAAACTGAAAGCGCGAACCACTGCTTTTAATCAGGGCAAGGTGACCGGAAACATGACCGAATACAAACAGTGTAGCTATTCCCTCCGCAAGGCAATCAAACAAGCTAAGCATCAGTATAGAGACAAGTAGAGTTGCAATTCAACGGCTCAGACACGAGAGGTATGTGGCAGGGTCTACAGTCAATCACGGACTACAAAAGAAAAACCAGCCCCGTCGCGGACCATGATGCCTTGCTCTCAGACAGACGAAACAACTTCTTTGCTCGCTTTGAGGACAATACAGTGCCACTGACACGGCCCGCTACCAAAACCTGTGGGCTCTCCTTCACTGTAGCCAACTTGAGTAAAACATTTAAACGTGTCAACCCTCGCAAGGCTGCAGGCCCAGACGGCATCCCCAGCCGCGTCCTCAGAGCATGTGCAGACCAGCTGGCTGGTGTGTTTACGGACATATTCAATCAATCCTTATCCCAGTCTACTGTTCCCACATGCTTCAAGAGGGCCACCATTGTTCCTGTTCCCAAGAAAGCTAAGGTAACTGAGCTAAATGACTACCGCCCCGTAGCACTCACTTCCGTCATCATGAAGTGCTTTGACAGACTAGTCAAGGACCATATCACCTCCACCCTACCTGACACCCTTCAATTTGCTTACCGCCCCAATAGGTCCACAGACGACGCAATCGCCATCACACTGCCCTAACCCATCTGGACAAGAGGAATACCTATGTAAGAATGCTGTTCATCGATTACAGCTCAGCATTTAACACCATAGTACCCTCCAAACTCGTCATTAAGCTCGAGACCCTGGGTCTCGACCCCGCCCTGTGCAACTGGGTCCTGGACTTCCTGACGGGCCGCCCCCAGGTGGTGAGGGTAGGTAACAACATCTCCACCCCGCTGATCCTCAACACTGGGTCCCCACAAGGGTGCGTTCTCAGCCCTCTCCTGTACTCCCTGTTCACCCACGACTGCGAGGCCATGCACGCCTCCAACTCAATCATCAAGTTTGCAGACGACACTACAGTGGTAGGCTTGATTACCAACAACGACGAGACGGCCTACAGGGAGGAGGAGTGGGCCCTCGGAGTGTGGTGTCAGGAAAATAACCTCACACTCAATGTCAACAAAACAAAGGAGATGATTGTGGACTTCAGGAAACAGCAGAGGGAGCAGCCCCCTATCTACATTGACGGGACAGTAGTGGAGAGGGTGGAAAGTTTTAAGTTCCTCGGCGTATACATCACGGACAAACTGAAATGGTCCACCCACACAGACAGCGTGGTGAAGAAGGCGCAGCAGCGCCTCTTCAACCTCAGGAGGCTGAAGAAATTCGGCTTGTCACCAAAAACACTCACAAACTTTTACAGATGCACAATCGAGAGCATCCTGTCGGGCTGTATCACCGCCTGGTACGGCAGCTGCTCCGCCCATAACCGTAAGGCTCTCCAGAGGGTAGTGAGGTCTGCACAACGCATCACCGGGTGCAAACTACCTGCCCTCCAGGACACCTACACCACCCGATGTCACAGGAAGGCCAAAAAGATCATCAAGGACAGCAACAACCCGAGCCACTGCCTGTTCACCCCGATATCATCCAGAAGGCGAGGTCAGTACAGGTGCATCAAAGCAGGGACCGAGAGACTGAAAAACAGCTTCTATCTCAAGGCCATCAGACTGTTAAACAGCCATCACTAACTTTGAGTGGCTGCTGCCAACATACTGACTCTAGCCACTTTAATAATGGAAAAAATTACACAACCTCAACAAAATAGTATTTTATCATGGTGTTAAATACATAGTGTTATTTGGATTTATGATGCATGAGATTACGCTTTGAAAGGTTTTCCAACATGTCCAAGATGGAGGGAAATCTGTTCTGACAGACCTTATGGGTTCTTGGGGCAAATTTGTTCAGCATAAAGAAAGACACCTACATCGCTACGTCAAATGGGCCGATGAATATGAGGGTTTAAGTGAGACTGCTTATAACAGTGCTCCCTATAGGTCAATCGGTGCCATTCTTTTTGACCAATGTACTCATGGCCTTTAGTTTCTATGTGCCATATTAGAAAGAACTTGAGTTATTTAACCATGTCAATAAAAAATAAATAAGAAGGATTCATACAATAACAATAGGTGTTTATGGCTTTGCATCGCTGAGAACCCTTTAAAAATCTAAAAATATTCCTGGACCATCTACAGTAGCCCAGCGGACCACGAGCCCGAGGTTGAGAAACACTGATACTGTATAGGCCTATTGAAGTGCAATTGTTTTGTCTGAATGTTTGTGCCTATAGCTTTCCATATTAGGTAAAAATATGATTATTTCTGTATTACCTGCTGCAATTAATATACACAGAGCAATATTAATGCTGTCTTTTTGTAGGCACGTTGGCCAAAGCCTATGGTGAAATGAACCGAATACGGTCTGTGGTAAACATAGGCTTAGGAGATCTTGTACAATTCGTGCTGTGATATTTTTTTTTTCTTCTGTGTTTTTCAAGCGTTAATGCAACCAAAACAAGTACATAAAAGGTAATGTTAACACTGCCTGATATTATCTCATAGAACAAAACGTATAAAATATCCTAGCCTGTGTTTCTCCTAACGAACCCCATTCATTCAACATTCATTTCCCCCTTAAGAATGGCTGAACGAACCCATGTTATTAGAATGAATCAGATGAAACTCATTCATTTTTTTAGGACTACAAACTGGCTAGTTACAGATATGAGCTCAAACAAAACCTGTCCTGTGGCGCCATCTCCTGGATCAAGAGAGAACGACTCGATCTTCAACGACAACCATCATGGCGGCCACCACACGGCTCATATCAAGGTTGACAGTTGTCACGGGTTAGTGTCTTCTTTCACGTTTCGTCGGCCTTTATATGCAACTTAATACATATGTAAGGTAGGTAAATAATTCTGCACTTCTCTGTAGAAAATGAGTGGGGCAGATATGTGTGCTTAGCAAGGCGCAATAGATTGTGTTGTTGTAGCTGACCCTTGGGCTAGTTGTTGGACTTCAATCATTTTATTTCACTGCGGGACAAGATTGTAGCTAACAGCCTTTGTAACATTGTAACATTGTTTCGACTAAGCTACATAACTGTTACAGTATATCATCTTCAGACATTCTTGAGCATATTTGCTTTAAAAGGTATAATAATAATCTGTCCTGTGGTATCTCAACAGCAACAGCCATCCAAATCAGTTTGTTAATGAAACCTTAATGACAATATCCCAATTAAGTAAACTTAACATACACATACATGTTCTTAAGAGTAGCCTAGGCCATTTTTATTGGGCAAAAATGTGTTTGTCTTCACCTTTGCCCGATGAGACAGCTCTGTCACTCTCATTGGGTCAAAGGGGACGGCAACAAGGATGTTGCCTTACAAGAATCTTCACTCAGATGAATTAAAGGCAAGATAGAATGAATGCACCCCCTTGCCTATAGGCGACCAACTATCAGTCCTTTATTATAGCCCTTATGTACAGAACATCCAAGTTAGTGGTATAGAGCCCTCTCTTTACCTGCTGTGAGCTGCAGCCGATTGCCTCCTACATTTTTGCACTACCCATTGTCTCCAGGAGGGGGCAGCGGGATTGGCCGAGCCGTATGCCAGCGATTTGCCTCCGAGGGTGCCATAGTGGTGGTCGCTGACATCAGCGAGGAGTCAGCCAATCAGACCCTGGGCATCCTGAACCATGACCACAAAGGGCAGGACCACATGGCGTCTGCTGTGGATGTTTCATCAAGGGAGAGTGTAGAGAAACTACTCACAAGCATACAGGTGATTGACTTATGTGCAGACATACACACACACTCACTAATTCAGTGTGTGTGTCTGGTGTAATTTAGTTATTATCCTAAACCACATGCTGGCGTCTCCTACTAGGAAAATGAGTCAATCATGTAACGTTTTTGGACCTTGACCTAAAGCACCTCACTTTAGCAACAAAGTCGAGAAGTTAGAAATTGCCTGAATCTGAAGAGACATTTTGTGTGAGTGAGTCACTGAATTCCGTTCGTGATTAACTCATAAACAATGTGCTGTGATACCCTCCTGCAGTGTCGGTACTTCCAGCCTCCCTCAGTATGTGTGAATGCTGCAGGGATCACTCGGGATGAGTTCCTCCTGAAAATGGAGGACAAGGACTTTGACCAGGTTATCCAAGTCAACCTAAAGGTATTAGTTAGTTTGTTCTTATTGTCCTGACCACAATATATTTATATTAGTGGAAGAAAAGCAGCAAGGTTTTCTCTCTCTTTAGGTTCAATGACTCTTTTACGTTGATACACCGAAATCAGAGTTAAAACGTTGTTACAATAAATAGTGCTTCCTACCCTTGTATCCCACAAACCCCTCTCTTTCCCCTCTCTCTATCAGGGTACATTCCTCCTGACTCAGGCTGTTGGCAAGGCTCTGGTTGCTTGTGGAGCTCCTAAAGGCTCCATTATTACTGTGGGCAGCATTGTGGGCAAGGCGAGTCCGACATCTTAGTGGCACCCCAGGCATTATCTTTCAACAGACTTACATTCATTCCTACCATTCTTTAACCTTCTCTTTGTGCTTCTGGCTGTTACCAGGTGGGCAATATTGGACAGGCAAACTACTCTGCTTCCAAAGCAGGTGTGGAGGGCCTGACCAGAACTGCAGCCAAGGAGCTGAGCAGGTGAGGCACACCTGGGTTATGTTCATTAGGGCAAACCGTAGCAAAATGTTTTGCAACAGAAACAAAAAAATATATTTTAATTTTGTACAAGTTGAGATGGTACCGACCCTTTTTGGGCTGTTATCTTCTGTGCAGTGTCTACTGAACACGACCCTGCATTTGATTTCAACACCCCAAATTTGACCCATTCACCAATAGAGAGAAGATTAATAGGCTATAAACATTATTTAGTGAGGAGGGCCGGCTTCCTGATAGCAATGGAATTTAAGCTTACGAGTTTTAACAATCCATCGTTCCTACGGCGAAAGATGTAACATGCGTTTCCCGAAACACCAGGCAGAGAAAACATTCTCTTAAGTGCGTCGTTGGAGCCCGTGTCCATCTGATAGGATCTCTCGGATCAGCTTTCTCCATTCAAATCTTACCTTAACATTAGAATTAGTCCACAATACTGACGATGGATCAGCTCCTAGAGATATATTATCACTTGGCTGCAAATATTGAGGTTTATTGTAATGCTTACCCTATAATACACAGATTTGACACATCATGTTGTAATACATCATGAAATTACAGGCTGTGTAGCCTACAATTCTTTTTTAAATTGAACCTTTATTTATCTAGGCAAGTCGGTTAAGAACAAATTCTTATTTACAATGACGGCCTACTCCGGCCAAACCCGGACGACGCGGGGCCAATTGTGCGCCGCCCTATGGGACTCCAATCAACTCCAGATGTGATTCCGCCTGGATTCGAACCAGGGACTGTAGTGTCGCCTCTTGCACTGAGATGCAGTGCCTTAGAACTCAATTGACTGAAAAATATAGGCCCATATAGCCTTTAAGCCTGCTGAATGTTTTTATGCAGTCAGCTCGGTTTTCATTTGAAGCAGCTTTTTATCTTTCACTTGTTTGTACCAATTGCAAAGACATTGGCAACTTTGCATTGGGCGGTCACAGAGCGACAGATAAACAGCTTGATTCTATGTTTAGCGGCGATCTTCTGTGTTTTAAAAGTGACTCAGAAGGGAGCAGAAAAAAACATTAAATGACCACTTTGCTGTTCTACGAGTGGTCAGAGGCAGTCAGACCACTGAATAAAGAGTGTTTTCAAGTGCAACTTCAGTGACGCTGGTTTTGGGAAACAGCTCTGGGTTTTAGCGATGCTCCTATGAAGGTTCTAATGAACTTATTAGCCTTGAGATGCGTTTGGGAAACAGGGCCCAGGTGTGGTGTGAAGTATGAATATTGTCTAAAACCTAACATACAACTGCTCTCTTTCTCCAGATATGGGATCCGGTGTAACTGTGTGCTTCCGGGGTTTATAACCACACCCATGACTGATAAAGTACCAGAGAAAGTAATCAGTCAGGTACGACTGCGTTCTCCTTTTATATTAGATAGAAAGTCACCACCTCAATGTTGTTTTTGGATAAAAGTGTGTTTTTAACTTGCTGTGTTTGTGTGTGCAGCTTACGTCCATGGTGCCACTGGGGAGGATGGGAGAGCCTGCAGGTAAGAATACTGTATACATACTGTACACCTCTGTGCAGTAGAGCACATCACAAATGCAGAACTCCGTTCCCTTTATAATCAAGTTACAAGACTTAACCTCTCTCTCTCTCTCTCTCTCTCTCTCTGTCTCTGTGTGTGTATAGAGGTAGCTGATGTATGTGCCTTTCTGGCTTCAGATGACTCTCGTTACATCACCGGAACCAGTATTGAAGTAACAGGTAATGGACCCACCTGAAATACATTCAAATGATTGAGTAATGTTTAACAGGAAATGCCTTTTTTACTGCTGTCCTGTTGACAAAAAGCATTTCTTACTCACCTCCAGGAGGCCTTTTCATTGGCTGAGACAACTTTCCATCATCCTCATTAAGACCAATGAGGCAAGTTCCCATCTAGGTCCAGGAATTGAGTATTGCTTCAACGTTCACATTGTGCCTTCACTTGTAATAATACAACTGGTTGGGGATCGATCTTGTTTTGTAGATCTAGTCAATATGTACAAGGTCAATGTGCAATAAATTAAAACCAATGTTTGTAACTTTTGAGATCTCGTGTTGTGGAGAGAGTTCACAATACAGAGAGCGGGTCAGTGTTTAGTGGTTTCCCAATGTAACCAAGTTACACCTCTAAACGCTCTACATTTATGTACAGTTACTATCATAAGGTTAATAACAGGCTTGGATTTAGATGTTTATGAACAGAAATGGCTGGCTTCACACATGCAAAGGTACTCGAATACAGTATGCACACAGAGAAAATGCGTTGGCATGTGGTTTAATTGGAGACTTCGAACAGAAAACAACAAGCCAAGAACAAACCAAGACAGTGAAACTAAAGCAAAATAAAAACCAACAGAAAACTTGGCAAAAAAATGAAACACAAATGAAAGAGAGCAGTGGACTGTAGAGGGAGGCAGGCACAGATCAGAATCAAACTGGAGGGAAAACACTAGAAGTGATCTATTGGGGTGTTGAGGTGATAAATAGTGGAAATAAGGTTGGGATGTGACTGATTCTGTGTTAACACACAGGTGGTAAGTTAACTGGAGATTTGTGAATGATGTGGTTGTATTCAGCCGTCTGGGCCGCTGTACGCAGCAAGACGAGAGGAATCAAATTGAAAAAATTCTAGCTATTGTGTTGCAACACCAGCCAGTTGAGAGAGAATGAAACAGGAGAGGGACTAAGAAAAAATAACAAGGGAGTCGAGCAGCTCTTTTTAAAAAGATTATATATTACAGAAACAAACATAAAAAATAAAAATACTTACATAAAATAATACTTTTTCTCTTTTCAGCACCATATTTTGTTGAAACATTTGTCTTTAACAATAAAACTAACCAATAGATGTGATTCTCGAGAGAAAATCGCAAGGTAATTATTTTTTCACCTCTGGTTGAGTTTAGGTCAACCCCCCCTTTGCAATATCAAAAGAAAAACAAACCAAAATACCCATAAGGATATTCAACCCCATAGCCACATTACATTACTTACTTATAAACAAAATCGTAATAATTCTTCCCCAGGTGGTTGCTAGAATTTTCCCTCCCTCCCGCTAGCTGTCCCCTGCCCACTGTGTTCTCACAACCGTAGAATCCCGGTGTCTGTTTGTCGCCCACGCCATACTCCTACAGCGCAGCGCAGCATTGGCAAACCGCAATGAAATGTGACAGCATTGGAGAGTCCCCATTTAATCGTAACAGCACAGTTGATGATTGCTAAAGGGTTACAATGAGATATGGCCACAAATGACATGTTTTCTTTTTCACCAGTTGACATGCATAGATCAATGGGGTGTGCACAGATAACTCGGGTTAGTGTTTGTTTAATATGTATTTAATTGTTTTAACCATCAAGTGAGAACTACAGGAAATAAATACAAAATGAAATACCACATTCGACTGGCATATTTGGCTTGTCGTTGTTTGAAGCACCTTGTTTGATTTCAATAAATACAATAGAATTTCACTATGTCTGTACAAATGGATTCTAATGCACATATCCAGTAGGAGAACTGGTGACAGCATCATGTGGCTGTGATGGAGACAAACTTGAATTATTCACGCTGAATATATTAACGCTTTGGTATAATTAGCACCTTGCCACAGTTTTTGAAAGCATGCATTTATTCACCGTTGTAAGAGAGAACTTTTGGCCGTCATCTATTAAGCTCATACACATATTTAACCCTGATACCTTTCCTGCTTGAAAAGAGACGGAATGTCACAAAATCCTGGGATGTAACCCTGTGTTCTACATAAAACAAGAATCAAATTCCAGGCATCGCACCTGTAAATACTGGACTGGTTTGATGGCATTCTGGCCTATTCGCTGGTCTAGGAACTACAGTTCTGGCCTGTGTATGACAGTTGTAACAATGATTAATAATACATGTACCACACATCAAGTTCAGTACAATTTACAAGGTTAATGGCTTTTGATTCATTGGTCCTTGGAGAAGGCAAAGACACCCTTCCGTCCCATTGCATGCAACATTATTGGCCCAATAATAAACAGCCATACAGTTCAGAGACAGTACGTTTCTGTTAGGACTTTATTATTACAGTACTGAGCAAAGAGATGTTCATAGTCACATCTTAGGTTAAAGCCGCGATAAAACTAGAGATCTCACAGCTTTGCCTCCACTCCATCTCTACAAAGCACCGTTTCTATTCACCCGCCTCTAGTATATTTGACCAGCTTTAGGATAACTAGACTGATATAGTTGTTTGGTACAGAATTTCACTGTGGAGATGAATAGAACATGAACTTAGCTAGACAACATGGACGTCTCTGTTTCGTCAGGCCTGGTTGGCTACAGGCTCGTCTGTTTTCCGGTCCTCCATGCTCTTCGTGGAACTCCTATTCATTCATTGGTTTCCCCTTAATGTGGTGAGGCGTAGGATGGGGCGGGGCTTAGATGCAGAAGATGTACAAGTGTGTGGGGAAGGCAATGCAGAGAGGTAGAGTGGGTGAGACAACTGGAAAGAGAGACAGCGGGAAGGAGAGAGGAGTGAGAGGGGGGTCCGCGACGGTGGGCTCTGGCATGTACGGAAGGAGGAGATGGCTCTTTGGGCCAGCTGTTCGTTGGAAAAGAACACGGTTTTATTCTGCTAACGGTCAGAACTCCATCTCTCGTTCTCGCAATCGATCTTTGTTCTCCTCTTCGTGAGAATGTTTGTGTTCTACTTTTCTCTTGTCGTCCATTTCTACTTGGGAGATGTTTTCCCCTGGGCATGTACTTGACTGAGTGCATGTCTGTTTTACAACAGTGTGTGTGTGTGTGTGTGTGTGTGTGTGTGTGTGTGTGTGTGTGTGTGTGTGTGTGTGTGTGTGTGTGTGTGTGTGTGTGTGTGTGTGTGTGTGTGTGTATATATATATGGTCGGGAATGAGCTTGATATCATGAAATACATTTGCAAATTATTGGACATGTACTGTATATTGGTATGTTAATGTTTGTGTTGTGTATGTGTGTGTGTTCATCAGTGTAAGTGTATATTCTATATGTGTAGGTGTTTGTCATTTCTCTGCATGGTGTTTTAGCCCAGGAAACAGACAGGTCCCACTTCAAAGCCAAATTTCTGGTTGCTCTCCCCAAAGTCTGTGATCTTGAGGTCCCGCAGAGGAAGCTGTTCCACCTGGGGCGTGTTCACCTCCACCACTGTCCTGTCGAAGCCCTTACGATACTGCAGACAGACAGAAACAGAGAGACAGGTGAGATCACTACACGTGCAGCAAGGGTATCTGCCTAGGATTCATTATTATACTTTGATTGTGTGTAATGGAAAAATACAGTTCCGTAGTAATACTTTTTGTATGGGCATGTGTTCTTATTGACTGCTGAGAGGGAAATTATTAAATTAGCCTACATCAGATTAAAAATAGAGCAACATTCAGGGAATTCTGATCCATTTTCCTTTTTAAAAAGCTAATGGGGGGGATGTACCCCCGGACCCCCTATAAAATCTCAGGCTTCTTAGTTTTCTTTTTGAGATACTTGAGATACGCATCCATAACTTGAATGTCTGCACACAGAGGTGAGTGAGCTAGAGATGACCTTTGGTTACCATGACTCCCTGGAAAACACTGGCAATTGTTACTGAATATGACCACACTGTTTAAATAAACCAATTAAATGAGACTCACAGAACAGCCGTCAACCAGGGCCTTGATGTATGGGCTGGTCTCGTAGCTGAGGTCCTCATCGTTGGCGCCTTGGAAGTGTAGCGCCCTCTTGTGGCCGTTATTGGCCGTGCGGTCGGCCCAGGCCACAGAGCGATGGCAGTGGTAGGTGAGGTTTTGGCGGGCCTGGACACTCAGCAGCCGCAGGAAGCCCAACTGGACCACGCCGATCGGCTCGCCATTAGAGTCCACGTACGACAGCTGGGGGGGGGGGAGATGCCCCATGAAATAAAAACTCAGATTAAGCTAATAGATGTGAACTCTATAATAAGCATGAAAGCAGAGTGTGATATCTCAAACCTGACATTAAATAAACATGTTGCTTAGTGACAGAGTGTTATGATAATGCTTTGATCATTTTCCTGATCGACCTTCATCTTTACCCATTGGTTGATATCCAGGTCAAACATAGCACACTGGACTATAATGAATGTCCCCCTGGGATTCTCCACGGTGGTGCAATAAACCCAAACTAACCTTGCTGCCAGTTGCAAACTCACTGTACCAGGAGCCTGGTTTCTCCGTGGTCCAAGAGCTGAGCTTTACCTAAGAGAGACAATTAGATGTATGTTTCAACATACAGCTACTTCAGGGTAGAGTTTGTGTGTGTGCATTATTGACTGACAAGCCCAGTCTCTCTTCTCACCGTGTCCACGCTCTTGCTGGGGTACAGGCAGGTCTCCCCACCGGCGGTGAAGTTGCAGAACACCTTGAGAGAGTCGCGAGAGCAACCCTGGTTGGGGTCGATCCAGTACTCTCCTACAGGGGGCAGCAGAGAGATGAGGCACGACTAAGTACCAAGGAACTCAAATGACATAATGTGACTAAAATGACAATGTGAAGTCGCCATTTATCTTTCTTTGTATTAATGGTGTATTAACCAAATAATTAGCATAATACACAAATCCCCATCAAAATCCCTCTGTTTAAGCTAGAGATATGTTTGTTTTGCATGGGCTGCGTCTCAATCCACCACATCCGCCGACGCCGGCCTTCCGTGTCTGGGGTGGAAGGTGGCTGAGCTACAGCGATGTTTGTCAGACCAGGAGACATCCCGAAAACCGGTCTTCTCATGAATGAATGTCTGTAGTGTCCGAACGGTTTGGGCAACAAACTAATACAGTGAGCTCCAAAAGTATTGGGACAGTGTCAAATGTTTTGTTGTTTTGGCTCTGTCAGCATTTTGGATGCGAAATTACACAATGACTAACTATGGAACATTGTTATATTTACCATTAATTTCTATTAGGCACAAAATAATCTGAGAAACAACCAAAACAAACAGCAAATGCATCCAACAAGTTTGGAACAAATACTACATTTACTAATTACTAAATCAGGAACCAAATACAACATGTTTGACTCATTTAATACACAAGTGAATTTGTCCCAATACTTTTGCTCCCAATTTTAGGGGCGCAAAAGTATTGGGACAAATTCACTTGTGTATTAAATGAGGGGGGACTACATACAAAAAGTGCTGTAATTCCTAAACGGGTCACCTGATATGGATGAAAATACCCTCAAATTAAAGCTGACAGTCATTGTATCATTTCAAATCCAAAGTGCTGGAGTACAGAGCCAAAACAACAAAAAAATTACTTAGACGTTAGTTAAAAGTGACCTCATGTCTTAAAACAAAATTCCCTGTGTAAAGTTAGAATTGCCACATTTTTGTGAATAGTTTTATGCCTGAAAGCCCCATACCGTCTTTGAGCTCTGGCTGCCCGAGTTTCAGGTCCTGGCAGGTGCGTGCAGGGCTGTCCTTGGTGCCCAGAGGGAAGCGCATGGTCTCGATCTCCTGTCGCAGCGAGTTCAGTGAGCCGAAGATCTCCTCCATGCCTTCACTGCCTGTCAGGAACTCTGTGCCGGTGGCGTCGGCTGCGACCGCTTCTGCGTCTGTCTCGGACAGCATCCGGCTGGCATCGATGGAGCGTTTGGACTTCTTGGCGATTTGGATGGGCAGCGGCTGGATGACGTCGCCTGGAGGACCCTGATTGGAGGCGGGTCACAGAGAAAGATTATTACTGGTTGATATTATTGAACTTAGTTATGTTTGAACTGAAAACTGTAGATGTACACATATGCTATGCTCTAGAATGATGTAAGCAACCAAACATAGATCTACGCAGGACTAAACTGAAAAATGGCGGTAAAATACGAGTATTTAATTAGTTTCATGGAGTAAACTGATTATGCAAAGGATGGGTACTCACTGGAGGCCCGGGGGGTCCTGAGACACCCTTCTCTCCCTTGGGACCACCTCCTCCCTGGACCACACAGAGACAGGAGATAGAGATGAAACAATACAGTGCACATGGGACTCAACAGTGACTATAATATGGAAGCAGATATTCCACTAGAGAGAGTGCGGAGGAGGACGTTCTACTCACTGTAGCACCCTTAGCTCCCTTGACACCTTGGGGACCCTGGGAAAGAGGCGCAGGGAGGTCAGGATTATCATTCAATAGACGCTAACTATTACCACTGTTATACGGCCATAGAAAAGAGGACGTTTGAAATGATTGGAGAGCGACAGAATTATGCAAGACACAAAAGGCATGGAGGCATTCATGCTTAAATCTTTCTATGTTACAGGCTTCTGTTTTGAGAATATACACAATGCAGATAGAGGATGTTGCGTGATATACTGATAAAAGAACCAGGAGAGGTGATGTAGAAGTGGTTACTCACAGGCATGCCAGCAGGACCACCAGGACCGATAGGTCCAGTACCTCCAGAGACACCCTGAAACACACAGGAAATGCATCAGCACTGAACTCAAGTGTTTGTCGAAGGGCGACAGAATACATGTTCAGTAGGGACGTGTCGTATAGGCACAACAACATATTATTTCGAGTGTGCGTGTGCTCAGAGGAAATATACGCTATCTTTCAAAGCTCTATAATGTCCGCTAAGGAGAGACAGGTGCCACTCACAGTCTCTCCCTTGTACCCGTGTGTCCCCTGTGGCCCTGACAGTCCCCTGTCTCCCTTCTCTCCCTGCTCTCCGGGGGGCCCAATCAGACCGATCAGACCTGAGTGGCCCTTCTCTCCCTTGTCACCGCCCTCGCCGCGCAGTCCTGGCAAGCCTGGTGGTCCCTTGAAGAGAGAGAGCGAGAGTAAGATGGTACTGTAGCAATACAGATTAAGGAAGTGGGTATATTCACTTGAAGCATCAATATAGCCTATAGATCAACACTGTGGAAGATACAATCTATTATAGATCTATTCATGTACACATCAGTGTCTTATCTCACCAGTGGTCCGGGAGGTCCCTTCTGGCCGGCAAGGCCTGGAGAACCTTGTTCGCCCTGGAAGAGATCATCAGAAGGAAGTTAGTGACACTCAGCCTAATGCACCAAACAGCTCAGCTACACTGTTGTTAAGCTCATAGCTAGTAGTGAACAGACGATAATGGACCCTATAGAGCAGAGGGTAAGACAGATGGACGCCTGTACAGACAGACAGACTAGAACAGTAGACTGAACCACAGACTGAACAGCCCAGTCTGCCCATTGAAGCGTGGGATCATCTCGCTCACCACTGATCCAGGGAGTCCTCTCAGACCCTCCGTTCCTGGTTTCCCTGGTTGACCCTGAGGTCCGACGGGGCCTGTCTTTCCTGGTGGTCCGTTAGCACCTGAGTCTCCCTGGGGGGGAAAAAGAGAAAGGAGGAAAAAAAATCTGACATTGATAAACTTCAATATTCCAAATCCCCAACGTGTGTTGCGAGTTGAGCAAATGCATATATTTGGAAAACAATTGACAGAGATATATACATTTGGTGTCAGGTCTGTCTGGCATGGCTTGCAAACCATCACTAGATAGATAGAAACGATGCACAGGCTAAACTGCCAGTGCCAATGCATTGAACGATGACCTTTGAACTCTTACCTTAGTTCCCTTCTCTCCTTGTCGTCCCTCTGGTCCTCTCGTTCCAGCAAGACCCTAGGAAGTAAGCGATGTGTAATATTCTAAACGTTATGATGCTTTCACGACTGCTTATCGGCCACCTAGTAGTCTCCATTGAGTAGATATATGCACCTATCAAACATAATACATTGAAAACAAACAGATATGTCTGTGGATGATAGTTGTGGTTTGGCCTGTTGAGCTGAACAATCTTACCCTCTTTCCAGGTCCACCAGGAGGTCCATTCTCACCAGTGGGTCCTGGAGATCCCTAGAGTAGAGAGCATGATCCCCATTATAAAACCTCAGTGGCCTATAATGGGTCAATAATAACTATATAGAACTGAACCAAATAAACATACCGGTAGCTGTTGTTTTAGAGTTCCATAATAATCTACATTCTAGACAGGCCTGAAGGGCGATCTGCTAGGAAGGACATATAACCGTAATCTTGCAGTGCCATTTTATGTTTCAACGGGTGCTTCAACATGGAAAATACACTTTCCTAGGGCTTTAATTGAGATGGTTTATGGCTGGGACTTGCATACCAATGTCCACAGTGGCCCCTTAGTCCTCTGACCCCATTACATTGCTTAATTCTAAATGTTTTTGGATACATCTTAAGGATGTGCTTCACATTACAAACACTACTCTTGCCGGGAGCCATTTTGAATCGGGGCGATGGTAATTGGACAATATATGACCTAATAACATCCAATTCAAAGTGCGTAATGAAGGCTACAAGGACAGTCCTGAAGAGCCCATGTAGTACCTATAGTAAGTTAGGGTACTAGGCAACTTACAGCTTGTCCTTGTTCACCGTCCTCTCCTCTCTCTCCCTTTGCTCCATCTTGACCCTAAAGAAGAGAAACAGAGTTATTATCAATTATGGTAATTGCTAAGATGGTGTCAAAAGTAGATACTTTTTGGGGGGTTTTAATAATGGAAAAAGATTCACAGATACACCAGCAGAGACACATCTTGCACTCAATAGGTCTGAAATGGTATGAACACCTGAAATTGGAATATCTGTTTAACCACAACAAAACAGATCTAATGAAACGTGTGTGAAGAGTGTTTAGATACTCACTCTGGGACCGAGTTCACCAGGGGGACCGGGGTCGCCAGGGAAACCAACAGGGCCCTAGGAGAGAGACACAATGGCATAAAGTTTGACTTAAAAACATTATATACCAAGTGTGATTTTTGTGACAGTGTTTTCCTATAGAGTGCAGTGTTTGACATACAGGGTTTCCTTTGGGTCCGTCGTCTCCAGGGCCTCCTCTTCCACCCGCAGGTCCAGAAGCACCAGGTTGTCCCGCCTCTCCCTTGTCACCGTGCTCTCCACGTGGGCCCTGCCATTGGACAACAACACTATCACTCACAGTACAAAACATCTATGTATAGAAACAAGGCCCATAAGAAGAACCAAAGAGACAGAGTAAGGATCAATCTCTCACCTTCTTTCCTGGCTCTCCTCCGATTCCAGGTGGTCCAGCTTCACCAGGCTCTCCCTGTCAACACAACGTGTTCAGTTCTCAGAACATACATGTACACACAAACACATATCATAAGTATTACAACAGAACATGGAAATCAAGTTATTGTGAAGTTATGTATACCTTATCTCCCAGGTTTCCAGGGTTACCCAGACCACCAGGAGGACCTTGAGGACCCTGAATAAACAAACAAATACACATCATAGCGTCAACAATATAAAAACACCAAGAGTCATACCCATAATAACATATATGATTTCTAATCAACAGGAACACTACAGTAGATATTTATGTGGGACGGCTTTATAATATCACCAGTAGCATAAAAACTCCATTACAATGAAATCATTTGATATGATTAGGAACGTTTTGAGAGAAGATTAGTACTCACGTCAGCACCGCTGGGACCAGCAGGGCCACGGGGTCCTGGGGGGCCAGGTGGACCCTAAAGAGACAGATAGGATGAGGTTAGCAATATCCTAGTGTGTTTCACGCAAACAATACCTCTTTCCTGAAATATTATGATTGGCTTCATGAGATCCAATCATCTGTTGGGTTGCTCCAATTTGTCGTTGACTCTCACCATTGGTCCGACATCTCCAGTCTCTCCCTTCTCTCCTGATGGGCCTGGCAATCCCTACAAGGTACATTAACAGTTAGAGATGCCATTGACCTATTGCGTCACAATCACACGTTTATTGTACTGAGGCTAACATCATATAGTCATAACAGAAATCAGTCATCATACCTGCAGTCCAATAGGACCTGGGGCCCCTGGGAATCCTCTTGATCCTTCATCTCCCTTGGCTCCAAATGGCCCCTGCTGACCTCTGGCTCCTAGTTCTCCATCAGCTCCCTGAACAATATAGACATTAGTGAAGGGGACACTTCTGAGGGGCACCATGCTATGAATTCCTATGTGTCTGATGCAATATTGATAATACACTGTACGTTGATGGAGTTTAGTGTTTCTACTTACAGCAGCGCCGGGTTGACCAAGTGGACCCATTGGCCCTGGTGGACCGGGAGGACCCTGTTGACACACAATGTTTCATTGTAGGCAAATGTATCACTGTACTTCAGCAGAGAAAATCCTATTTATAGTATATTGTTCAGACACAATAGATGTAAGGAACATAATGTGATCTGTGGATTTGACATGGACGGCAAAATAATGGCGGTAATGTCACTCACATGCTCTCCTTTGCCGCCCTTCGCTCCCTTCTGGCCGTGCTCTCCAACCTCACCCTGTAGTACAAAATTCACCACCAAGGCTTTTGTTACGAGAGGTTTGAAATTAGCATTTTGATATAGTTTCAAGTGGTTTGAAATTAGCATTTTGATATAGTTTGAAGTGATTTGAAATTAGCATTTTGATATAGTTTCAAGTGGTTTGAAATTAGCATTTTGATATAGTTTCAAGTGGTTTGAAATTAGCATTTTAATATAGTTTCAAGTAATTTGAAATTAGCATTTTGATATAGTTTCAAGTGATTTGAAATTAGCATTTTGATATAGTTTCAAGTGGTTTGAAATTAGCATCATGATATAGTTTCAAGTGGTAATACAGTAGTTTGGATATGTGATAGAGACAGAGGATTGTTACTAGCCTTGTCTCCGTCCTCTCCTGGAACTCCGATGGATCCGGCTGCACCTGGCAGACCCACTGGGCCCTGGACACCGTCACGCCCAGCTGGGCCGATTGGACCTTTCTCACCCTGAGAGGGAACGGGGTGGGAGAGAGAACATATATGAGACATAGAGAATAGAGAAGACCAATGACTCAATCTGAAATGACAGCTCTGTATATTGGATATGTTTTGTAAAAGTACTCACAGGCACTCCCTTCTCTCCTGATGGTCCCGGAGGCCCCTGGGGGCCGGGTCTTCCTGGGGGTCCGATGGGACCTCCGCTGCCTGCCTGTCCTCTCTCACCTGGGGATCCCTGCACAGGTATGGTTACAGACATGATTACAGCCAAGGTGACGTGGACATCACAAATACTGTACATCACATTATCTTTTCACAATGATTCATTTCAGATGTAATTATTGCCAGACGTACAGCTGTTCCGGGAGGTCCTGCTGGGCCTTCACTTCCTTTCAGTCCGCCACCTCCCTAAAGACCAGACAGGAACAAGTTAAAACATTGCATGTGCAATCTATATTCAGTATGACATCTCACCCTCTGATATAGAGAATAGTGTGCCATTTTAGATGTAGACAGAGTGTTGGTTAGCCTGATCACCGGGGTGCCAGGCATTCCTCTCTCTCCGGGGAAGCCTCTCAGTCCTGAGGGGCCGTCTTTCCCGGGGCCGCCTAGGGGACCAGGGTCTCCCTTCGTTCCCTCCTTGCCAGATGGTCCGGAGAGTCCCTGCTCGCCTGGTGGTCCTGGAGGCCCGGGGTGACCGCGCTCGCCCAGGGGGCCAGTCTCTCCTGAGGGACCCTGGGATAATGAAGAGGAGGAAGAGGAGGGAAATGAGTAATGAAGATGGTGAATGGTGGATAATGATCCATACAAAATGTATTGGACACTGGACAATGTAAATAAAAGAAAGTTGCATTAATCTTACCTGAGGTCCAACAACACCTGGAGGCCCGGGTGGCCCAGTCTTTCCTTGGAATCCCTGTGGAATAGAAAATGAAATGAATTGGGCCTTGAATAGAGCCTTGTGTAACCCCTAATGCAATCAGCTCAGGCAATCATGTGTGTATCGTGTGAGGAAGTAACAGTAGAGCATGAACAGTATAATTTGAGATCAACTACAAAAAAATTACAGAATTGAGCCAAAGGAAGACATGGCACTGTTTGTAAGATTCATTTATTTCTGATAGCTTGTACGCCACATGGCCACATGTTCCGGACAAGAAAACAGACTTACAACTTCTCCTCTCTGTCCCGGGTGTCCGGGCAGTCCATCCTTTCCTGGTGGTCCCTGGGTAGGAAACAGAAAGAGTTGAGGGAAAGAAGGCACTTACAGTTTCAAACTACACAAATCATTCTTAAATGATTGCTATATATAGTACATATTGTAGCCTTACGGGAGGTCCCTTTGGCCCCGGGAAACCGTTTGCTCCTTGAGGTCCGGGCAGTCCCTGAAAGATACAATAGGAGAAGGACAGGTATAAGTCTCTCAACAACATGTATGTTATAGTGGCACGACAAAGTGTATATAGTAAACAAATAAATGATAACTCAAACAACCTACCCTCTCTCCTGGTGGACCAGATGGGCCGTCACTTCCTGATGTACCCTAGTAAAAAGAAAAAAATAGAAGCCCAGAATTAACACCATCACATGCAGCGAACCAATATTCCAGCTGTATTATGACGTGTCTTCCCTGTGGTGGCCAGTAGGTGAACTGCAGTGCTGTTGAGCATTAACCTCAATAAATGTATTGTTGAGATTCTAGACATTGTCTTACCTTGGCTCCTGATTTCCCAGTAGACCCTCTTGGCCCTCTCTGACCTCTGGGGCCCTGTTGGAGAGATGTGGAAAATCGATTAGGAATGGTATGGGCATTTGGTTGAGTGTTTCTGAGCCACTTCATGTTGGTTCATCTCAGTAAACTAACCAAACTGTTGTTTGTTCCCAATACAATATGAGCCATGGTTTAAAACAGTGGTGCATAAACTATAAAGAGAGACTTTGACAATCAACAGTAATATAAATAAGTGGAGTTTAGTGGAGTTTAGTGGAGTTTAACTGTACCGTTGGTCCTCTTTGTCCTCTAGGTCCAGACTTTCCAATCAGACCCTGAAGAAACACAGACTCAGTCAGACAGACGCACAGGCAACATCCGCCATCAGAATCAACTTCAGTGCTGTTGACTTTATACATGGGTTTCATCACGCATAGTACATACTGTGACAATTTGAGTTTTCATTTGAGTTTTAATTCCCTTACCCTTGTTCCCTTCTCGCCGTTGGTTCCAGGGAATCCTGGGAAACCGAGGGAGCCCTGAAAACACATCAAGCATTTGTTAATCTAGCATCCGTATTGTCAGTCCCTTTAATAAGATAACATTTCAATTGTTACCTGCAAACAATTCGAAGGAAATAGGGGTTGTCGTTACCTTAGGTCCAAGTCTTCCAGGATAGCCAGGAAGTCCAGGAACACCAAGTTTACCCTGCAATCAGATACTGTCATTAATGACCCTATGACAAACCTATCAAAATGACCAAAACCAAGAACAGACAGAACCACCATCATGTAAAAGTTGGTCAAACGGTCATGAGTGTGTATACTAGCCAACCAGGTAGGTGTGTTATGAGATACCTTCAAATATAGTTTTATTTTAATCAAGATAAACAAACTTCTGATATACAGAATATGAACCCTACTCTCACCTTCTCTCCAACCAGACCGATGGGCCCGAGCTCGCCAGGGGGCCCAACACGACCCTTTGGCCCCTCAGGACCGTCCTCTCCTCTGGGGCCGGGCACTCCACCCTCTCCCTGTTAGCAGGAACACACAGGGAAACAATCAACACTGATACATAAACCACATAACCATACATGAAATCAAATGTAAATCAATACATAAACCTTAAATATAAAATAAATTGTATGCAAATAACAAGGCAAGAAACAAGGCAAATAACTTACATTTTTTTTTACATGACATTGTAAAACAATACATAATACTTGAATAGAATTATTTAGAGGAATTATTTAATAAACAAAATGAATCTTACTCTCTCCCCCTTGACACCAAAGTCTCCTTTAATTCCAGGGAAGCCATCTTCTCCCTAAAAAAAGTCAATTGTGGTTAATATTGAAAGCTAAAGGCCTTATACGTATGGTCAATCAAGTGTTTGGGATGTTGTCCCTAAAATGCACAAATCCAAATATTGTCTTCCTAAGAACTCTTACAACATAAAGAATTATGAAAATGTTGGTGGAATAATATTTAAAGTGTAAAAAGCAGTATGTACATCTTCTCACGTTTAGGTCAGAGAGAGAGACAATGAACGTGACACCTGTGTGGCTTTCGTGTCTGAAAAGTGTTTCACAGTGCGCCCTCTAGTGATCCTAACCTAAAAGTACAGATACCAGTGGCTGATCTCTGAAACTGGATAACAATTGCTGTGTCATTCACAAAATACATGTTAGTGGGCTGAGAGACATAACTTTACAACATTTGTAAACGTATGTCCATCAATCTAACCCAAACACTAACGTATATGTTTAAGAGGTGTTAGCCCACGGCATTGCTGTCATCATGACACAGGACCAGCGTTGTACATCACTTTCAAGATGGCAGAATCAGTTCTCAAAGTGAGGCTACTTAGTTTTTATCTAAGAGGATAAGATGTTTTATTGTCACATATACTATTCTTCAATCCCTGATACACTGGATGAGGTCACCTACCTTCTCTCCTTTGTGACCATTCAGCCCACGGATACCTTGAGTTCCCTGCAATTACAACAGGATTAGGAAATCAGTCATTAATCAGGCATTATCATCACCGATTAGTGACAATTAATGATGACTTTAGCCCCAAAAAAATCATCTCACCTTAATGCCACGAGGGCCAGGATAGCCAATAGTTCCCTGAGGACCGTTGGGACCCTGTATGAAGATAGGAGAGAGGGTTAATGATGCACTACCTCACACAAGACACAACGTATAAGACACAACATATAGGCAGCCATCTTGGTGGGGATTTTGGCGCAGAGGTTGACTATATTCCATGAATACTGTGCAGGAGAGAGATGATTAGAGGATCTCACCTGGTTTCCTTTGGTGCCAACAGGTCCCTCCTTTCCTGGGTGACCCTGTGAGGCAAAGAGAGTATCAGAGGTCAAGAGAGGCATGAGGGCAACTTCAATTCGAGATGTGCTGATTACTTGTTCTTACCACTTTGTTCCATAAAAATTCAATAAAGTACTTAACCTTTTTGACCAGTGGAATTCTGCGCAATGCATTAAGGTCATCTCATGTTAAAAAAAACTCTGCAGATTACCAGTAATGTTTTCATTGTTCTATTATAACATACAGTAAAGATGAGTCCAATATAGGTCAGTGAGTACGTGACTTACAGGGGGGCCGTCGGCTCCGGACATTCCTGGCAGACCAGGTTTTCCTGTGGGGCCCTTGGGGAGGAGATGAGAAGAAAGTCATGAGCTTACTGGACTACTGATGGCACTACTGGTAACAATGTTATCATCACTCAGGCTAAATACACTAGGACCTAAGTTACAAAGTACACAATACTTTGTCTCCTTGTCAATCATTCCTGGCTGAATATTCTGAATATGATGCTTCACTAGTTGTGACAAGTTATGGAGACTTTACTGGAGCCTGTCGGGACAGTGAATATCTTTATGAAGGTTCATAACATAGTAATTACACACACAGCAGTCATGGATCACTTTGTTCTCTTACCTTATCTCCTGGGGGGCCGTGGGCTCCCTGTGGCCCTGGCGTTCCCTGAAACAAACGTGTCATACGATCAGATCTGGTCAGAGATACATCGCTTGGGGCAATACCATAGATTACAGTTGTGTTATTAGAGGTTGCTTATTTTTCATTGGATCATCCCACATTGTAAGGAGGAGAAAATGAGAATTATGATATCCAGTCATTTGCAAGTGTTTAAAATGGGCTAAACGCTGTCCCCAATAATATGTCTCCTGCTCTGTGACGTCTCTCACCTGTGTTCCTGAGGTACCCTGCTGCCCTGGGGGCCCTGGCTCTCCTTGGGGACCCTGAGAGAGAAAAAAAAGAGAAGAGAGAAGAGGAGGAAGGGAGAAGAGATGGTTTGAGACTTTAAGAATGGTTTGTTCCCAATGGGCATACATCAACTCCACAGAGGATAAAAAGGACAGAAAAACATTCACTGACCAGGTTTCCTTTAGGACCGTGGGGACCGTCGTTTCCACGCACACCCTGAAAGAGGAAAAAGAAAATAACATAAAATAGAAAAGACTGCTAGTTATCAAAGCTATATGGAGGGTAAACAACACACATGACCTTAAGTGGCCTGCTACAAAATGACTGTCTAGATGTGTACTAGTGATAAGGACATGATCCTATACTGTAGGGCCTTTTTAGCTGGTGGCATGAGGTTGATGTGGTCTGCTGACACTGTTCCACTGTGGTTCCTGGTCATATAGTTGCCTACTTTAGGGTTGCTTAGTACTTTCAGGGGTAGTATGAGGGTAAAGTTGTCATTCTGGGATGTAGTGAAACTATCCCAGTGCAGTGTTTGCTTGGTCACGGTATTGTTTTAGGGTGCACCGTCATTGGCAGATAATTTAGCATATTTTAACCTAAAAAGTCATTTAACTTATTTCAATATATTTTTCCAAGATATTTTATCCTAATATGACGATTAAGGTAAACTATCTTGAAATAAGATAAATTACTTGCATTAAGCCTTTTTAGGTTAAAATAAGTGAAATGATCTGCCAATGACGTTAGATAATTTAGCTTGGTACAAAAAAGCAAGGAAAAAAACACACATTTTAAGTTAATTATCCCTCAATATAAGATATTTAGGCTGGCTTATATTTCACTTTTTGCAGTGTAGCTTCACAGCCAAGTATATTTTGAGTAAAACTGACATTCCAGTGTGGTGCACTAATGTGTGTACTTACAGGAGGGCCGGGGATTCCGTTCGGACCTTTAGGCCCGAGCAAACCACGAGGTCCCTAAAACAAGAGCGAAACAACAAACGAACACAGAGAGAAAAAGCCAGGAACTGGTCAATAACAAGCAAGCTCAAACAGGTAGTCGCTATAAACAACATAATACACACACTATTATCCCAAAAATGTGAACGGTGATGGTAATAAAGAGGAACCGATGTCAACAGTAGCGTCAGAAATACACTCACGGGTTCACCTGGAAGTCCTCTGGGTCCGATGTCTCCATCGTCTCCCTGGAAACAACACACACAGACAGACAAAGGTGAATGATAGAGACAGGATGTGAGAAAGGAGGAAGGAGTTTGAGGGATCAATGGGGTCACGTTAAAACACTACGGTAAGAAATGTAAATGCAGTGTGTGTGGTTCTAGGTTTAGTGACCACTCTACTGTAGTTCTGGCTGATAGACTCATAGTTGTATAGATCTCTATGGAGACATGGGACTGATAGGTCAATGTCTGATGTTTTGTCAAACTACTTACCCTCTCTCCGTCCTCTCCAGGACCTCCTAGGGGTCCCAATCCTCCAGTATCACCCTAAAATGGTGGAATAGAGAGGGAGGAAGAACAATTAAAACGACAGCATACCACACTTCGATTCCACTCTGTTTTCCTCTGTTTCCGTCGATAGGACAGAGTCTTCCTTCCTGGGTAATAACCACGAGTCATGTTCAGTCACAATAGTTCCAGATGGAGTGGCTTGGTTTTCCCGGTCCCTTGCTGCAACATGATTTCATGTAATATAATACTCAAACTCTCTTTGACGATGCCTCTACTATGTGTCTACGGTGGTGTGCTGGGTTGACCTTTGACCTTGAACTCACCCTGTGTCCTTTGTCTCCGGGCAATCCAGGCAGGCCGTCGAAACCACGGTCACCCTGCGAGAGACAGACACGTCGCGTCAGGGGGTGGAGAAAACGAAAAGAATGTGTGCAGTTGCTGGATTAATCAATCGACAACACAGTACCGCGGCATGTTCAAGATGCAGCAGTAAGTCAGAGCATCAAATGAAATCCGCACTGAGAATGGAAAATGATTCATGTGACCTGAACAACGATTCAAAAGCAATACGCATGCAAAGTCTAGACCATACAGACCGTTTCAGAGGTCATAGAACAGAATCGGGAAGAACAGATGACGTTTACAACAAAACAAGCAGCTGAGAGCTTACCTTAGGCCCGCCCTCTCCTGGCATGCCTCTGGCGCCATCAGCTCCAGCACGACCCTGAGGGGAGATAGAGGAATCACATCTATTGTCACAGCATTCGCGTTTATTCCAATCTGCATGGCTGTAGACATAGCATACCATTTAGTGTGAAGCAATGTATTGGGCATGCATACAACTAGCATGCTAGTATCAACACTGGAATGTGGGCAGAGCGCGTCCGTAATGGCACCTTATTCCCTATTTAGTGCACTACTTTTGACAAGGGCCTATAGGGAATAGTGTGCCATTTTGGGCGGATTCATAAATACAGTAATGGAGATCAGATTGCGCTCACTTACTCTTCTTCCTGATTTGCCGAGAGGGCCGCTCAAACCCTGTGGTCCTCTGGGGCCCTGAAAGAAAGAATAGATATCTGTGATGAATGCCTGTCGGAATTGAGTATCAATAATAAACACATATAGAGAAATAGTCTCTACTACTACATTACAGTTGAGGGAAAACAACTGTCTCTTTGCAACTGACCAGCACTACAGTGGTGTAAGGGAACATGTATAAAGCCAATCTGTGGTCTGAGTCAGATATAGGGGGGAAAATGGTCCACAGACGTGGTTCTGGGATGAATATCTCTTTACCTGAGGTCCAGGATCCCCACTCTCACCCTTCAGACCAGAACTTCCAGGGGTACCCTGACATAGAACAGAAACAATCATTATTGCGGAGGAACACACTGACGTCAATCAAATAGCCCAGTCACTCTGTTTACTTTATCCCCGTGATGATCTGGGGACCATCTACACACGGTCAATATTCTTATGATACATCGTCAGACTGTGAATGGAGGAAAAGTGACGGTACACACCAGAGGTCCTGTGCGTCCAGTGTAGCCCATCGGTCCAGGTGGTCCCTTCAGAGCCAGCTAAGAGGAAGGAGAAACAACAAGAGGCCACGTCAGCCCTTAGCCATTACTCAGACCATTTTGAACACATGAGAACTGCGCTTAAGAACACTGACCGAAAGAGATTGCATTCAACCTGCATGTTGTCTTATGTTGTGTTCGTTAAATCATTCGGGATGTTTTTGTGGTGCGTGCTAAAGCTGTGTGATAAACCAGTGTGACGGACAGTGTTGAACTCTCCTCCCTCACCCTGGCCTGAGACAGAATGGCCTGAGCCTGGGCTTCCTGTTGTGAGACCATGGGACCCTTGTCTCCTCCACTGCTTCCAAAACGGAACTACACAGAGAGAAAAATACAATTATTCCCAATTACGGCATTTCTCCGACTCAGTCTTGGAGTCTGAGTCGGAGAAAGAAACAAACTGATGGGGAACAGGGTAACGATTAAGACTGTTCAAAGAAAACAGAGAGAGAAAAGGTATGGAAACGAAAGGGGAAAGAAAGAATGTAACAGGGTCAAAAAACTAAAGTGTAGAGAACGTAAGAGGGTCGTAGGGATGATTGTCAGACGGGCATCAGTCGTTCACTCACGGGCAGCATGACAGACGTTCCGGGGGGGCCAGGGACGCCATCGGCACCAGGGATACCAGACTTTCCAGCGATTCCCTACAGGAGGAGATACCAGCACAGCACAGTCAGCCACCACAACAAGACAACTACATCAACCATAGACAAACAATACATAAAGTTTAACTTGATCAGAAACACAGATATACAGTAGATAGTAGGTAAAGTATGACTCCCGAGTGGAGCAGCGGTCTAAGGCACTGCATTTCAGGGTTCGAATCCAGGCTGTATCACAATAGAATACCGTGATTGGGAGTCCCATAGGGCGGCGCACAATTGGCCCATCGTCGTCCGGGTTTGGCCGGTGTAGGCCGTCATTGTAAATAAGAATTTGTTCTTAACTGACTTACCTAGTTAAATAAAGGTTATATAAAAACTCACCCTCTCGCCAGGATCACCAACAGAGCCAGGAGGGCCAGATGGGCCATTAGGTCCGATGAGACCCTAAGGGACAAGAAGAAAAGTTCGGAATAAGTACAGTAAATAAAGGTATTCTATTCTATGAGTCACATTTCAGTAGAAAGGGGTGGATGAAATGCACTTACTGCCGGTCCCTCTGGTCCTGGAGGTCCCTCAATCAACATACCCTGTGAAGAATGTAAAACATGGGCGACTGAGAGATAGATGGTAGTATTTCAACATCAGACGTTGCTACTTATTTCCATATCAATTCCATCCACAGGAAATTCGGGGAATCCTCCTGGTCTTGTGGTAACTCGGTGTTCGGGACAGCTAAACTGTTTCTTGTGAAACCTATGTTGACTACTGAATGTTGTGGTGCCCCCTGTAGATGAGGAGGTCACAGTGCACAGGAGTAGATATAACAACTAAACGACAACATAAATGGTAACTCACAGGCTCAAGGACAGCAGGCTCTCCCTTCTCTCCTTTTACGGCACTCACTGAGGCCTGAGGAAAACACACATGTAACCCACAATACAGCACAGTCAATGCATATGCTTACAGACCCGACACACACTCAACCAAGAGCTTTTGTCAAACCTGTCGACATGGCGTGTAGCCAACAGAGTGAGGTAGAAATAATCATAGAGGTAGGAAATAGTCATAAAAGCAAATACATGAATAAGAGTTGATTCCCACGTCACCCAAAGGTAGCTCAAAATTGTTCTATGGCACGGCCTTGGAGAAATGAGGTGTTGTAGCGTTTGTTTGTAAAAGCAAGGGAACTATTTTAGAGGTTAACCATTTCTCAATGGCATCGTTTCATAGGACATTTTGTAGCTCCTTATCAAACTGGACAAATCAATGGATCATAATCAAGTTACAGAAAACATACCTGCAAAGGATGTGTGCTGGGTTGATAATACCACATACACAACATAGTATTAATGAGAGATACATTCAGTACAGACAGAATACTGTAAATACTGTGGTCTTTACTACCCAAAGGCAAATGAGCAGAGTGGGTTTGAATCATAAAATGGTCGCCAAAAATATTGCTATTTACAAGGTCGTAGAAGCAATAAAGTTCACCTGTTTTATGTCCAAAGTACTGTAATCTTAAGAGTACTCTAAAGAGACCACAGTGTCTAAGTGTATAAACAAATAATGTAAATAAGTCCAGACCCTCGTTGGGTGCCAACTTTTATCAACTCTCCTCACTAAAAAGTCTTCAGGGCATCCTTCCCTCGGGGCGACCTAAAACCTCTAGCTTAATAGCGAGTCCAAATGGAGACATACACAAAGACAGGCATTAAAAACAAATGAGATCCGAGCCAGATCATTTGCTGCACCTTTAGTACCTCTTTGTGTATGCATACTAACTCGAGTATACACCCAGTATACACAAATCCTATTTCAGCTCCTGCTAGGATTGAAAGAAAGATTTGGTGGAAGCGCAGTGACTTACGCCTCCCTCGTCTGTCACAGCGGACAGGGCGGGGCCCATGTAGCTGTCAGTCTCTCCTTCGGGCAGAGGCTCGTTGTAGTCCTTGTAGGAATAGTCGTATTCCTTCATGCCCAGGTCTCCAGTCACATACTCCTCAGTAAAGGCCTCGACCTCACCACCTGCCTTGGCCAAATCTACCTCCTCTGCCACCAATGTCTCCTCCACCTGGGGCAGAGCGATGACGGAATGGAGGTGCCAACAGAGAGAAAAAGAGCAAAGAGAGAGATAGAGAAAGAGAGAAGGGAGAGGAAGACAGGAAGAAGAAAAAGCTCATAGAAAAGAAATCCAAGACATTGACGAAAAGTAAAGTGACAGTAAATGATAGGTGAAGAAGTAGAGAGATACCGGGAGAAAAGGAGACGGCAGAGAGTGTGGTAAGTCTTACCTTTTACAAAACACAGACACTGACAGAGGGACATAGAGCATAGTGACACCTGGTGGACATCAAAGGAACAGCCAGTTCTTCCGGTAATTTCCTCACCAAAGCATGGAAAGCTTAAGGCTCATTCATGCTCCATTAATATCTCCACAATTTTCATGAAGGGCCTTCTGGTCTTTGAAGCCATCATCTCTTACAAATGTAGGCATAATTGTGTTTATTCTTAAGCTTATAATAATGGCATGTTTCCACCAAAGCTTCTAGGGTTTATCACCAGCTTGTGTGTTTGTGTCTAATGATTGAGTTAACTGAAAAGGAAGTAGAATAATTGTGGGCTAGCAATATACTAACATGCCATACAGTATAATATTTTAGTGTACAAGACTCACTGACACACACACACAAGAATGAGGTGAAGCCCCCCCACTTTGTGAAAACAAAAGCAGCTGCTATTATGCAAAGCTATTACTATGTTACTTTTCCCTATTCAACTTACCACTGCTGGTTATGTAAAATATTATGTAACAGGTCCAACAATGATTACATAGATACAAATGACTGAACAGAATGCTGGCTATTGAAATAAAGGAACTGATTTGTTTCTCAATAGAAAACAAATCTCAGAAACATTTTTCCAATGATTTACCATTTCTTCGTTGAAGATAACAATTAAAAAAACGATTCATGTAAAATAAAGAGAACACATACAACAGAACTGTGAGGAAAGAGTCACATTCTGGCTGATAGGGCTGAGGATAGCCACTATAATTCTCTCAACAAAATGTCAAACAAGAATGCAATGACATCCATTCCTCCGCTGTGTGTATCAAACATTCTTACGCGACTCCCATTTTCTCAAGATTGTTGTTCTTATTTCAAGACTAAATGTGTTATCAAATAGAACCTTGATATGAGAACAAAAAAATGATCTTGGGTTTAGGGAAAATGAGAGCCACACGAAAATGTTTGATATGCCAAAATGAATGTGGTGCATTCCTCTTTGAAAAAGTGTGGCATGTCTCATGGCTCGGATGGCAACAAAATGGGTAGGAGTGTTATGGTGCGTGACAACCTGTTAGACTACTTTGTTGTACTACAGGATGGCTGGGCTCACCTCCACATAGAGACTACTAGGAAGTATATAATAGTATCTAATAATTCATGTTGTATTGACTTTAGCCGGGGAGTCTTTTGAACTAGTGTGATATCGACGGCGTCTTCTCCCACTGTTTTGCTATGTGCGGTTTACCTGGCCAGTGGTCCCTTCTTGTCCAATCACCTCACTCTCTGGCTGTAGGACTGCCTCCTCGTAATAATAATCCGTCTCTGTAGGGGTGTGGCCAGCCTCAGAATTTGCAGTTTCTACATCCTGATTGGTCAGGTCAAAAAGAGGTGGGGGGGGGGACCAGGGTGGAGGTAGGCGGGTTTGAATGAGAAAGGGTGGTTAGTTTTAAGATGGTCAGTATTATGACTGATGTGTTTAAAGAAAAGATGAGACACATTACAGGGGATGTTTGTCAGGTAAAAAGGGCAAACATTAAATAGTTTTGCCAAAGAGCTCTCTGGCAAAACATGTTTTCAAAGTTTAGAAATGTCACTTTGAGCTAGAAATACATTTTAGCAGTTCAAAAAATCTTGATGACTAGAAATGTTGCCATCCGCAAGATTTAGGAACTGTCCATGCTAAAATGTATTTGTTGAATTCCTGAAAAACGTTGTCTGTAAAAAAAAAAAGAGCCACAAAGCCACGATAGGTTCATTAGGTCAAGTCTGCTCTTCTGCTGAAGAGGGTTGGAGAAGGTTGGAGAAGGCCTCAACTTGACCTCTCCTGGTGAGATGGATTATCACTGTTATTAATAGTGGATGCATATTTTGTTTGGTCTCCTCTATGAAGTGGGAAAGACTTTAACCAGAGACATGGGAAAAAGCTTCAACCACAAAAAGCAGCCTCACAGAACAAGTTCAACTAGTTCCAAATAACCTCAGAGCAGAGATATTCACCCTAACTAAATACTTACTCGTTTTTCAAATCAGTACACACTTATCTGATAACTGTAATACATATGGCTTTGACATAAAAATGTTTACCATCTTAGAGCTTCATTACATTGACATACTCGCCCATCTCAATTCGACTTGCATGTTAATAGTAATTGAGCCAGAGGTCTACGATGTGCACTGAGTGGAGTTGAACTGATACCTAAGCATGTTTAGCGTGCTTAGCTTCTGTGAGACTGCTTCCTTCATATGTCATCCAAATATGATCAAGACAGGGACACGTCGTCGAGAGAACCCACGTTGGAGAGAAGAGAGAGAAATGGGAAAAGTTGTAATGTATTGTCTACAGATTGTGTGGGTACATATGGTTTATGTCTCCTTTTTTCTGTGTAAGAAACGCATGCACACAGGTCAATCACTTCACTAGCGCACCACTCATTATAATTGAATGATGAAAAAGACACAACAGGCCTTGTGTGAACGCTGAGAACAGGTTCTGAGTTTCAGGAGCTTTGAAGGGGAGTTTGTAAGGAAACGGAGAGGAGACTGTACAGATAGCCATGCTTCAATATGACAGTCTGTTACACCGCTATATCATATAGGTTCTCACCATCATATTGATCATATGATATATAAACGGAGGAGAGGGTCCAGGTTGGTATGAGCCAACTTCCTTTCTGAGGACCAGGTAGTCCACCACCTAGCTAGGTTTTTACACTCAATTCTATAGCTGTTAGTGGTTCAGTCGAACAGGCATTGCAGTCACAATGAATGCAAATTCATCAATAACGTTTGACTGTGCAGTTTTAGCTTTATAGATGTTAAATCCAAGATTTGTAAATTACATGTATAATTTAGACAATTATAAAACAGTTACTTTTTATATAGATAGATATGAATATGAAACAAATAAGACTCACAGCTTTTTAGTATTACTGTAATCTATGTACGTAACATACCCATAGTGAAAGTATGTATCGTTGTATAAAAATGGTTTATCTTCTCTGCAGACCAAATTCATTTGAAAAGTGTGCCTAAAAAAGAATAAACTCTTACGCCTAAAACGAGGCACTAAAACTATCATCCATTTAAAGCAGAACTACAAGCCTGCTTGTTGAACAGACATTTGCAGTAAAATCTGGATGGAGAACGACCTGGTTCCCAGAAGGGATAGGTGGAAGATACAGCTCTGGACTGCCACCATGGGCTCTTTGTTTGTACCTGTTGATAACCGTTGCCCGTTTTCTTCTTTGGTTTTTCCGGCACAGGGACGACGGTGCCACTGTATGCAGTCTTGCCGAAGGGAGGCATTTTTTGGCTCATCGATTTGACGTTATTTACATCAAGCACCACCTTGGTTCTCTCTGGCTTAGGGGAAGCAGGCTGTGGGCTTGGCAGCTCTTTCTTCGGTGCAGGTTTGAGGAAGGGAGGAACTTTGATGACAACTGACTCTCTTGCTTTGACTTTAGTGATCTCGGTTTTCGCTTCCTTAACCTTTGTGACCTGGGTTTTTACTACTTTAACTTTGACTTTGGTTTTTGCTACCACTACTTTGGTTTCTGCTTTTGCTGGTTTCACTTTGCTGACCACAGTTTTTTCTACTTGAACTTTAGCGACTTCTTTTTTGGTCTGGGCTTTAGTGGTTTCAGGTTTCGCTGCTTCTGTATTGCCATTAGCTTTTTTGTCACTGCCGCTTTTGCCATTACCACTCACTTTCTTATCCTCAGCGGATTTACCATTGCCATTAACTTTGGCCTCACCATTTACTTTCTTCTCAACTACAGGTTTGCCATTGACCTTGGAATTACCATTTACTTTCTTCCCAACTATAGGTTTGGCATTGCCATTGATTTTGGCCTCACCATTTACTTTCTTCTCAACTATAGGTTTGCCATTTACTTTTTTTTCTGCCTTTTTCGCAGCAGGTGTGGGCTTGGCCACTGGTGTGACTGTAGTGGGTTTGATCTTGTTCAGGAGAACTTCAATTGCAGTAGGTTTGGCTTTGGCTGGTTTGGCCGGGTAAAGCTTGGCTTTGGTGGGCTTGGTGGCAGCAGGTACGGCTTTAGCTGGTTTGGCTGTGGCCTCAAGTTTGGCATGCTCTGCTTTCGCAGGTTTGGATGAGGCAGGTTTTGCCGACTTAACTACTACAGGTTTGGGAGCCTTAACGACTATAGGTTTGTCCGCCTTAACGACTACAGGTTTTTCTAACTTAACGACGATAGGTTTGGCCGCCTTAACGACTATAGGTTTGGCCGCCTTCACGACTATAGGTTTGTCTGCCTTCACGACTATAGGTTTGTCTGTCTTAACTACCACAGGTTTGCGTTTGTCAGCATTGCCCTTGGCACCCTTCTGTTGTGCATGCGTGTTGGTTGTGTTGTGTTGTAGTTTGTGAGGGTGGGTGGGTGTTGAGAGAGAGGAGAGGTAGAGAGATACATTGGGGGGTGGGAAGGGATGAAAGCACAAGGGATGGATAGATGGAGAGAGAAAGACAAAGGTGGATGTTTTGAGACAGTGATTTAAAGATGGCTTAGGCTTGGGTGATTTACTGAGACTGTTCTGGCATTACTGGATACAGCCTAAAGTGGGCAAAGGTGCTTTACAGTTCCTATAAAGAAAAGTTGTTTCAATGTAGCACAGGAAAGACGGGAACTGAGCATTTTAAAGCCAATTGAAACCTTGACTAATCGGAGCAAGGTAGGAATGGTGCTATGTGCCAATGACAAGACTTAAATTACAACAGAATTCAGTGTAGAATTATATTTTGGAAGTCAATGTAATACAATGTGTAGCCTAATACTCAGCTCGTACAGTGCAATGGATGCTGATCTCTCCAGTAATGCCATTCTCCATATTAAAAAAGCAGCATCTCTGTGCTAATGACAAATGGAGCCTGTGGCTTGCGGAGGCACTGGGGATGTAACGGTCAGGTAAAGCTGTAGCCTCTGATGCACTGAGCCGTCCAACTGCGAGAGAGCTGTGAGCTCATAGCCACAGAGAAGCAGCAGCATTGGGTGTCAGGCGAACAAAAGTTTGTTTTACTGGTGCGTGATCTGATATTTTAACTAGTGAAGAAAATACACAGATGGGAACCGATATATTCAAATTCAGGCAAATACAAAAATATGTACAGTGTGTGTGCATATATGTAGAGAATAGCTCATTGGACATGCTATGGGAAACATGTATATTACACATAATGAGATATAGACAACAGAAAAGGGACATTGAAAAACACAGGTATTTAGACAGACAGTTAAACTGAGGCACAGAGAGATTGACAGACAAATGGGCAGACAGGGGCATAATTATGCCAGATCCAGGGGAAATGTATAACCATGGATGTACAGGGGGACAGACACATTGATACCTTATATTGACCAAAAGACAAGTAGAACGATTACATGGTCAAATATGTGGAAGCATGCAGTAACATTTACACATATGAAAAGCAGCAATGCAGTGGTTAATCCCATAATGAATCAGACATGCAAATTATGTTAATACAGACACATCTGATACATGACAGCCCTTTCTTACCCACTGCTGTCTGAGTTGAATAATCCTTCATCATCCTCAGCTAGTCATTTTATACAAATGCTCCATTGTTTTGTCATAACTGAGACTCAAACTGAGACTCAGACCCAGTGATATGACGTATGAGTCTACCTTTAATGTGTACTTTCATACAAAACATGTACTGCATTAGGTTGTTATTTCCAAGTTGAGGGTAATAATCATATGAGCAATTGCAAAAAATGATAGCAAAATATATAATGTCCATTGTTTTGTATTCTTTCATTTTCCTTCCTTCTCTTGACAGTTGGTCCGGCCCAGTGTGGCCAGAGAATAAGGGAGAGAGGGGCAGTGTGGCCAGAGAATAAGGGCGAGAGGGGCAGTGGGACAGAGAATAAGGGAGAGAGGGCAGTGGGACAGAGAATACGGGAGAGAGGGGCAGTGTGGCCAGAGAATAAGGGAGAGAGGGGCAGTGTGGCCAGAGAATAAGGGAGAGAGGGGCAGTGTGGCCAGAGAATAAGGGAGAGAGGGGCAGTGGGACAGTGATAAGGGAGAGAGGGGCAGTGTGGCCAGAAAATAAGGGAGAGAGGGGCAGTGGGACAGTGATAAGGGAGAGAGGGGCAGTGTGGCCAGAGAATAAGGGAGAGAGGGGCAGTGGGCCAGAGAATAAGGGAGAGAGGGGCAGTGTGGCCAGAGAATAAGGGAGAGAGGGGCAGTGTGGCCAGAGAATAAGGGAGAGAGGGGCAGTGTGGCCAGAAAATAAGGGAGAGAGGGGCAGTGGGACAGTGATAAGGGAGAGAGGGGCAGTGGGACATTGATAAGGGAGAGAGGGGCAGTGTGGCCAGAGAATAAGGGAGAGAGGTGTGTGTGCTGTACCTAGTGCCCCAGTGCCCCCACATTGTAAACATACCTACACATACTCATATATACGACAATGACAACATGTAAATGACATTTATACAACATTAATAACACAATGTTAATACAATGTGATAGGTGAGGTGTAAAGAGGTGATGTCAGAGGATGAGTGGTCATGTGAATGACACCATGTGAAGGGTAGTATTACAGAGGAGAGTATGGAGAAACAGATTGACAGGGAGAGAGGCATGGCGACCTAAACTTTTTTAATATGATATTGAAAAAAATGTAACATACAAATGTAACTTACAAAAGGGATGTCTTACAGTAAGAAAAAATGATGTCATTCTTTTTTCATGTACTGAGCCTGAACCTTATTTACCTTCATACCTCTTTCCCTGTGCCTCTCTCTCTCCCTCCTCTCCCTCTATTTTGATTCTCTTGCTCCCTTTTTACCTGTTGAGTGGGGCCCCCTGGTCGGGGGGAGGTGAGGTGGACAGAGGAGAGGGGAAGGGGTTTGTTGTTTCCCCATAATAATAGAGGTACTCATGGTCATCTTGCTCCTCATCAAAGTACTGAGCGAGATGGGGGTTTGGGCAAGAGGGTCGTACAGGCAGAGGAATGGAGGCAGTGGAATGAAGGACAGGAGGGGCGAGGAGTGAGTTTCAAAGGCAGAGAAAGGCAGAGGGGGTGGAAAGGGAGGCATGAAAGGAGAAGTGAAGGGGGAAATATGGTGGGGATGAGTGCATTGGAAAAGAAAAGCAATGTTTTCCGATTCATTAGGACTCCGTGTGTTGATTAATGTCTGGAGAGCTATTAATGGAGACACACGGAGGATCTTGATGAATGAGAAAACAAAAGCAGTGAATAAAACCACAACGATTTATATTCATTCCACAGCACTCATTTCAGCAGCATCTCTAATACATGTTTTCTGTGATCGGTGCTTCCAACGTGATACTTCTCCTTATAGTCATGAAATGAAATGTAGAGAAGCAGACTACTTGTATCATCCTCTTTCCCCGACCTTTCTGTCCTCCATTTTGTTCTAAAACAGCCTTTTATTCAAGTTGAGTGCATATCAACTGTGATTCAATGCTTCTATATTGAAATAAGTCTTGCATCAGGATTTCAACAAACCCAAACAAATTAAAAACGACATTTTTTCCCCAAGAGGAAACAAATGACATGAATTGACTTCTGATCAGTTTCTCATCAGTTTGCCTGTATTACTGAAGTACTACGGCATTGTTCCTATTGTGTATTGTTTGTGGTGGTAAAGAAAAGGCCCTGCTGTTATTGAATTCCCTCAGAACACACGTAGGTGAGGGGGAAAGTGGATAGGTACAAACTCATTATGCGAGAAGACAGAGCAGCACTTTGATAACTTCCTGGAGCTGTAGATGGCTGGGGATAATGAGGCCTCACTGCCTTCAGTAAGCAGAGGGGTTTGTGTGGACATCCCTTCATATCAGTGTATATTGGGGCTTAGGATAGCAGTATTGTACTGCATTATGCTATCCTGTGTTGTGTTGCACTGGGTTGTGTGGTCCTGAGTTGCTTTATGCTGTGGTCGTGATGTTTGAAGTAGCTGGACTGCATAGAGAGACTCTAGTGACGTGAGCTCCAAGTGGTAAACGTACTATAGAAAACTGTTGTGACTTGTGGTGGCGCATTGGTGAATCCTAATTCACTTCCAGGTTACTGTCCAGTGTATGTGGTGCTGTGTTACTCACGTATGTGTTGGGGTCCTGGGACTGGGTCTTGGGTAAGGGGGAGTCACAGTCGGGGCTGTAGTGTTCACAGAAGTCATAAGCAGCCTGAGGGTTGGATGCGATCAGCAGCTGTTGGATATCGCCCTGTGGGAAATAGAAGACCAACAGAAAGCCTCATTGAAATGAGAAGTAATATCATTTGAATCAGTTCCTGAGCTGAAAGCAGACCCGCTGCCTTTGAAGGGAGAAGGGTTGATCGGGTTTTTGCTGGACAAACAAGAACGATGAACATGAAGGATAATGAAGAACATTACAGTCATTGTGAGTGGTTCAGCTTGGGACATGGTACCCTATTTCCTGAAACAGATCTTAATGAAAGTGCTGCCATTACAACAGACAGTAATGGTAACCGGGTCCCAGGAGCCTCCACATTCCTGGCCCCTTTTCCTTTCAGACCACAAACCTGTAAAAACTTGATAGGTCAAAGAAAGAAGTTAGCCCCATTTTCAGTCTTTCTACCTATCAATGTTCAGGAAGGAGAGGAGACGAGAAAATATAGCAGCCTAATAATACTGGGACAGGTATATCTCTATGGTTCTAGTGTCATGTATGTGTCTATGGTTCTAGTGTCATGTATATCTCTATGGCACTAGTGTAATGTATATCTCTATGGTTCTAGTGTCATGTATGTCTCTATGGTTCTAGTGTCATGTATGTCTCTATGGCACTACTGTCATTCATATCTCTATGGCACTAGTGTAATGTATATCTCTATGGCACTAGTGTAATGTATATCTCTATGGTTCTAGTGTAATGTATATCTCTATGGTACTAGTGTCATGTATATCTCTATGGTTCTAGTGTAATGTATATCTCTATGGCACTAGTGTAATGTATATCTATATGGCACTAGTGTAATGTATATCTCTATGGTTCTAGTGTAATGTATATCTCTATGGCACTAGTGTCATTTATATTTCTATGGTACTAGTGTCATGTATGTCTCTATGGCACTAGTGTCATTCATATCTCTATGGCACTAGTAACTAACTGTGTGACCTCTGACCTGGAAGACCTCATCGTCCAGCAGGCGTGCTCCGAACACGGTGATGCCCTTGGTATCCACCACGGGGCTGTTGCTGCGGGGCAGGGCCCTGGTCATACGCTTCTTACAGTCCAGGAGCAGGGTGACGTTCTTCTTCGACACGGAGATAGCGATGCGGTGCCACCTACAGGCAGGGAGGAGGTAAAGCACAACTGTGTAATGTGCTGGAGGGGGTTGCTTAATTAAAGGAAACCCCAATGTATACAGTGTAAGTTGTACGTGTGTGTGTGTGTGTGTGTGTGTGTGTGTGTGTGTGTGTGTGTGTGTGTGTGTGTGTGTGTGTGTGTGTGTGTGTGTGTGTGTGTGTGTGTGTGTGTGTGTGTGTGTGTGAAAAACTTATGGGACCCCCAGCCGTTCCATGTATTTGAACTATTCCAGCGTTAGCACACCAGATTCAACTTGTCAACTAATTATCAAGCCCTTGATAAGTTGAATCGGTGACTTAGTTCAGGGCTACAACAAAATTGTGAAACGTCTCGAGGTTCTAGAGGAGAGGTTTGAAAACCACTGTTATGGGACACTGAGGCAAAATGTGTCAAATCTCATAACAACCCTGCAAAATCTGACTAATCAAGAAGATATTCATATGATGTAATGCAGTTGCATAAAACAAAAACAAGAATGCATGCAAACACTGAAAACTGTAGTCCATCAAACAAACCCAGTACACATGCAAATACTGACACACACACACACACACACACACACACACACACACACACACACACACACACACACACACACACACACACACACACACACACACACACACACACACAGCCGCGGGATGCGTTGTTACTGACTTGCCGTCGGCCAGGTTGACGCCACTGAAGAGGGGGTAGTCCTCGGGGGCGGGCTTGCCGGTCTGGTCCTCGTACAGGAAGACGGGGGAGCGTCCCAGCTCCACACCCAGCTGCTGGACACCCTGCTCACTGTAGATGGACAACAGGAAGGCCTGGAGGCCCGCATGGGCCTTGACCAGAGCCATGATGGAGAAGTTCTCTGGGAAACGACCTGAAGGGGGGGAGGGAGGAAAAGAGGAGAAAGAGGCATGGAGGAAAGAAAGAAGAGGGGAGAGTGGGAGGCATTGGTGGAAGAAGGAAGAGGGGAGAGAGGGAGGCATTGAGGGAAGAAGGATATTAGACACAGGAGCAGGGTAGACGACTGATGACAAATTAGAGTTAGGGGTGTCTAAGTGTAGACAGCTGCACATTTTATTGGATCTTAAAGGGGAGGGTTTGAAGGATTGAAGTGTGAACAGACATAAGAGGTGGGTGTCGAAAAATCGAAAACCCAGACTAAGAAAATGAGCTTCTGACTTTTCAGGATATCTTTCAACCACATAAGTGCTACTTACAATCCTCGCGCGCTTCAGGGTCTCAGACGATAGTTAGTTGGCCCTTCATTTGTTTAGGCTCTTCCAAAGGCATTTACATTTCACATGCTCTTGCACGAAATAATGATATGCCTAACGCAAAAGCAATCTAGCACTAAAGCTGCAAAGTTATGGCCCAACTACCCTCCTTATGGTAATTGTAGGATGAAAATAAACCCTAAAACCAAACAACAATGATAAGAACCACTAAAAGAGACAAAAATAGCAATCATGACACATTACAAAAATAAATTCACAGAATGCACGTGGCATAAATTGTATGCCCCAGTCTGTGTCCATTATTTCAGCAATCCATCCCATTTACAGGTAATGTCGACCACGTCTTTCCAAGTCAACCTGAGAGATGAGGTATGTTGAGGCTTCAGTCCAGTTGAGGCCTGGGTCGTGTTCATTAGGGCACCCAACGGAAGACATTTTAAAGCCCTTTGCAACGGAAAACAAAAATGAACGTTTCTTATTAGGAAAGTCCATGTTTGAATCCGTTTTCTTCCGTTTGGTGCCTAACGAACAGGACCCTAGTTAGACATGGATATAGAGGTACTGTACCTGAGAAGAGTTGACTGGTGGGGGCAGAGATCTGGGCCTTCTTGGTGATGCGGTAGGCATGGTCAGCGGAGCCGGCACGGCGGGAGGTGCAGAAGCCTGGAACCTTCCGCACCCCTTCGGGGAGAGAGGGCAGCTGCAGCATCCGCAACACATCCACTGGATCTGAGGAGAGACGGAGAGAGAGAGAGACAGAGAGAGAGAGAGAAAGAGACAGAGAGAGAGACAGAGAGAGAGAGAGAGAGAGAGAGAGAGAGAGAGAGAGAGAGAGAGAGAGAGAGAGAGAGAGAGAGAGAGAGAGAGAGAGACAGACAGACAGACAGACAGACAGACAGACAGACAGACAGACAGACAGACAGACAGACAGACAGACAGACAGACAGACAGACAGACAGACAGACAGACAGACAGACAGACAGACAGACAGACAGACAGACAGACAGACAGACAGACAGACAGACAGACAGAGAGAGAGAGAGAGAGAGAGAGAGAGAGAGAGAGAGAGAGAGAGAGAGAGAGAGAGAGAGAGAGAGAGAGGGGGGGTTAATAGACAAAACTCCATGGAGTTATGGTCGTGATCCTTTGTTACATCTTCATGAATGGACTCTATCATGATATAGCTTTGACATTGAAACAATATGTTTCTTTATAGGTCGTCGTCTGAGACCCACCACAGACAACAACCATTCCAGTTAGATTTGTAGATTCAATATTAGGCCTATATCCTACACCTACACTCATCCAGAGGTCAAAGTATCATAGACATAATTATTTCTGTAAGAAAAATACATGCCAAAAGTTTTTACGGCAATAGAAGGTCCCCAAGTCTAGTCCACCATCTATCTAACCTGAGGAACAGGCTCCTCTATTCAACCAGTGTCTGTCAAGCAAATATAACAAGCACCATAAATGTGATAGTGCTGAGTCATAGAAGAGTCATAGAGTCTGTGCAAACAGTATAAACCGACCGCAGACATCACCGCCAATCTCACATCCTGCCTCCATACCAGGTATGACTGTCTGTCACCCATACTTTGCTTGGCTGAACCAATGGGCTGACTCCTCAGGGCCAGTTTCCCAGGCCTAAACCAATGGGCTGGCTCCTCAGGGCCAGTTTCCCAGGTCTACATTAAGCCTACACGACATTAAGCACTTTCAATAGAGATTCTCCATTTAGCGTGATCTTTAGCTAAGACTAGGCTTAATCTGGGAAACTGGCCCTCACTCAATGTGCCACGTTGAACCTGTCTATTCTGCCCAAGTAAGACTTGGTTGGATAAGATGTGGAATGCTACAGCCTTATTCAATCAAACCAGGAAACAGAGATTCTGAGATAAGTCCAACAACTTCTTGAGATGCAAGAAGGCATGCTTGATTTCATGTACTCAACAAAGCACTTATTACTTCCAACATGCTCTATTACCTAGCAGGATAAATCGTTTTGACTCCACCCAGTTACAAATTTAGCCGGAATGGGGGCCTTGGTTGGTTCAGGAATGTGACTAAGTTCCTAGACACTCCAACAAGAGAGCAGTGTGTACAGCCTGAACAAGTTAGGTACTCCCATCTTTCTTCACTATGTTTCAGGGTCTCAGGCTTTTCTCAAGGTTGTATTATTGCAGTCAGAGTTGGTCTTGGCTGCCCTGTCTGTGTTCGAGACGCTAGGTACATTTTTCTATACTGTTAGTGGGCGGCAAAGTTTCATTTATAGCGCACCCTGCAGTGACACTCGTCCTAATATCCTTATGATGCCAGTCAAGCATTTCACAGGCAGGAGGTATTGGAATGACTGAATTACCACAGACCTTTAATGTTGCCATTACATTTTAAAAAAACAGTAAGCCACATTTACTATAGCCATTTCCAGCCACTTTAACAAACAGCACTTTGAAATGAAAGAGAAAAGCAATCCTAGCCTGGAATAGGAATGTATCTTTTGATCATTGAAAAATGCCCCCAACCAAAGCACATTCATATGTAATGATAGAATACTATTATTCCCATAAGCCAGCCTGTACTCTGTATTGGAGTCTCAATACCAATGAACTGGACCATATGATATTATATCATTCTCATCACAATGATCCAATCCAGGCTAATTGTGTTTAGGTGACACCCTGCTAGCAACATGGTTGAAGGCCTCAGATGACCATATTTATGGTGAACTCTCAAATGGTGCGTTAATATTGACTCAGAGAATCGGGACCACAGTCTATTAGCAGCACACTAACTGAGAGAGAGGGAAGAGGAGGGATCAACGGTGTTGCAGAGGGGGAATTCTCTACAGACAGAGAGAGTGGGAGAGTGATATTGTAATGCCCCATTAACTCTCCGAAACAGGAACTGGGAGAACGAGACGGGGGGGGGGGGGGGGGGGGAGAAAGAGAGAGAAGGGGGTAGAAAGAGGGAGAGAGCGAAGGAGAAAGAGAGAGGATGAGAGCGACAGTGAGAGAGGGACGAGAGCGAAAGAGGACAAGAGAGGTGGGAGGAGAGAAACCACGGACAGCACGGCCTGGGTCAGACTCCAACGCAGGATCACGCGCACAATGAGCACCTCTGTCTCGGCCCGCTCACCGCTGCTCTGCTCAATGGGCCCTTCCTGTCAGTAGGCCTTGGGAGAGGAGAACGAACCAAAATATAACGTCAGAAATACACAACCCCCCCAAAAAACATAAACGCGGGACAAGGAGCGGAAAATATGGAGCCAGACGGGTTAGACAAGGCAGGCACGCAGGCAAGCCCCCGCCTTCACTTTGCCTGCTTTCTTTCTTCTCTCGCCCTCCCCTTTAACCACTCACGTATGGTCACAGAGTAGAGACCACCCTGTACACAGCGTCATTAAATGGGAGTACCGGGTGTGTCAAGGGAGTTAACACCCTGTGCTGTAAATGAGAATCATTCTATTGTCCTTCACGTTGCTTTATTCACAGCAACATAGTAAAACAAAAAGCGATGTGTTATTGTCACATACACCGGATAGTGAGCTACAGTGATTATGGAATCACATTACCCAATCACACAGTCATTGAACTAGCCTATCAATTTTCTTTCATGGAAATAGCCTACATACATGTACAGTAAGTAGTATGCTCCATCCATTATAAACCAGGATGTTAGAAATTGTTCATGGTGTCTTTTATTTGCAGGCCTTATTATGAAGAAAAATGGTTCACATATAGCACTAAGCCCAATCAAAACTATTCTAAATGTAAGACAATTGGAAAATGTCGTGCAACGTAATGAAGTGTAGGTAAAGAAATATGATTTGATTTGATTGATTTGAAACAGGAGCGGGACGGCTGCTTTATTAATGTAATTAACTTAATTGACCACTAGATGGGGCTAGGTCAGAAACAGAACTCTCCTGACAGCTGTCAGAAAGGAGGGTAAAATGTGACAGAACGCTCAGATAGAAAAGTACTGTGTAGAGCAGACGTGATTGTCTGTCAGGTAGAATAAGGACTGTTAGCTCTATTCATTACATTTGTGTCTGCAGTTGCATGTCTTATTTCACCCTCAATTCTTTCCAAAGGTATAATTAACGTTAAAATACAAACAATATATTGGGGGTGAAAAGCAATCTATGCCTTGATAGGATGGCATAAAACACTGATGGGTATAGCCTACTGTTTCATTGTATTCGTGACAGAATGCACACTGTACAGCACACACACAAAGGCACAAACCCCACACACAAACACACACACACACACACACACCAATAAAATCATTCAACAGTGTTCATAACTGATCACAGTTTAAACAATGAGTCCATACATCCAAGCCAATACATTTTTGACCATAAAACTGTTAACTGACCCAAACACAGACTGTCCAAACACAGAGACTGTGAACAGACACTGTTGAAGGAGACTAGGTGACATGACATACACACGCTAAACAGAGCCCTTTGAAACCACTGCAGACCAGATCAGTCACACTCCAGATGACCCTCTAGACTTTTGTAACACTGTCCAACGTTAAACAAGGAGGGTGAGAACCAGGACTGAGGAGCGTTCTTCACCCTCAATTCTTTCCAAAGGTATAATTAATGTTAAAATACAAACAATATATTGGGGGTGAAAAGCAAAGAAATGGGTAACCTCTTGTTTCCCGCCTCCACCCCCGCTCCTTTCACTCTTTCTTCTGGGGCCTCCTCGTACGGCGCCAAATACCAGACAGACCCACAACCTGACACCTTGACCTCTGACCTTTACTGCCACACCAAACGGACATTGTTAGAGAGAGAGAGAGAGTGAGAAAAACAAAGAGAGAGACAACAGAAAAGAGTTGCAGACAGGACGGAATGAGAAGGAGACAAAAATAGGGAGCAAAAGAGTTAAAACATAGATGACATGGAAGATGATTCTGCCTTCGAAAAAGGACCTAGACCAAATCCAAGTTTGTCCTCGATTTCCTCTCTTTGAACTCTCACTCTATCGTTCTCTCCAGCCAACCACAACAGTTAGGCATGTGTGTTCAGCTCAGACTGGAGGTTAGGCCTATAATTTGTATCATTCTCTATAGTTATAATGTATTTATAATCATCCATGTACACAGACAGAAAATCCATTATAACCACCCGCACTATAAAAAGGAGTTATTGAGACATATGATAGACATATATTTATATACAATTACGATTTAATATGAAAGACCGCACAACTTGTCACTGCGGTAGAGATTTCAAAGTGAGGTAAAATGTTTGGAAGAGTTGCCTGGGGTTAAAGTGTAAGAGACTACTGAAGATTGACGAACTCAACCTCAAGTTGAGAAACTTCTAACGACTTCTAACCATCAAACCATTTCACAAAACCACTGATGAAACTTTGCCATATCATACAACTAAAGAAACCACTTGTCGTCTGTCATGTACATACAGTGTTGGGTATGATCAACGTTTCAAACAGCCTAGCTAACACACCTCCATGTCTGGTCCTAATATGGTCATGGGTATCTCCAAACACGTTTCATTCGACAGAGACATTACTAGACAGGAGATCACATTATCAGACAATCTATTGTCGCCCCTGACTACAGCTTCGGACTAAACTAGTAACGGTTGCACTTTATTTTGTCTGAGGCCTGCAGCCTCTGGAAAAACATTCAGTCGAGTAGAAGATCACAATAGGTGCTATAAACAAGATCACAGGTCAACGCTATAAAATATAACATAGGAAAGCCCTCATTCTTCTACGTAAGGGATCGTACCCTCAAGCAACTCTGGGTGAACGGTAGGATAAGACAAGCAGGACAGCATGGTGGACAGTGGTGAATCACAGCTCGTTCTGTTTAATATAAAGCTAGTGAGGAGGTGGATTAGCTATAGCCTGGTGAAAACAGACTGAGTGGTACGTTCACTAATGTTTTACTGGTTTAACCAGGCTAGGAAGATTTAAACCTAGCCATTGCCCTATGCTACAAAAACTAGGCCTATCCCCGACCGGCAGTTCTACCGCAGAGTGCCAACGTGGACTGTGACGAATGTGGTTCAGTTCAGCCAGTGACTCAGTTGGGCCTAGGATAGGATTAGCCCTAAGGGAGGATACGCGGACCACAATATGATAGGCCTTGGTGGCCTACTAAAACATACAAGCCCAGACAGCCACGGCCAAATAAAGAACTGCAGAAAAGTTGGAAGGCTAAGATACTGCACATGTCTTCTTGGCAGTTAGGCCTAGTATCCAACAGAAGCACAAGCAAGAATCCCAACTCAGGGAGTAACAAGTTAGTGCCTTTCCATGTTAAACACCTGGCTTAACTAGTCCCACATCCTAACCAGGAGCTCCACAACTCTGTTTGACATGTAAGTCCAAATTCAATGCCTTTTATAGATATACAACATAAACTGTAGTCACTTTGTAATGTTACATAGCTGCCATAACCATGAGTCTGACTGGTAAACAGTGTTTTACCCAATAAATTACTGAGAGTTTATACACAGAGTGTGCGACTCTCTTGATTTTTTTTATAGAAAACAGTGAATTCAAACCAGACTTTAGCAAAGTATACCAAAGAGCTTAAACCCCATTTACCACTGAGACTAGGAATGGTGATAAAGTCAGCCTTGTTAAATAGTGCTGTGGAACTATTCAGATTACAGAACAATAAGGTATCCTCATCGTTTATGGAGACCCTTGGAAACAGCCCATCCGAATTGGGAAAATCCCTTCTGAAAATCACCAACACATTTTGAAATCTTTATCGGTGAACATTGTCTCGAATTCGAACACCATGTGAAGTGGTAGACGATGGCAGGCTATGATTCTTCATCTCTAAATGGCCCACTATGTTATATGAAGGGGGTCAGCGGTGGTATAGACCGTGGTATAGACAAGCAGCCATTTAAACACAGAAACTGTCTGGATTCCCGTGAATTGTCCACAAAAGCAACCATACATTGTGCAAATCATAGGTCTCTAAAACACTTATCGTGATCAAAAACGACACTAAAATAGCAAGAGAATTCTAGATAACTAGGTCCATAAATTCTAACTTCAGTCCCGGATTAGACTGTACAATAGCAGAATGCATTATCTGTCATTTCTATTCTTACATCTCATGCATGTCCACTAATGGACAGCTGAGGCCTTCAAACATATATAAAATATTGCCAGTCTGAAATAATTGATACAAATCTACATGCAAAATTACCCATCTGAGTTCCCGGACACTCCAACACACTTCCTACAACCAGGAAAATGACAGTGATTAGTCTACCAGGAACAGTAGGTCTAGACTGACAGTGTATGATTACGCTTTGGCACACTTTGGCAAGTAAATTTTCAGAAAACCCTTGAAGGAAAGATGTCTAACTATCTCTCTCGCAAAACCCAAACCATCTCCTCAAAAGCAGAGTGCTGAAAGTGCCTCTAGTCTGACGGTGTCTAGTCTAATGGGGTCTAGTCTGATGGGGTCTAGTCTGATGGGGTCTAGTCTGACGGGGTCTAGTCTGATGGGGTCTAGTCTGATGGGGTCTAGTCTGGGGTCTAGTCTGATGTGGTCTAGTCTGACGGGGTCTAGTCTGACGGGGTCTAGTCTGACGGGGTCTAGTCTGATGGGGTCTAGTCTGACGGGGTCTAGTCTCACGGGGTCGAGTCTGACGGGATCTAGTCTGGGGTCTAGTCTGACGGTGTCTAGTCTGACGTCTACACTGACGGGGTCCAGTCTGACGGGGTCTAGTCTGACGGGGTCTAGTCTGATGGGGTCTAGTCTGACGAGGTCTAATCTGACGGAGTCTAGTCTGACGAGGTCTAATCTGACGGGGTCTAGTCTGATGGGGTCTAGTCTGATGGGCTACTGTGGTTAGTCTGAAACGTGACTATGACATTTATGGTGGGCGGCGACGTGAACTGGGTAGGACCTTTTTGACACTGCAAGATTTCTGATTTACAGCTTGATACGCAGTTAGGGCCTTCGGTTGTGCACGTTTCACATCTACAGTATGGCTGCAGTCTGGGCCAAGCCCTAAGTCTATGTCTGGGTGTGCAGAGTGGGATGTGGGCAACTGGGGGGTGTGGGTTCATGACACATCATGGATGCCTTGATGCCCCTTTGGTTTTTCTTTGTGGGCTCTTGACCAACCCTGAACCCCTCATCAACTCCCATAAGTGAATGGAGGAGACGGACACCTCTCATGGTACACTAACACTCGGCCCTTGTGACTGAACAGTTTCTCGTAGGTAGTGTGGTGGTCTGACAAGATCTCCACCACCGCTGCTTCCTGTTGGAGGCAGCTAAAGCAGCTACGGTACTGCTCAACTTCAGGGACAACATGCAACTGGACAAAAGCAACAAGCATGCCAAGGCAAGGAGAGAAAGAGGGAGAGGGGAAGGGAGAGAGAGAGCGAGAGAGAGAGAGAGAGAAAGAGAGAGAGAGAGTGAGAGAGAAAAAACAAGAAATATGTGAATAATATGTCCCACGTGGGGAAAAAAGACATGACAAAGGACATTAAAGGAGACAGGCATCCAGTTGCAGAGTACACATAGATAAATACTCAGACGTATGTACACCCACAAGCATGCCTGTGGCATAGGCTGAGGACAAATAGCCAGGGCCCTACTAGTCGGCCACACAGTGGCTCTATTCACTACCTCTGTGACTGCTAGGGGGAGAAAGAGTGAGAGAGCGCAGGGGGAAGAGGGTGTAAGTAAGGGAAGGTGTTTTGGTTAGAATATGTGAGACAGACCGTTCTTTGAGAATGATTGCTTTGAAATTAGGTTAATTAAGGAACATCCATGTTAAGAAAATATTGCCCACATATTTTGTTCATTTACAAAACCCTGCTTTCATTCCTTGTACCCTCTGTGTCTGTCATGCTATATATGCGCACTTTTTACCCCAGAGGGATGAGAATAAACAGTAGGGGCAGACCTTCTGAGGGAGCCACAGCACAGACAATCTCTAATTCGGGCTTTCATTGCCTGGGTGGGGACATGTTTAGTGTATAACCTATATCCACATGCCATTTGTGAACAGCACAAACCAAGAAGCTATCACGCAGTAGCATGGGTAGTAGCAGGAGTTTGAATGAATGTTTAGATACTGCCTTGTCTTACAAACGTGCGCAAGGACACTTCCCGCACAGGTGTGCCTAACTATGGAAAGAAGATTATACGAATCCATCGAATATTCTGTTCGTTGAGTAATTATAATAAAGAGAAAGCACTTCTGAACTTGTAAATGATCTCATGCATTTTTGCAAGCACACTCCATCCATATAGTTCATAACGTGAGAAAAACAGTCCAAGGTGTCAGAGACACAGCGGTGCACATTCGTTTGAAAGGGGCACTTCATCACCCGAAATTGAAAAAAATCCATAGGGTTCACAGACGCATAAAAAAAACACAACTGTACAAAGCGAACATACAGTCGGAGACACACACGCTTTCAGTCTCCGTACCTCTCTCTCTCCGACTCGTTCTCGCAGAAGCGCACACTCCCGTATAATAACCTATTCATGAAAAGCAAAAATGTTCAGACTTCCTCCTCCAAAATACACACAGCAGTCGGACGACGGAAAAATTCAATCGGCTCGGCAATCTGAAATTGGAACTCGAGCCAAGGAAAACAGAAGAGCGCGCACATTATGTTACAAACCCCCATCCGTACACACCAGCATCTATTCCCACTTAAAACGCCTAGGGCATTCAAGCGTAATTAACCAAAACTGAAGAATAAAGTCGCATTCATCCAATGTCGCACCTGAAGAGCACAGCTATGTATTTTGAAAATGTTGGCTATATTAATCTATTACATTGCCAATATCTTGCAAGAGGTTTCCCATGCAGGCACCACAAGCAGTGCTCTTCTTACGTGGGCCTCATACATATGCAATTGCTATATAAAACTGTAGGATATTATTGTTATGCTATAATATAATTATACGAGTGCCTATTATATTAGCATAATAAGGTGTCACCTTTAATGGTTCAATTGTAGGCCTATTCCAATTGTCTAAGATTGTTATTAGTTACCTATTTCCAACTGAATAAATAAATAATTGATCAAAGTTAAATTCTACATAAGTAACATTTTACTAAGAGCACAACTAGTAGAATTGTGGGAATGAATGGTACCTCTGTGTTAAACAGGACGGAAAGACCCAAATGCGCATGTTATAATATAGTGGTCAATCACGGAATTACCGTCCTGCCTTGAAGACATTCTTTGACACCAAATTCTTCGAAAAAACATTGACGCTGTTTGAATCGTAAAATAAATAGTTATCCATGTACAATTACAAGTATTATAATCATAACGATAACTGATTATAAAAGCCTAATTATTAAGTAGACCTAATTAAAAGTATTGATCAGCTATTGTCAATTAGGGTATTGTTAAGCATAAGCTGTTGTTCGCTTTAAACTGCTTATTGTTCAAAAGGATCATATAAATCAATAATATGATTCAATCATGATACAGTAACTTAATAAAAACAATGGTAACTATTTTTTAGAAACCGAGAAAAAACAATAGAGGTGACCAATGTTAAACAACGTAAGTTATGGGCTATCACAGGCAGGCTTAAAGACAGGATGGAACACTAAAAAAATCCTTCCATTGTCACAGTACATACATACAACCATTACAATGCAAAACCATCCTCACACAACAATAGGGTGATGAGAGGCGATGGTGATGGAGAGGGGCGGGGTGAACTGATACATATCTAATCAAGTCACCATATAATGTCCACAGTCATTACTTTGACGTTGCCACTGTATATCCACATACGCACATACCTACATCCAGTAGTGAAGAGAACGATAAATCACACGTGAACTCCAAAGTAGCCTATCTCAGTATAATGTCGGCTGCTGAACGAACCGTCCTATCCTATGGCCCCGTCTGGAATGACAAGCTCATCCATGCGCAATGGCGCACGAGGTTGTCAAAAACTTTCACATAACCTAACTTAATTCCTCCTTAAAAAACTTTTTCGTTTAAAGCTATTGTCAAATCTAGAATAAAACATTACATTCACAACAACTACAAAAAGCGTCTAAATATCCGAAATGGTTGAGCCGTTGGACTAACGCAATAGCGCACTGACTGACACCTGTCAGCGCAGCGCGTTTCAATACCGCCAATTGAGGAAGAAGACAAAGAAAAAAGCCTCAAAATATTGTTTGAGAAGAACATTAAATGAGTTATAAACCCTGTTCAGAATGTACTGTTTTGGGGTAATGTAGGCTAGCGGTGGCTAAACTACCACAGGTCACCTGTAAACCTAGGCTACAATCGTTGGAAATCATGCCAAATAGCATCACTTTTAGAACGCAAATAGCACGGTACAGACAGTCAGTGCTTGACAATTCTGAGATTTGGTACAATATGCATGGCATTTCAGACAAATATTTAGCTACAAAGTCTTACTGGAACGCTAAAAAATAAAAGCCATCTTACCTGCCCGAGCCACGGGTAGTTGGCACAGCGCGAGCACCAGGGTTACCAAGGCAAAAGAGGAAAAGTCCAAGGGCCATGGTCTCCGCTTCTTCCGAAAGGGACAATCTCGAATATCCATAGTTTTTTAGTTGTTTGACGCTGGACTATAAGGTAGGATATGTTCAAATTAGATATCCTCTCTCACAGAAAGTCAGTCGAAGAGAGTTTCGACTGGACCTTCTGTGAGGCGACAAAAGAAGAAAAAGGTTCGCCTCTGGAGACGTATTTTACCTCTCCTTAACGCTTCTTTAATAACTGACCTATATCTACCTATGCTATGTACAAATTTTAAATAGTAAAAGGGGTACGGGCAATAAATATTGAGTTTATAGCCCTAGTGCTAAAGCTCCATTGAGTCAGCGGAGTGGATATGAGTACCCACCACGGAGAGAGCAGAGAGACCTGAAATCACTCTCTCTCCTTTCTCTTTCTCTCTCCCCCTTCCTACTTTCTCCCACGAAAAGTGAGGGAGCGTGTGTGTGCGTGCGGAGAGAGAGAATGACTGAGTGGCAGTGGGGAAGGAGGGAGGGAGAGATTGTGGGTAATTGCGCGCGCGCGGCACACGTAGGTTACGTGTGGGTTACGTGTGCAAGTGAGGAAAAAATGAGAGATGGCTAGAGGAATAGAGCATGCGATAAATGGAAAGTTTATATTGCATGTGGAGTAGTATTATTGCACAAGGGATGCACGCACAATCCTGAATGTAAACCTGTGCCTTCTTATTAGGGACAAATTGCTGTCGCGCCTTCTATTTTCTACTTTTCATCCTCTTAGTATCCTTTGCACTGTGTTGCGCTCTTTCCAGGCATATTCTCGATTTTTTAAATTACGAGCGTCCGTCTGTCTGTCTGTCGGTCGGTCAAACAGATTTTTTTCAGTCCCGGTATATCCCGATAAGACAGCCGGACCTTGTAGGCCGGATGGGTCCGCAAAAACTGTGTAGGAATTGCCGCAGCCAATCATTTCGCTGTCCGAACTCGCACACGAATCTAATCCACGCCCATATTAAGATGCCTTCGAGCTTCTCGTGCTCCTGTAAAGTCTGATTGGTCAGTCCAACGTGGCGTCAGCGGCTAACCAGGTGCGACAGTGAGGACGTTTATTGCAAAGCAGGCACATTTCTCATGATCATAACTTGAACTTGTCCATTTTCATTCCCACAGCTGTTTTATGACACTGGGGGTTTACATGAGTAGGCTAGATATAACAGGGTTTGGGTTTAGAGTTGGGGTCAGTTCCTTTTTATGAAAAACATACATTGAATATCAATCCATCCTCTGAATTGACCACTTGAAGCCTACAGGTATAATGTCATGATGCATGTATGGCACCTTAAAAATGTCTGATAATAATCTCATAATGATCTGGACTAAATAACAGACGTTTGAGACAGTTGAAAATGATATGCATAGAAATACATAAAACATTAAAAGACTTGCTATAAGACATTATAAATGCTTATACATGATTATAACAAGTTATAAAGCTAGCTGGATGCTTTAAGTAAAGTTTAACCAATATTATTATTATATACCTTTTAATGTCATTTTCTGATTGCCACTGATGTTAGTGTTCCCATATTTTTTCTTAGGCAGGGCAGTGGGCCCCGAAGACAATCACAATATAGGGCTGCCAACAACAATATTTTCTATCAATATCCATAGTCGTTTTCAGAGTTGATCGTCAGATGGATTGACGGCTACAATGGGAAGTATTTTGTGCTAATCATTGATGGAAATGGTCAAGTATTCCATCGTAAGTCCATTACAAATGGTTAGAGCTGCAAATCTACATTGTCTAGATCTGATGATATAGACACATGCCCAAAAGTATGTGGACACCTGCTTGTCGAACATCTCATTCCAAAATCATGGCATTTATATGGAGTTGGTCCCACCTTTGCTGCTATAACAGCCTCCACTCTTCTGGGAAGGCTTTCCACTAGTTGTTGGAACATTGCTGCGGGGACTTGCTTCCATTCAGCCACAGGAGCATTAGTGAGGTCGGGCACTGATGTTGGGAAATTAGGCCTGGCTCGCAGTCGGCGTCCCAATTCATTCCAAATGTGTTCGATGGGGTTGAGGTCAGGGCTCTGTGCAGGCCAGTCAAGTTCTTCCACACCAATCTCGACAAACAATTTCTGTATGGACCTCGCTTTGTGCACATGGGTATTGTCATGCTGAAACAGGAAAGGGCCTTCCCCAAACTGTTGTCAGAAAGTTTTAAGCACAGAATCGTCTAGAATGTCATTTTATGCTGTAGCGTCAAGATTTCCCTTCACTGGAACTAAGGGGCCTAGCCCGAACAATAAAAAACAGCCCCAGACCATTATTCCTCCTCCACCAAACTTTACAGTTGGCACTATGCATTGGGGCAGGTAGCGTTCTCCTGGCATCCGCCGAACCCAGATTCGTCCGTCAGACTGCCAGATGGTGAAGCGTGATTCATCACTCCAGAGAACATGTTTCCACTGCTCCAGAGTCCAATGGTGGCGAGCTTAACACCACTCCAGCCAACGCTTAGCATTGCGCATGGTGATCTTAGGCTTGTGTGCAGCTGCTCGGCCATGGAAACCCATTTCATGAAGCTCCCGACGAACAGTTATTGTGCTGATTTTGCTTCCAGAGGCAGTTTGGAACTACAGGTATACTATAGGAACTCGGTAGTGAGTGTTACAGGGGGTGTCCACATACTTTTGTATATGTATAGTGTAGCAGAGTTAGAGATCACTGGCTGCCTCAATCACCTCCCCTGTGACCTGAAGACAGTTATTCATAGACTGGGGTCCTGGATCGAGGTGTATTATTTCCAGTTTTGCATACTTTATTTTGTAGTAATGTATATTTCTCGTTTCTTATGTTGTTGTTTTTATTGTCATTTTTACAGTAAAGTGTATTGAGATGTTTTACATTTGATTTCAATCTGACAACAAGAAAAACAGTATTGCTGAAGAGGTATTCTTTTTCCCCCAAAAGTGTCACATCTGCACGTCTTTAACAAACGTAGTTTATCAAAACTGGCGAAGTCTACAGCCCAACAGTAAAGAAAAAGCCAATCAAATATACTGTTATAATACGTCTCTCTCATAAGATGTTCAGTTAATTGCGTTGCCTCTAATAGTTTTCTTTGAATGAGGATAAACCTTTCATACAAGGTTGTTTCAAAGGGCTGCTAATAGTTCTCCCTGTCTATCGTAAACTTAAATGTCCATATTATTCTCTATTTCAAAGTTATCATACGAACAGATGTACCGGTCTGGCTGTATGCTTTGTAAATTGCTGTACGGCAAAACCTGTGTTTAGGACATATCTTTGAACGCAGAGCCAGAAGGCAATAATGAAATATAATCATCCTTTGATGTTCTTTGCCTCTTTCTCACTCCCTCCCTCTCATTTCTCCCCTATTTTTTACTTTGAGTCGCTGAAGGCAAAAAAACGTTTATATTTTGTGGTATTTTGACCATCCCACCTCTCAGTCCCAATCACTCGTGTCTCGACTGGATGCTAGTCTGCAATTCCGAGGACTAAGTAAGGGATCATTTAGAAGTAGAAAGGACTAAGGTCTTTTTTTAGGGTTCTGCACACTGGCACTGTCCATGCTTTTGCATGAAAGGCCTCATGAAAATCATGCTCCCCTTTATAAGAAACTATAGGGATAAGTATTAAAAAAATACAATGGAAATGAATAATTCATCAGCCAATGTTAATACACTGCTCAAGAGTCACCAACCATCAACTATTGCATCCACCAATTATGAATCAGGGATTATATGGCAACAGCACTCAGACAATATTCATAGCTAACAGCAAGACTACTATTGGAAAACCTAAAAAAGGGACAACCAGAACTCATATGTGGATTGAAAAAAAGCCTCGAGCATCTCTGTTCTTGGACAACTGAACGGAACACAATTCCTCATGCAATGGGGTAAACACAATCAAAAATCTCTCCGTGACAATTTTATGGTTTTATTTTGGACTGTAGAGCACATTGGACGCTCTGTGGTCCAAGTGTTTTTGCCCCCTAAAGTCGGAGTGTGGATGCCGCAGGCTGTTAAAAGAGACACCCTAGAGAAAGCCTTGGTATGTGTTTGTGCCATGCTCTGCTGGTGCACTGTAGCCATAGGTTGTATCCATATTAAAGGCCCAACATTCAGATTTTCCTGTGTTTTATACCACATTGCATAATAGCTGATGAAACTAAGACTGTAAAAGTGTGAAATAATTTGATCAGTGTTATTTCCGGATAGTTGAAAATACAATGTACACAAGACCTTCTAATCAGCAGGTTTGTATGGGCGGGAGTTTCGGCTTTCCATGGTGACATCACCATGCATTACATTGGTTACTAGACCAATAACAAAGAGAGTTCCAAACTTCTTTGCCAATAACAGCTAGTTTTCCATTTCTCCTGCCCACTTAGACTACTCCCAGAAAAAATCCTAGCAAAATTCTTGCTTGAGAATTTGTTTTGTTGCTAAAAAGCTTTTTTTGCCCATTTGAATGGAAATCTATTACAGTAAGGTACTTAATTGTTACCCAGAAATTATTTGATATTGATACAAAAATGGCTGCATTGGGCCTTTAAAATTGCTATAATCACAGCTTTTGTTGAACCTGTGGTTCCCAAATACACAGTGGCAGGGAAAGGAGAGGGGTGGGCAGAAAAGGACAGATAAGAATGAGAATTGGATGAAAGAGTGAAGGGGGAATTATGTGTTGTGTGGTCAGCTAAGGAAGAATATCTTAGAATATCTTTAATTATGAACAACAAAAAGAAGTTGCCTAACATTGGAGAGAATACACTGGGCCTTCAAACACCCATAGCAACAGTAGTCATAAGCACATGGATGTACCAAAATGGGCGAAATGACTGACTTCACACACCCAGAATAAGTTTTTGGCACAATGTGAAGAAGACATTTTACCATGAGATTTGACTGTAAAAACATTATTACAGTGTAAAATCTGCTGACAAAACAAGCAGATGCTCTTCCTAGACTAAATCTGGGCAGCAGGTTTTAGGGTTCAGTCTGAACCACCAATTACTGAATTTACCTTGAATGTCAGCCTCTCTAAATTAATAAAGCCTACTAATTTGTCTGCAGTAATTTTAGGGTTAGGACAAAGACCACAAGGCTCTGTGGTTCATCGTGGCCAGGGTTGACGTCCCACGTGCCAGATTTAACACTCAGCTAATGAAAACTAATTACATTTGATTGACTATGATGATGTCAAAGGCTGTGCTTTATCTACCAATGGGATTCTGAGTTTGTGTGCCAAATAATAATAAACCAAACGAGAGCTGGCCAGGGGAGTTGAGGGGGGTGCAAAAGAAAAGCAACGAGTGCCATAGAGACAGACACAGCAAGTGCTTGTGGGTAGCCTGGCTATTTCCAAAACTGGAACCTTGTAATTACAATAAAGCGACCATATTCTATTGCTGACTTCCTTGAAAAGTCTGTATTTTACTGGGCAGGGCTGCAAACCGAGCACACACACCCTGTTCGCCACATGACACAGAAATAGATCGGGGGGGGGGGGGGGGGCGAGGGTAAATGTAGGACGTTAGCATGGAGTGTATGCATGGCCTGGGCACACTGATAGAGGTGATGCAGGTAAAGAAGGAATTGAACGATAGAAGGGGTCACTGATGACCGTGAACACACCCAACTAACCACATGCCTAGAAGTAGGCATTCAGAGAAAGAGAGAGAGAGAGAGAGAGAGAGAGAGAGAGAGAGAGAGAGAGAGAGAGAGGGAGAAAAAGAGAGCAAGAGGGGTAGAGAGAGAGAGGGGGTAGAGAGAGAGAGAGAGAGGAGTGAGAGAGAGAGAGGAGTGAGAGAGAGAGAGAGAGAGAGAGAGGAGTGAGAGAGAGAGAGAGGAGTGAGAGAGAGAGGAGTGAGAGAGAGAGAGAGAGAGAGAGAGAGAGAGAGAGAGAGAGAGAGAGAGAGAGAGAGAGAGAGAGAAAGAGAGAGAGAGCTTCCCTATCAAATCTAAAAATCTCAAATAGAAAACCGAAGAAAATGAACAACAATGACAAATGGTTTGATAAAGAATGCAAAAATCTAAGAAATAAATTGAGAAACCTGTCCAACCAAAAACATAGAGACCCGGAAAACCTGAGTCTACGCCTTCACTATGGTGAATCACTAAAACAATACAGAAATACACTACGGAAAAAGAAGGAACAGCACGTCAGAAATCAGCTCAATGTAATTGAAGACTCCATAGACTCTAACCAATTCTGGGAAAATTGGAAAACACTAAACAAACAACAACACGAAGAATTATCTATCCAAAATGGAGATGTATGGGTAAACCACTTCTCCAATCTTTTTGGCTCTATAACAAAGAATAAAGAGCAAAAACATATACATGATCAAATACAAATCCTAGAATCAACTATTAAAGACTACCAGAACCCACTGGATTCTCCAATTACCTTGAATGAGTTACAGGACAAAATAAAAACCCTCCAACCCAAAAAGGCCTGTGGTGTTGATGGTATCCTTAATGAAATGATCAAATATACAGACAACAAATTCCAATTGGCTATACTAAAACTCTTTAACATCGTCCTTAGCTCTGGCATCTTCCCCAATATTTGGAACCAAGGACTGATCACCCCAATCCACAAAAGTGGAGACAAATTTGACCCCAATAACTACCGTGGAATATGCGTCAACAGTAACCTTGGGAAAATCCTCTGCATTATCATTAACAGCAGACTCGTACATTTCCTCAATGAAAACAATGTACTGAGCAAATGTCAAATTGGCTTTTTACCAAATTACCGTACAACAGACCATGTATTCACCCTACACACCCTAATTGACAACCAAACAAACCAAAACAAAGGCAAAGTCTTCTCATGCTTTGTTGATTTCAAAAAAGCCTTCGACTCAATTTGGCATGAGGGTCTGCTATACAAATTGATGGAAAGTGGTGTTGGGGGTAAAACATACGACATTATAAAATCCATGTACACAAACAACAAGTGTGCGGTTAAAATTGGCAAAAAACACACACATTTCTTCACACAGGGTCGTGGGGTGAGACAGGGATGCAGCTTAAGCCCCACCCTCTTCAACATATATATCAACGAATTGGCGCGGGCACTAGAACAGTCTGCAGCACCCGGTCTCACCCTACTAGAATCCGAAGTCAAATGTCTACTGTTTGCTGATGATCTGGTGCTTCTGTCACCAACCAAGGAGGGCCTACAGCAGCACCTAGATCTTCTGCACAGATTCTGTCAGACCTGGGCCCTGACAGTAAATCTCAGTAAGACCAAAATAATGGTGTTCCAAAAAAGGTCCAGTCACCAGGACCACAAATTCCATCTAGACACCGTTGCCCTAGAGCACACAAAAAACTATACATACCTCGGCCTAAACATCAGCACCACAGGTAACTTCCACAAAGCTGTGAACGATCTGAGAGACAAGACAAGAAGGGCCTTCTATGCCATCAAAAGGAACATAAATTTCAACATACCAATTAGGATCTGGCTAAAAATACTTGAATCAGTCATAGAGCCCATTGCCCTTTATGGTTGTGAGGTCTGGGGTCCGCTCACCAACCAAGATTTCACAAAATGGGACAAACACCAAATTGAGACTCTGCATGCAGAATTCTGCAAAAATATCCTCCGTGTACAACGTAGAACACCAAATAATGCATGCAGAGCAGAATTAGGCCGATACCCACTAATTATCAAAATCCAGAAAAGAGCCGTTAAATTCTACAACCACCTAAAAGGAAGCGATTCCCAAACCTTCCATAACAAAGCCATCACCTACAGAGAGATGAACCTGGAGAAGAGTCCCCTAAGCAAGCTGGTCCTAGGGCTCTGTTCACAAACACAAACACACCCCACAGAGCCCCAGGACAACAGCACAATTAGACCCAACCAAATCATGAGAAAACAAAAAGATAATTACTTGACACATTGGAAAGAATTAACAAAAAAACAGAGCAAACTAGAATGCTATTTGGCCCTAAACAGAGAGTACACAGTGGCAGAATACCTGACCACTGTGACTGACCCAAACTTAAGGAAAGCTTTGACTATGTACAGACTCAGTGAGCATAGCCTTGCTATTGAGAAAGGCCGCCGTAGGCAGACATGGCTCTCAAGAGAAGACAGGCTATGTGCACACTGCCCACAAAATGAGGTGGAAACTGAGCTGCACTTCCTAACCTCCTGCCCAATGTATGACCATATTAGAGAGACATATTTCCCTCAGATTACACAGATCCACAAAGAATTTGAAAACAAATCCAATTTTGATAAACTCCCATATCTACTGGGAGAAATTCCACAGTGTGCCATCACAGCAGCAAGATTTGTAACCTGTTGCCACAAGAAAAGGGCAACCAGTGAAGAACAAACACCATTGTAAATACAACCCATATTTATGCTTATTTATTTTAACTTGTGTGCTTTAACCATTTGTACATTGTTACAACACTGTATATATATAATATAACATTTGTAATGTCTTTATTGTTTTGAAACTTCTGTATGTGTAATGTTTACTGTTAATTTATATTGTTTATTTCACTTTTGTATAATATCTACCTCACTTGCTTTGGCAATGTTAACACATGTTTCCCATGCCAATAAAGCCCCTTGAATTGAATTGAATTGAATTGAGAGAGAGAGAGAGGAGTGAGAGAGAGAGAGAGAAGAGAGAGAGAGAGTGAGAGAGAGGAGAAAGAGAGAGAGAGAGAGAGAGAGAGTGAGAGAGAGGAGTGAGAGAGAGAGAGAGAGAGAGAGAGAGTGAGAGAGAGGAGTGAGAGAGAGAGAGAGAGAGAGAGGAGTGAGAGAGAGAGAGAGAGAGCAAGAGGGGTAGAGAGAGAGAGAGAGGGGGGGGAGAGAGAGAGAGAGGTGAGAGAGAGAGAGAGAGAGAGAGAGAGGGAGAGAGAGAGAGAAAAAGAGCGAGACGGGTAGAGAGAGGCCTACACAGAGAGAGGGTATGCATAGGTGGGTGTGTTTATCTATGTGTGGGGTGAGTCTGAAGTTTGTATGCCACCCTGTGTATGATATCTGTGTATGATGTCTGCGTATGATGTCTGATGTCTGTGTATGATATCTGTGTATGATGTCTGCGTATGATGTCTGCGTATGATGTCTGCATATGGTGTCTGCATATGGTGTCTGCATATGGTGTCTGCGTATGATGTCTGTGTATGATGTCTGTGTATGATGTCTGTGTATGGTGTCTGTGTATGATGTCTGTGTATGATGTCTGTGTATGATGTCTGTGTATGGTGTCTGTGTATGATGTCTGTGTATGATGTCTGCGTATGGTGTCTGCGTATGATGTCTGCGTATGATGTCTGCGTATGATGTCTGTGTATGATGTCTGTTTATGATGTCTGTTTATGATGTCTGCGTATGGTGTCTGCGTATGGTGTCTGCGTATGGTGTCTGCGTATGATGTCTGTGTATGGTGTCTGTGTATGGTGTCTGTGTATGATGTCTGTGTATGATGTCTGCGTATGGTGTCTGCGTATGATGTCTGCGTATGATGTCTGCGTATGATGTCTGCGTATGACGTCTGCGTATGGTGTCTGTGTATGATGTCTGTGTATGGTGTCTGTGTATGATGTCTGCGTATGATGTCTGTGTATGATGTCTGTGTATGATGTCTGTGTATGATGTCTGTGTATGATGTCTGTGTATGGTGTCTGTGTATGATGTCTGTGTATGATGTCTGTGTATGATGTCTGTGTATGATGTCTGTGTATGATGTCTGCGTATGATGTCTGCGTATGATGTCTGTGTTTGATGTCTGTGTATGGTGTCTGTGTATGATGTCTGTGTATGGTGTCTGTGTATGATGTCTGTGTATGATGTCTGTGTATGGTGTCTGTGTATGGTGTCTGTGTATGATGTCTGTGTATGATGTCTGTTTATGATGTCTGTTTATGATGTCTGTGTATGATGTCTGTGTATGGTGTCTGTGTATGATGTCTGTGTATGGTGTCTGTGTATGATGTCTGCGTATGATGTCTGTGTATGATGTCTGTGTATGATGGTTGTGTATGATGTCTGTGTATGGTGTCTGTGTATGATGTCTGTGTATGATGTCTGTGTATGATGTCTGTGTATGGTGTCTGTGTATGATGTCTGTGTATGATGTCTGTGTATGGTGTCTGTGTATGATGTCTGCGTATGATGTCTGCGTATGATGTCTGCGTATGATGTCTGCGTATGATGTCTGTGTATGATGTCTGTGTATGGTGTCTGTGTATGATGTCTGTGTATGATGTCTGTGTATGGTGTCTGTGTATGGTGTCTGTGTATGATGTCTGTGTATGATGTCTGTTTATGATGTCTGTTTATGATGTCTGCGTATGATGTCTGCGTATGGTGTCTGTTTATGATGTCTGTGTATGATGTCTGTGTATGATGTCTGTGTATGATGTCTGTGTATGGTGTCTGTGTATGATGTCTGTGTATGATGTCTGTGTATGGTGTCTGTGTATGATGTCTGTGTATGATGTCTGTGTATGATGTCTGAGTATGGTGTCTGTGTATGGTGTCTGTGTATGATGTCTGTGTATGGTGTCTGTGTATGGTGTCTGTGACAAAAAAACATATATTTTTTTACTGAGTGTGATTGCCTCTATAGGCATGTCTTTATAAATGGTTATATGTATATTGAAATACTCCAGGCCTTAACATTTGTGGGTGCGTGTGTGTAGGAGCAGCATGTTCCCCAATCCCCAGTGATAAATTTAGCAAGTTAAACACTGATTCGGATCATTTAGCACAATCACTATTAAAGATCATTTGGCCATTAGCAATACTCACATAGCCACTGATGTAACATGGAAAGAGTGGCAAATTGGGCCAACTACATGAACTCATTATGATATGGAGCCTACCAATATACTGGATTATATGTGTTTATAACACCTTCAATGGGTTTCGCATCAACAAAACCCCTATTTAAAAAAAAATGTGTATATTGCTTTAGTAGAAGACCCACATCAGCATCCATCTAAATGTATAGAGGCAAAAGATGGAGGTAAGCGATATGAGGCAAATTAAAGGGGGGGGGGGGGGGCCATGGAAAGGTACAGGCATGAAAAATCATAGGAATGAATAGTGAAGGAGGGAAGGGGGTACAGAGGCATGCAGACGGAGAGGGGGAATGAATGAGGGCCATTGACGAAGCGAGAGAGAGAGAAGGATCAAACAGTATTTACACAGGGAGATTCCAGAAAAAAATTGAGGCGGGGAGGGGAGGGGCAGGCAACTGGGGGGGTTCACTTCAACTGACCTACTGACTAGGGAATAGGGTGGAACTTTGGGGAAGCTGATAGAGAGAGGTAGAGAGAGAGTTGGGGGGGAGAGAGAGAGAGAGAGGTAGATTGAGGTAGACAGGTGGAGAGTGAGTGTGTGTAAGAGAGAGAATGACTAAACAACATGACTAAACAGTATATTTCTGAATCAGTAAACCTACAATGGTTTCATGTTGGAATAATGATTACAATGAATTCCTTCAGTCACCTCACTGTTAAAGGGACAGTTTACTTTTTTTGTCCAGACCCGAAACACAAGCAGTAAAAGGTTCCAGATGAAATATACCATAAACCACACCCTCACGAAATGAGGAAGAATGAGGTAATTAGGTAGCATCCTCCTCCATTATGGCTTTACCGTGATTGGTCTATCGTGCAGTATTTCTTGACAATATAGGTGCAAGAGTTTTGTAATCCGGTGCCACCTAGTTCGCCTGGTTGGGCGGAGTTTGCACTTCATTTCAAATTTAGGGGCCTGGCGGCGAACGCCGAATGACCCACTCAGAACTGATGGTAAAACTGGCTTTGACTGGTGGAGTCGAAAACAAAACAACGACGAAACACACAAGGCGGAGACAGACAGTGAAGTGTTAAACTTCTGATCATTGATCAACAGACATTAAAGCAGCCATCATTAGAAACAAATGGAATTGTGTCTTGTTGCTGTCTGTCATTAGATACAGAAAGGATTATGGCTTTGTCGTGGAAATTACCACCAAGGACCCCAAAGGCAAGCTTAAATGTATTTATGTTTATTCACGCCAGCGGAGAGATTACAGACAAACAGCACTTCTTGTGTAGGTTAGTCAGAAGCTCTGACGAGGTATTTCCCCCTCAGCAAATACTATCACTACGGGTTACACAAAGATAGCCAAGTGCATCCTTTCTCAGCAAAGCGTTTGCTCCCAGAAACTGGCAGCAGAGGAGGAGAACACCTGGCAACCACAGAGTCTGGGCGTTCAGCCAATATTTCCAGTCCCGCTGAGCCGACCTTGTGAGAGCAAAGTAGACATACAATAGACATACACTCAGATGAGCACATGATCAAGTCCATAATATCCTTATATTAGCAACAGTGATTGGTAAAAGTGAAAAATAAGTCTAAATTGTCATACCCAAAAAAGTCAATACCAACACAAAATTGTATTTTGTTGCGGTAGTGACACTGTTTCAGAAAGACTCGGAATGCAGTGTTTGGTGAAGACATGGAATGCAGTGTTTGGTAAAGACATGGAATGCAGTGTTTGGTAAAGACATGGAATGCAGTGTTTGGTAAAGACATGGAATGCAGTGTTTGGTAAAGACATGGAATGCAGTGTTTGGTAAAGACATGGAATGTAGTGTTTGGTAAAGACATGGAATGCAGTGTTTGGTAAAGACATGGAATGCAGTGTTTGGTGAAGACATGGAATGCAGTGTTTGGTGAAGACATGGAATGCAGTGTTTGGTAAAGACATGGAATGCAGTGTTTGGTAAAGACATGGAATGCAGTGTTTGGTAAAGACATGGAATGCAGTGTTTGGTAAAGACATGGAATGCAGTGTTTGGTGAAGACATGGAATGTAGTGTTTGGTAAAGACATGGAATGCAGTGTTTGGTAAAGACATGGAATGCAGTGTTTGGTAAAGACATGGAATGTAGTGTTTGGTGAAGACATGGAATGTAGTGTTTGGTGAAGACATGGAATGCAGTGTTTGGTAAAGACATGGACAGATGAAACCAGCCTTACAGTCAACGTGTGGTTGACTCTACAGTCTCTCTGATGAAGAGCAATATACTGGTAGCTATTTTACAGATGAAACCAGCCTTACTGTCAACGTGTGGTTGACTCTACAGTCTCTCTGATGAAGAGCTATATACTGGTAGCTATTTTACAGATGAAACCAGCCTTACTGTCAACGTGTGGTTGACTCTACAGTCTCTCTGATGAAGAGCAATATACTGGTAACTATTTTACAGATGAAACCAGCCTTACTGTCAACGTGTGGTTGACTCTACAGTCTCTCTGATGAAGAGCAATATACTGGTAGCTATTTTACAGATGAAACCAGCCTTACTGTCAAAGTGTGGTTGACTCTACAGTCTCTCTGATGAAGAGCTATATACTAGTAGCTATTTACTGGTAGCTATAACTTTTTGGAAGACATGGGTCCCGTTATGTCTGTTGAAAACCAAACACTGCATTCAGTAAGAACAGTAAGAACCTGATACCAACGGTCAAGCATGGTGGTGGTAGTGTGATGCTTTGGGGATGCTTTGCTGCCTCATAGTGCTGAGCGATTAACCAAAATGAGCAGCAGCTCTAGTGATGAGATGGTGACTTGGAATGGAATCATAAAGTCATCAAATAAAACAAATGTAATATACACAACAATTTAAATATTTTATTAAAGTAATGCAAATAAATGGTTAATAAGTGATAAGCAGTAATAGGCAGTCTGTAATGCGATGCTCCTGGCGGCAGAGAAGTCAGGCGCAGGAGAGCGGAAACTGATTTACAACGGTTGTGTTTAATAACCATAAACCACAGTCAACAAATAATACAATAAATGGGTCAAACAAAACCCGATAACTACCAGCATACCGTGCACACGCACTACAACAAACAATTACAGACAAGGACATGGGGGGGAAACAGAGGGTTAAATACACAACATGTAATTGATGGAATTGGAACCAGGTGTGATGGAAGACAAGACAAAACCAATGGAAAATGAAAAATGGATCGGCGATGGCTAGAAGGTCGGTGACGTCGACCGCCGAACGCCGCCCGAACAAGGAGAGGGACCAACTTCGGCGGAAGTCGTGACACAGTCGCTACAGACTTTTATTAATTGTTATATTATGTGATGTAATATAGCCTTCAACCCACATAATACATAGTGCATTTAATGTAAAAAATATATATAAAAAATAAATCGAAATCGAAACCGAAATGGAAAACCGTGACATTTTTTTAAATAATCGAACCGAAACCGAGCAGACCACAAACAACACTAATCACACAGCACTACTACCTCAGGACCAGGACGACTTGCCATCATTGAAGAAACCAGAAAATTCTACAGGAGAATGTCAGGCCATCTGTCCATGAGCTAAAAAACACACAATCAAGTTTACATCAGAATTGCTGAAAAGTTTTGGAATGGCCTAGTCAAAGTCCAGACCTAAACCTGATTGAGATAGGGCAGGACCAAAAACTAGAAATGAATGCTTGAAAACCCACAAATGTCGCTGAGTTAAAGCAGTTCTGCATGGAAGAGTGGGCCTAAATGACCTCCACATCGATGTGAAAGACTGATCAACAACTTCAGAAAATGTTTGGTTGCCGTTGCAGCTACTGTAAAAGTGGCACAACCAGTTATTGAGTGTAAGGGGGCAATTACTTTTTCACACAGGGGCATTGGGTGTTGCATAACTTGGTTTATTAAATTAATGACCAGATTTGTCTTTTTCTTTGGAAGTTTCCATCACAAGACTGCAACCAACCAGCACTAAAGCTATATATCCAAATTGTTTGTCTCGCCATAGAAGTGAAGGTTGCCTCTTAGTCATGTGATGGTACATTTGATTTATCAAAGCTTGAAAAGGGCTCTTCCCTCACTAATTAAGGTCAACCTATCACATTATTTAGGCAACTGATTTCATTAGGGCTTTACTGGGCTGGTAAGCTAGCTACATAAGCAACTAATAATTGTTTGTTTAAGTCATAGCATAAGTATGAATGTGCTCAGCCATTTATCTAATGTTAACAACGGCCAAATAAAACGTATCTATTGTCATACAATATACAAATAATAATGCAGACATTGAGTAATTCACTTGTCCCTGAAGGAACTCTGTCGGTGACCCCTGCTCCACATTCTCATGGTCAGCAGGGGCAGGTAGAGCACAGTGTCATGCTAAAGTCAAAATGACCCCCATGACTTTCCCTCTATCCACAGAGGCCAGCTGAAGTTCCGGCCTGGCTGCTGTTTCATACCCTCACAACCAGCAACAAATGGCATAGCTTTCATACCTCACATACTTGCTGCATGTCATCTGTCAACCTTCACAATGGAAACCCCCACGACAGGATTGTTTTTCAGTATGGCATCATTTCATTCTAAAATGCTCAATTAAAGTCGTAAACATAAAAGAGTCTCCTGTGCTACAAAATGTAAGTCTACCCCAATGATAACACAAATGACAAAAGCAACGTAACAACATAGCTATGAAATGCTACACCCAGGCATAAACATAAATGACTCAGAATTAGGCCCTAACTCCAGTAACCAAATAGCTACCCGGACCATCTGCATTTACCCTTTTTGCACTAACTTTTTTGACTCATCACATACGCTGCTGTTACTGTTTATTATCTATCCATTGCCTAGTACATACAGTGGGGAGAACAAGTATTTGATACACTGCCGATTTTGCAGGTTTTCCTACTTACAAAGCATGTAGATTTCTGTAATTTTTATCATAGGTACACTTCAACTGTGAGAGACGGAATCTAAAACAAAAATCCAGAAAATCACATTGTATGATTTTTAAGTAATTAATTAGCATTTTATTGCATGACATACGTATTTGATAAATCAGAAAAGCAGAACTTAATATTTGGTACAGAAACCTTTGTTTGCAATTACAGAGATCATACGTTTCCTGTAGTTCTTGACCAGGTTTGCACACACTGCAGCAGGGATTTTGGCCCACTCCTCCATACAGACCTTCTCCAGATCCTTCAGGTTTCGGGGTTGTAGCTGGGCAATACGGACTTTCAGCTCCCTCCAAAGATTTTCTATTGGGTTCAGGTCTGGAGACTGGCTAGGCCACTCCAGGACCTTGAGATGCTTCTTACGGAGCCACTCCTTAGTTGCCCTGGCTGTGTGTTTCGGGTCGTTGTCATGCTGGAAGACCCAGCCACGACCCATCTTCAATGCTCTTACTGAGGGAAGGAGGTTGTTGGCCAAGATCTTGCGATACATGGCCCCATCCATCCTCCCCTCAATACGGTGCTTTTCCCCTTTGCAGAAAAGCATCCCCAAAGAATGATGTTTCCACCTCCATGCTTCACGGTTGGGATGGTGTTCTTGGGGTTGTACTCATCCTTCTTCTTCCTCCAAACACGGCGAGTGGAGTTTAGACCAAAAAGCTCTATTTTTGTCTCATCAGACCACATGACCTTCTCCCATTCCTCCTCTGGATCATCCAGATGGTCATTGGCAAACTTCAGACGGGCCTGGACATGCGCTGGCTTGAGCAGGGGGACCTTGCGTTGTCACAGTTCCAAACGTGGTGAGTGAAGGAGTCAGGCGCAGAGAGCAGGGTAGTCAGAAAAGACGTGGATTTAATATTCCAAAAATCTCAGAGAGACAGTCATGCCACACAAAACAAGGGCGCGTAAAGTCCCAGTACAAAACAAACAGGACTAATCCGAAATGGAACAGACACCACAGGAATGAACAAACACCACCAACAGAAAAACAAGCCCGCACAAAAGTCGGCGGGCCAACTGGGTTTAAATAGCCCACAATAAACCTAAACACAAAACAGGTGCAACAAATCAGACAAAACTAAATGAAACAGAAAAGGGGATCGGTGGCAGCTAGTAGGCCGGAGACGCCGAGCGCCGAGCGCCGCCCGAACGGGAAGAGGCACCATCTTCGGCGGGATTCGTGACATGCGTGCGCTGCAAGATTTTAATCCATGACGGCGTAGTGTGTTACTAATGGTTTTCTTTGAGACTGTGGTCCCAGCTTTCTTCAGGTCATTGACCAGGTCCTGCCGTGTAGTTCTGGGCTGATCCCTCACCTTCCTCATGATCATTGATGCCCCACGAGGTGAGATCTTGCATGGAGCCCTAGACCGAGGGTGATTGACCGTCATCTTGAACTTCTTTCATTTTCTAATAATTGTGCCAACAGTTGTTGCCTTCTCACCAAGCTGCTTGCCTATTGTCCTGTAGCCCATCCCAGCCTTGTGCAGGTCTACAATTGTATCCCTGATGTCCTTACACAGCTCTCTGGTCTTGGCCATTGTGGAGAGGTTGGAGTCTGTTTGATTGAGTGTGTGGACAGGTGTCTTTTATACAGGTAACAAGTTCAAACAGGTGCAGTTAATACAGGTAATGAGTGGAGAACAGGAGGGCTTCTTAAAGAAAAACTAACAGGTCTGTGAGAGCCGGAATTCTTACTGGTTGGTAGGTGATCAAATACTTATGTCATGCAATAAAATGAAAAACCTCTACATGCTTTGTAAGTAGGAAAACCTGCAAAATCGGCAGTGTATCAAATAGTTGTTCTCCCCACTGTATCTACCTCAATTACCTTGTACCCCTGCATATCGACTTGGTACGGGTACACCTGGTCTATAGCCAAGTTATCATTACTCATTGTGTATCTATTATTACTTTCATTACGTGTTTTACTTTTCTATTATTTCTCTATTTTCTTTCTCTCTACATTGTTGGGAAGGACCCGTAAGTAAACATTTCACCGTTAGTCCACACCTGTTGTTTACAAAGCACGTGACGAATACATTTTGATTTGATGCGAGTATGTCGGGACAATAATCAAGGAAACAACTGAGGGCCACAGTTTACAGGAACAGGTACTAGGCCTGTGTTCAGTCTACCTGAGGCACTCTAAACGTCCACTATGCTCAACAGTGGACCTCTATGGTTCTGTTCTCACTGAGGTGAATGAGGTACTCCACAATGGGACTGGTCAATATGGAATGCAATAGGGGAAGGAGAGGGAATGTACCACTGGGGTGTTGAGGGAGGGGGTGGGGTGGCAGGGGAAACGCAGGGGAAACAGAAGGGCCTTTTGTGAGACAGGACGCAGCATAGACGGGCCCAGAGGTACAGCAGAGCTTCGGAGGAGGGTGATCGTAGAGGAGGAGGAGAGAGACGAAAACTGTGGAGGCTTCATCCCACACAGCCGTATCCAAGACCAGCTGTACAGTGGAAGTGTTAATAATGCTAATTCAGGCAAACAACATATACTCTAGGCACAATATGCCACATATTAAACAGCCTGGTAAATTAACTTTAAGGGCCATTGTACCAAAAGTCTACCACTTCATAGTTTCCCAAACTGCAGGAGGGGGTTGGGAAAAAGCGTCACAACTGTGAAATAGTCTTCAATTCCCCCTTCACACATGATTTGAGGCTATACAGGCAAACCAGGATTCTAAACATTGGCAAAACAATGACAAATAAGCCACTGTGAGCAACGGCTGAAATAGTAAATAAAACCCAGACAAAATAAACATATTTTCATGAGGAGACCGTGTGCAATTCCCACAGAAAAAAGCAAATGTACTCAGCACCACAAGCAGCCAGAGTCCATTGGTTTCAACACTCCATTCCAATATACATGAGATTCCACCTCCCCAGTCAGTTTTGATCCTGCAAAGCCCTTTGGCAGAACTGGACAAATTAAACCATCATCTGATGATATAATTCATTAATTCATTATAATAAGAAGCAGCAGAGACGGGCCCAGTGATCATGCTCTAGAAACAACCCCCAGTCCTTGGTTAGAATTGGTTAGGTGTAAGCAATATTGAGAGGGCAAGGTGGAGCAACGACCATATTTCTCATAGCTTACCTATACAATTATTTCTATCTACATGAAGTGCCTAGAGGCTATGGGTTGTTTTTGGACCGGGTCTTATCTACCTCCTAATAGGTGGCCAAGGGCAGGAATTTTTCCTCACAATCAATGCATTTTGACGATTGGAGTCCTCCAGGGCTCAGTGCTCGGTTCCTTGCTGTTCTTTGTTCGGATTCCTATGATCACCTCATCAATATATCGAACAAAAGAATCACCAATGATAAGCACGTGTTCAACCTCAGCAACCAGGCAGAGCCCGACTATGTGATTTTAGTCACGGCACCACAGTAACAGATTAGGTCCCATCCCTGACCCAACCTGGGCGCGAACCTCAGCTCCTTATGATTGGATAACTAACAAAACCCATCTTACCTTTGGCGCTAATCCAGCTGCTGACCGTCTGGTCCTGACAAGTCCTGACTCCCGGTTGCAGTTTGCATCAAAGTAAAGCTGTCTGTAGTCCTGTACACAGTGATCCGATCTTACAACCTGGAAAGAGTATAAAAAAATATAGACATTCATAATCACTCATTTACTAATAGTATGGACACTATACAGTGAGGGAAAAAAGTATTTGATCCCCTGCTGATTTTGTACGTTTGCCCACTGACAAAGAAATGATCAGTCTATAATTTTAATGGTAGGTTTATTTGAACAGTGAGAGACAGAATAACAACAAAAAAATCCAGAAAAACGCATGTCAAAAATGTTATAAATTGATTTGCATTTTAATGAGGGAAATAAGTATTTGACCCCTCTGCAAAACATGACTTAGTACTTGGTGGCAAAACCTTTGTTGGCAATCACAGAGGTCAGACGTTTCTTGTAGTTGGCCACCAGGTTTGCACACATCTCAGGAGGGATTTTGTCCCACTCCTCTTTGCAGATCTTCTCCAAGTCATTAAGGTTTCGAGGCTGACGTTTGGCAACTCGAACCTTCAGCTCCCTCCACAGATTTTCTATGGGACTAAGGTCTGGAGACTGGCTAGGCCACTCCAGGACCTTAATGTGCTTCTTCTTGAGCCACTCCTGTTGCCTTGGCCGTGTGTTTTGGGTCATTGTCGTGCTGGAATACCCATTCACGACCCATTTTCAATACCCTGGCTGAGGGAAGGAGGTTCTCACCCAAGATTTGACGGTACATGGCCCTGTCCATCGTCCCTTTGATGGGGTGACGTTGTCCTGTCCCCTTAGCAGAAAAACACCCCCAAAGCATAATGTTTCCACCTCCATTTTTTGTCGGTGGGGATTGTGTTCTTGGGGTCATAGGCAGCATTCCTCCTCCTTCAAACACGGCGAGTTGAGTTGATGCCAAAGAGCTCCATTTTGGTCTCATCTGACCACAACACTTTCACCCAGTTGTCCTCTGAATCATTCAGATGTTCATTGGCAAACTTCAGACGGGCATGTATATGTGCTTTCTTGAGCAGGGGGACCTTGCGGGCGCTGCAGGATTTCAGTCCTTCACGGCTTTGTGTGTTACCAATTGTTTTCTTGGTGACTATGGTACCAGCTTCCTTGAGATCATTGACACGATCCTCCCGTGTAGTTCTGGGCTGATTCCTCACCGTTCTCATGATCATTGCAACTCCACGAGGTGAGATCTTGCATGGAGCCCCAGGCCGAGGGAGATTGACAGTTATTTTGTGTTTCTTCCATTTGCGAATAATCGCACCAACTGTTGTCACCTTCTCACCAAGCTGCTTGGCGATGGTCTTGTAGCCCATTCCAGCCTTGTGTAGGTCTACAATCTTGTCCCTGACATCCTTGGAGAGCTCTTTGGTCTTGGCCATGGTGGAGAGTTTGGAATCTGATTGATTGATTGCTTCTGTGGACAGGTGTCTTTTATACAGGTAACAAACTGAGATTAGGAGCACTCCCTTTAAGAGTGTGCTCCTAATCTCAGCTCGTTACCTGTATAAAAGACACCTGGGAGCCAGAAATCTTTCTGATTGAGAGGGGGTCAAATACTTATTTCTTTGTATTTAACTTATTTCTTTAATACTTAATTATAGACTGATAATTTCTTTGTCAGTGGGCAAACGTACAAAATCAGCAGGGGATCAAATACTTTTTCCCCTCGCTGTACGTATCTTATGAGTGCTTATTCATTAAAGTTACCAAATAGCAGGCAAATGATTGGCCTATAAAATATCTCCTCAGTGATCCACAGTGGTGAAACCAACAATAACAAGAAATAGAGATTGGGTATAGTTTGGGGCGGCAGGTAGCCTAGTGGTTAGAGCGTTGGGCCAGTAACCGAAAGGTTGCTGGATTGAATCCCTGAGATGAACAAGGCAGTTAAACCACTTTTCCCCGGTAGGCCGTCATTGTGAATAAGAATTTGTTCTTAATTGACTTGCCTAGTTAAATAAAGGTTAAATAATAATTAAAAAAAGTTAATCAGGGCAGAGAGCACAATAAAAACAATCCCAAAATGAAAGGAATGTTTGAGGTCAGAAATGTCTGCATTTGGAAAGTCATCAAAGCGGTTCCTTGCTTGATCTCTGATTTTTGATTGGTCACATCCGGCCTATGCTAACACACAGAGAGCCAGTTAGAAGAATAAATAACTATGATGATACAGAATAATAATCCCTCCCTTTCTTCCTTCCTGTCTGTACTCTTCCCTTCCTTTACCCATTTCACCCTTCTCACGTTCACTCCTGGCAAGGACCCCACTACCAATACTCTCGTTTTCTTTGCAATGAATGATTGGCATACATGCCAAATCAATGCTTTTTTTCCGGTAAATGTTTTATCTACATTTTAGTCTACACTAGAATGTCATTGTTATTTTGCACAATGGGACAAAATATATGTGGGTCTCTGTTGTTTTCTGGTTGTAGATTTATGTTCTGCTCCTTTATGCAACTTCATCACATTGGGCCTCTAAATACTGCTGGCTTTGTGATGTGTGTACTTTTCTTTTTGGAGCAGAACGGTATTCTCTCAGATCTAGAATTATACCGTATGGGCTGTGTCCATTCCACTTATTGCCCTCTTTAAGCTATTCTTAGAGGCCCTCGATGTCCACTAAATGTACATCTGAGTAGATTTGGCCCACAGTGCTTTCACATGCCCTTACTTTTTTCACATTTTGTTGTGTTACAGCCTGAATTTATTAATTGATTAAATTAAGATGTTGTGCCACTGATCTACAGACAAAACTCAATAATGTCAAAGTGGAATAGTTTGTAGAATTTAAAAAAATTAATTTAAAAAATCCAACGCTGAAATGTCTTGAGTCAATTAGTATGCAACCCTTTTGTTATGGCAAGCCAAAATAAGTTTAGCAGTAAAAATATGTTCAGCAAAAATTATAATAAGTTGCATGGACTCATTTTGTGTTCAATAATGGTGGTTTACATGATTAGAAAAACGACCCCATCTTTGTACCCCACACATACAACTATCTGAATTTCAAGCACATATTCCACCACAAAGACCAGGGAGGTTTTTCAGTGCCTCTCAAAGAAGGGCACCAATTGGTAGATGTGTAAAAAATTAACAAAAGCAGACACTGAATATCCCTTTGAGCATGGTGAAGTTATTCATTACGCTTTGGATGGCTTATCAATACACCCAGTCACTACAAAGATACAGGCGTCCTTCCTAACTCAGTTGCCGAAGAGGAAGGAAACTGCTCACGGATTTCACCATGAGGCCAATAGTGATTTTAAAACAGTTACTGAGATTCATGGTTGTAATATTATAAAACTGAGGATGGATCAACAACATTGTAGTTACTCCACAATACTAACCTAAATGACAGCATGTAACGGGTGCGCTGAGAGTCGGGAAGCAAGTTCAGGGAGTGAGTGTTTTAATAAACAAAAGAAACAATGAACACGAGCCACAAACAACGCACTGACATGAAAACAGAGTCAATAACACCTGAGGAAAGAACCAAGGGGAGTGACAGATACAGGGAAGATAATCAAGGAGGTGATGCAGTCCAGGTGAGTGTCATGAGGCGCAGGTACGCGAGACGATGGTGACATGTGTGCGGGATAATTAGCAGCCTGATGACCTAGAGGCCGGACAGGGAGTATACATGACACAGCATGAAAAGAAGGAAGCCTGTACAGAATAAAAATATTCCAAAACATGGATCCTGTTTGCAACAAGGCACAAAAAATGTGCCAAAGAAATGAACTTTTTGTCCTGAATAGAGAGCGTTATGTTTGGGGCAAATCCAACAACACATCACTCTTCATATTTTAAAGCATGGTGGTGGCTGCATCATGTTATGGGTATGATGGCATCGCCAAGGACTAGGGATTTTTTGGGGATAAAAAGAACGGAATACAGCTAGCTATAAGCACAAGCAAAATCCTATAGCAAAACCTGGTTGTCTGCTTTCCAACAGACACTGGGAGACTAGTTCACTTTTCAGCAGGACAATAACTTAAAACAAGGCCAAATCTGCAGTGTAGTTGTTTACCAAGACAACATTGAATGTCGCTGAGTGGCTAGTTACAGTTTTGACTTAAATCGACTTGAAAATCTATGGCGAGACTTGAAAATGGCTGTCTAGCAATGATCAACAACCAATTTGACAGAGCTTGTACAATCCAGGTGTGCCAAGCTCTTACAGACTTACCAGGAAGACTCAAAGCTGTAAATGCTCCCAAAGGTAATTCTAACATGTATTGACTCAGGGGTGTGAATACTTATGTAAATTAGATATTTCTGTATTTAATTTTCAATACATTTGCAAAAATGTCTAAAAACCTGTTTTTACTTTGTCAGTATGCGGTATTGTGTGTTGATGGGTGAAACTTTTTGTTTTTAATTCATTTTGAATTCAGGCTGTAACAACAAAATGTGGAATAGGTCAAGGGGTATGAATACTTTCTGAAGGCACTGTACCTTCCTCAAGTCTACCTGCATCTTTCACTTTTGACCTTATAGTCATAGAAAGAAACAGGATGGGACCGAAAGAGGAAAAAACACGTAGGCTTTGTGAGCGATAACGGGATAGAATGAAGGCAGGGTTAATACTGAGAGAGGAACAAAGCCAGTGTCCTAAATCAGATGATGTAGACAGGAAGGAACACGGGGGGTTAACAGAAAGAAATGAGATTTAAGAGACACAGCCACGCTGATTAAAACAGATATTAGAGCATGACCTTCGAACCAAGTTCTTCAGTGATAGTGTGTATAACATGCAAATACATGCTTTAATATCTTAAACGTGAGTATAGTGTTTCTTAAATTGCACTGTGATTAAAGCATTCAAATAGTACAGAAACCTCAAGCCTTTCCATATGTGAATATTTGCTGAGTCTAAGTGATCAGAACACAGGTTCAATAAAGTTTTGACTGCATGCAGCTAGGTGTGGGAGTTCCTTAACCACACATTGCCCACCAAAATGCTGGCATATGACTTCAAACAAATTGCTTAGTTCTCAAAACTCAGCAATAATATTAATTTAGAGTAATCAAACATTTGAGGCATGAGAGTTTAAAAAGAATGTGGAATTCCGTCCCTCCATGAAGGCCCCATTATGCCACCCTTAACACATAGGGAAATGGACAAGGAGGAGAAGATGGAGAGGGGTGGGAGGAGAGGAACAGGATTGGGGAGGGACTGGGAGTTGGAAAGGAAAAGTGTTAAAAATAACCTGAGAGAGGTTAAGAAGCCATTTGCAAGAGAGGCCTCCACAGTGTGTGCAGCTGAGAGCAAGGTAGTGTGAAAAACCAGCCACTGCAGATTCTGAAGAATGATTCACTGGCCTTAACAGCGTTGTATATATTCCCTTAATTCAAGAATTTCAGCCGATGCATTCAAAACGTTACTAAATATGACTCAAAGATACAGTTGAAGTCAGACGTTTACATACACCTCAGCCAAATACATTTAAACTCAGTTTTTCACAAGTCCTGACATTTAATCGAAGTAAAAATGATCTGTCTTGGGTCAGTTAGGATCACCACTTTATTTTAAGAATGTGAAATGTCAGAATAATAGTAGAGAGAATGATTTATTCCAGCTTTTATTTCTTTCATCACATTCCCAGTGGGACAGAAGTTTACATACACTCAATTAGTATTTGGTAGCATTGCCTTCAAATGGTTTAACTTGGGTCAAATGTTTCGGGTAGCCTTCCACAAGCTTCCCATAATAAGTTGGGTGAATTTTGGCCCATTCCTCCTGACAGAGCTGGTGTAACTGAGTCAGGTTTGTAGGCCTCCTTGCTCACACACACTTTTTCACTTCTGCCCACAACTTTCCTATAGGATTGAAGTCAGGGCTTTGTGATGGCCACTCCAATACCTTGACTTTGTTGTCCTTTAGCCATTTTGCCACAACTTTGGAAGGTTGCTTGGGGTCATTGTCCATTTGGAAGACCCATTTGCGACCAAGCTTTAACTTCCTGACTGATGTCTTGAGATGTTGCTTCAATATATCCACATAATTTTCCCACCTCATGATGCCATCTATTTTGTGAAGTGCACCAGTCCCTCCTGCAGCAAAGCACCCCCACAACATGATGCTGCCATCCCCGTGCTTCACGGTTGGGATGGTGTTCTTCGGCTTGCAAGCCTCCCCCCTTTTCCTCCAAACATAACGATGGTCATTATGGCCAAACAGTTCTATTTTTGTTTCATCAGACCAGAGGACATTTCTCTAGAAAGTACGATCTTTGTCCCCATGTGCAGTTGCAAACCGTAGTCTGGATTTTTTATGGTGGTTTTGGAGCGGTGGCTCCCTCCTTGCTGAGCGGCCTTTCAGGTTATGTCGATATAGGTCTCGTTTTACTGTGGATATAGATACTTTTGTACCTGTTTCCTCCAGCATCTTCACAAGGTCCTTTGCTGTTGTTCTGGGATTGATTTGCACCTTTCACACCAAAGTACGTTCATCTCTAGGAGACAGAACGTGTCTCCTTCCTGAGCGGTATGATGGCTGCGTGGTCCCATGGTGTTTATACTTGCGTACTATTGTTTGTACAGATGAACGTGGTACCTTCAGGCGTTTGGAAATTGCTCCCAAGAATGAACCAGACTTGTGGCGGTCTACAATTTTTTTTCTGAGGTCTTGGCTGATTTCTTTAGATTTTCCCAAAGAGGCACTGAGTTTGAAGGTAGGCCTTGAAATACATCCACAGGTACACCTCCTATTGACTTAAATTATGTCAATTACTCTATCAGAAGCTTCTAAATTCATGACATAATTTTCTGGAATTTTCCAAGCTGTTTAAAGGCACAGTCAACTTAGTATATGTAAACTTCTGACCCACTGGAATTGTGATACAGTGAATTATAAATTAAATAATCTGTCTGTAAACTATTTTTGGAAAAATGACTTGTGTCATGCACAAAGTAGATGTCCTAACCGACTTACCAAAACTATAGTTTGTTAACAAGAAATTTGTGGAGTGTTTGAAAAACGAGTTTTAATGACTCCAACCTAAGTGTATGTAAACTTCCGACTTCAACTGTACATGGGGGTCCACACATAGGCCTAGAATACAATTGAACCACTGCTTGACATCAAACTCATCATGTCTCTGTGTCAGAGGTTATTTATTGTACGTGCTCCCTCTGCCGGACACAATTGGAACAACAGACGCAGCTTCCTGAGTAGACCTACTACTAAATGAGGACAGGCTCCACTTCAGTCAAATGCCACCGAATCACAATAAAGTTGGATATTTGTATTGCGTGTGTAACGTAACGTTTGACTCGGTATGGTGCCGAAATAACGCGAGTACATAGCAAAAAGCCTTTTCAATTTCAGTCATAGCTGCTGCGAGACAGTTATTGACTAAGACGTGTAGACTAGCATACCGCCATTTGCCACAAGGCTACTTTACGCTGACCAAACCTGCAAAACGTGACTTTGAACAAGACATGTTTGAAACTATTTAAAAAATAATGGGGAATTCAATTGTAACACGGTAGTTACATCTGAGGGACTGTAGCCTCAATAAATGGGGACCATTACTGAAAATGTGTTATAGAAAGTTGTATAGTCCGAGGACTTGTTTTCAATTATATTGTATAGTCTGCTATTTAGGCTATTGACGTGGCCTGTGATTTATGTTCGGCATTTTACCGACTCGAAATGTACTGTCAATGGGCCCAAATCCTCGGGTTAATTGTGGATATCGTTTTAGAAGTGTTTTGTAATTTTGAGGGGAAAGGCAAACAATTGTTGACCGAGAAGAAATTTAAACCAATGAGTCAAAATTGAGGGAGGAGACAGGGGCGGGGGGAGAGAACAAAAAATAAACCTGTACAGAGAAGCGGTCATAGCCAAACAGCGACGAGCGACTGACAGACACTCCGCGGCTGGGCAGTTGGTTACAGGCCGGGGTAGAATGGACACCATATAGTTGAATGAATGGGCGGACATAGGTCGGCGCTCCCTCTGCTGGGTTCATCAATAAACTACAGCGCCACTGGTCACTCGAGGCCCGGGGGTCCTGCTGGACTGAGGACCATACCATCCGATTTCTTGGCATGGGGAATACAAAGGCCATTCGGGACATTACATTTATTGGACAACAAGTTGTTTTATGTATGAAGGTTGGGGGAAATGCTTACACTGATTTATATCAACTCAGAAGATCAGAATGTATAATTTATCTAAATACAATAAAAATGTAGTCTAATAGTACATGGTTGTCAAGCTTCCAACAAGTCAAATGTTCCACATTGTTCTTTGAATGCTTCTTTTGAAACATGTACTGAAAAGCATGGTACAGTATTAAAACCTTTACTTGGAAATGATACAACAAACAGAAACAGATTCCGAATGACAATTTGTTGTTGTTGCTTTCCTTCCCCAAAACACACAAAAGTCTATAATTTTCACATGTATGCTGGAGTCAGAGATAAAAACTAGACAAAGAATTAACATGAGAAAAAGGAAACCCAGGTGATGAAGTTTTTGCATTTGTTTAATACTCCTGAATACAGAAAGATGAACAGCGCGGTCATGGGAAAGAGTCAAACACAGACAAAGAAGCAGTGTATTGTGGTGGGAGTCAATGACAGGACATCTCTAGATCTAATTAAAAAGAAAACAGCTTTTCTTGATCAACAAATCATCATCTGATCAAGTCAAAGTGCCCCACCCTAAACACCTCTCCAACTTTGAAAGCATTCTTTCAACTGGAGAGCACGACCTCCCTCCTATAAAGAGTGGCGTCTACCATGTTGAGTTGGCCCTCCCCTCAAGTTCATTCCATGTAATGGGACACTATCCAGAGGCGTGATTTCAGCGCGCACCTTTGGAGTCCATGCATTGGCTCCAATTTTTTTCTCAGCCGAAGCCAAGGTTTGCTGCAGTGTCCCAACACATATTTTTCGACGTAAACACTCCTGTTTGCACTGGACATGGAAGATAGAACCGTGATCCAAAAAGCTGAATGATCTGTGCACGTTCCTAGCTTGTAACTCTGCCCTCTTGGCAATCAAAGCAAGGTCGACCCTTAAAAAAAAGCACCAATGTACAGCATTAGCACCATAGGGGCCACTGGCCCTCCCCCCTTGCTGTGACACCCTTCTTATGAGGGGCCTTTAGTGACAAAGCACACCCCTCAGCATGGCACAGCATCAACGCTGGCCTTCGCACCTGTTTGGCAGTGTTGCATCATCACATGGGTGGCGCAAACCAGCCAACCGCATGGGGTGTTTAGATCATTGCAGAGGGCCTTTGCTCCAGGGTGCCTATGTAAATAAGTATTGCGCCCCGCTACATACCAATACATGACAGCTTCACAGCCCCAGTTTTAATAAAGAAGCGTTTTTTATTTATTTAAAGCAAGTGATTTCAAAAGTAAGTTGGAGATACTGAACGTAATCAAAGGTCCAGGCGTCTGCCTTGAGTGCACGCGGTCACGAAGGACACGCATCTTTGGGCCGCACGCCGGCGGTCTGTCTCCAAGGGCGACGACCGCAGCCGCACTGCCATCAAGTAATACCAAATGGCCATTGCACTCCGTTGGCAAGGGAAGAGGAAGGGGCCGGGCAACGTGTTTGCCAATTTACACCCCTTCGCTTGCGCCTTGCTATTCTGTGCATCTCGTTGTTTTGTTGAAAACCTCTCTCCATGCTGCAGCAGACCCGAGCTTGCTGGTATAACCAGAACAAGGCTTCATTGTACGCAGTCAACATCATGACATATCAACATAGCTACATATCAACACAGTGACATATCAGAATACATAAAAAAAATTTAAAAAAAATACTTGGACCATCTTCTGATAAACTGTCTGCCTGAACAACTTGAAAATGCTTAGCTTATAAAACCTGTAGAATTTGCATAGAGCTGTTATACATATACTGTACTAAATAATCTCTGCTCATAGCAAAACTGCATTTTATAGGATAAAACACAGCATAGCAAGGGATTCACTTTAAATGCACTGTTTTAGCACTAGAAGAGGCAAGTGAGTAATTTTGACTTAATATGAATTTTAAATTGAAATATCTCTGCCATTTTTAAAGTCTGTCCTTGACTTTTCCTAAATAAGTCTGTTTAACACACATATTTTATCATTTCGATATCACAAACAGAATGTGTGTTATAAGCAGTTTTAAGAGGACATGTCTTTTTCAGAGTGCCAAAAAGTGACTTTTTCAAATCCTCCTACAGAGTCACACAGACGTTTTGTTTTCGATATAGTATCCAGAATTAGCTCCATTTCAAAATATCACGTTTCCCAATAACAACCACTGTTCCATGAGCTCCACACTTGAACATTAGGCAACAGATAGCCTACAGTAACATAAACTAATGAAAATTCTATTTTGTTCTTTGAAATTATAATTTTTTCGTATTCTGATGTTACACAAGACATCCATAAACACAACCAAAATATGATTTATCCGATAGCATATATGAAATGTACTTGTTAGACTTAGAATGTTGGAGTCAAAATGACTCGTTTGGTCCCTCGAGGCCAGAATATTCTAGTATTAAAGAAATGGGAGATGCAAGGCGTTCACATTAAACTGAGGAAGCTCCATAAAAACATGAGGGAATTGCAGAAAGGGCTGTTGCCAGCATCGTGGAGGTGTGACAAGATCATGGTTCACACTGGGGATGCACACATAAGATAGTCTACCCTGAGGTTCCACTCTGAAACCGTGGTGCAACAACAAGCAACCGCACCTCTCCTCTGTACATTCACAATCTGGACACTGAGGAACAGAGCATTTTCACATGTATAGACATGCATAAACCAACAGGTATGTAAATAGTCTACAGTGCTCCTATTGCTTGTTCACAGGCTTGGAGTAGGACACACAGGTATAATCCTCCATATCCACATATTACATGTGGGAGGTGTTCCTCTCGCCAGAAAGGACTGACAGCTAGTAAATCTAGGGGATCGGCTGAAAAGAGTACAGCTGAGTGGGAATCCAATTTTAAGTAGCCATCGGTTTCAAGACCGAAAAAGGTGGAGTGTGTGTGTACTTGCACACTCTTAGCCTTGTGTTTGTACTGTGTCTGCGTTGGTGTAAACCAGAGGAGGCTGGTGGGAGGTGCTATAGGAGGACAGGCTCATTGCAATGGCTGGAATGGAATTCATGGAATGGTACCAAATATGCTTGACTCCGTTCCATTTATTCTGTTCCAGCCATTACAATGAGCCCATCCTCCTATAGCTCCTCCCACCAGCCTCCTCTGGTGTAAACAAGCATGTCTATAATTGTAAGACCATATGAGTAGCACCCAGTTTAGGACAGCTGAACTACTGTCCAGTAAGGTGATACAGCAACTTCTATTCTTCATCATCATTTCTGAATGGTAAATAATACCAATCTCTAAATACACTTCAGAAATCACCCATCTAAATCTTTTTATGGCCACAATATGGAAAGGGATACCTACAGTGCCTTGCAAAAGTATTCATTCCCCTTGGCGTTTTTCCTATTTTGTTGCATTACAACCTGTAATTTAATTTCATGTAATGGACATACACAAAATAGTCCAAATTGGTGACGTGAAATGAACAAAAAATTACTTGTTTCAAAAAATTATAAACGGAAAAGTGGTGGGTGCATACGTATTCACCCCCTTTGCTATGAAGCTCCTAAATAAGATCTAGTGCAACCAATTACCTTCAGAAGACACATAATTAGTTCAATAAAGTCCACCTGTGTGCAATCTAAGTGTCATATGATCTCAATATATATACACCTGTTCTGAAAGGCCCCAGAGTCTGCAACACCACTAAGCAAGGGGCACCACCAAGCAAGCGGTACCATGAAGACCAAAGAGTGGTTTAAGGGGAAACATTTAAATGTCTTGGACTGGCCTAGTCAAAGCCCAGACCTCAGTCCAATAGAGAATCTGTGGTATGACTTAAAGATTGCTGTACACCAGCTGAACCCATCCAACTTGAAGGAGCTGGAGCAGTTTTGCCTTGAAGAATGGGCAAAAATCCCAGGGGCTAGATGTGCCAAACTTATAGAGACATACCCCAAGAGACTTGCAGCTGTAATTGCTGCAAAAGGTGGCTTTACAAAGTATTGACTTTGGGGGGGGGGGGTGAACAGTTATGCACGCTCAACCTTTCTGTTTTTTTGTCTTATTTCTTGTTTGTTTCACTAGAAAAAATATTTTAATCTTCAAAGTGGTAGGCATGTTGTGTAAATCAAATGATACAAACCCCCCAAAAATCAATTTTAATTCCAGGTTGTAAGGCAACAAAATAGGAAAAATGCCAAGGGGGGTGACTACTTTCGCAAGCCACTGTATATGGTCTCATTCTTTATGCATCCACCGATACTGCTTACGTTGTGTGTAATGATGCTCTTTTTATATTTCTGTTATATTTCTGTTCATAGTTTGTATCTAATGTGTTGACATCCATTTCTGTTATGGGGAGCTGAATCAGCCCCTGGTGCATAGCTTTGTGTAAGCAGACCACACATTACATCCGCTGAAGCCTGCTAAACAGGAAGTATCGTCTGAAGCTGGTCAGCCTAAGGGGGCGGGGTCTATCGCCCTGCCCGTAACACTGCCAACAGTGGCCCGAAAGAATACCATCACAACTACTAGTACAACTACTAGCAACCTACTAGTCAGTGAAAATTAGGTGGGTTTTTCAAGCTTAAAATCCAGTCTATTGGTAAAACCCTTAAAGTTTTTTTTACAGTACATGTTGAATGTGTAAAATAGCTGTTCATACTGTAGCTCGTGCTATCGGTGCATACTTTTTGATGTGTGTGTGTATTAATATGCTCACTAACGCCTGTGTCTTCCCTACTGTATGCATAGATTGGGATTACCCAATCGTACTCTAGTGAAGGAGTAGATGTGTCATCTTATTTACAGATGGTAAAAAGTTAACGGAAAGAGGCTGCAAGCACGGAATGAAACAAGCGGAGGATTCAGAAGGGGGGTTTGTAGGGGTATTGTAAGCCAATAGAACAAGATATCCAATGATATCCTGGCTTTCTTAGAACGGACGGCCATTTCACAGAACGAAGCACCCTCATTAACATATTGGTTCTTAAGAAGACATATGATGAAAGATGGGCAGAGGTTCATTCGATGACGTGTGTGTTGTGGTCGCCCCCAGTTTCTTAAAGATGGGCAGAAGGGTTTCTGCTAAATGTTTACTTACACAGTAACGTTTCACAGAATGCAAAAATGACCATTAGCAAGGATAGGGTATGAAACAAAAGAAAGATCTACAACAGCACCAATGAACGCAGTGCTCTTGAACAAGGTTGCACTTTCTGTGCCCAATGGCCCTTGTTGGGACTTAAAGACCAAACGCCACAAAGAAACAAAAGAAAACATCCTATAAGTCACCTTCTTTCTTTGAAAGCCTGGTGTGAGCTTTAAGAAGGGCCAATCAAAGTGCCCCCTCCTTGGATTTCAAGGCCTTAAAAAGGTCTCATTTTATGAGTACAGTACTTCAAAACAAATTCAGCGCATTTCAGCGTGAATAAAGCATAGTATTCAAATCACATTCGGATTGGTGAACTGAGAGGAGGGGCGCGTCTGCCTCCGTTGGTTGTGTCCCGACCAATAGAAGCTGGAAAAGTTGGGAGACTTGATTGAAATATTACGCACCTGATTATGACGGGTTTGGGGTAAACCCAAGAGTAAAACCAAAGACAGAGTGAGCCACTCGTCATATCTATGCGTGCAGCAATGTATCTGAATAACCTACGAACCCCACAAGAAGCTTGAGAGGTCTACCGGATATCGCAGAAGCGTTTACACTCAAAGCTGAAGGCTACAAACTGATAGCTAACTCATGATAAAACTTGTATATGTGGTTAAAAATGAGATATATCCATGTGTCTTAACCACTACTGTGAAAAAGTGTTTGTTTTTAACAGCATATGGTCTTTTGGAGCTGTATCAGCTTGGGGGGATTTAATGAGTGAAGAAGGTTGGTGGGGTTTGTGTGAGCGGGACGTCAAAACCAGCAGACATGGTGAAGTCCCAGAACCAGGGTGCCAGAACTAGAACCCCTGATGGACCAGAGCAGAACCTGGTTCCTAGGTCAGCTGGTGGGGCGCCTCCAGCATCTCCATGAGGAACGTGTCGATAGGGGTGTCGCCAATCAGCTTGAAGAAGAACAGGTGCTCCAGGCACTTCAGGCCAATGGAGCGTAGCGCTGGCAGCCGGAGGAGGAGCTTAGCGAACCTGGGGCGATGGGGGAGAACGAGTGAGGTCAATCATGGCGGTGACGTGGGAGTATTGTGTGGATAAGTGCTATAGTATGTCTGTGTGTTTCTCTTGTACCTGCCCTGCTGGTCGGGGTATCTCTGTTTACAATAGGACTCCAGCGATGCGTACACCTTCTCCCTCAGCAATTCCACTTCACTGGAGCTGGAAAGGCCCTTGGCATCTGAACGCAGGAACAAACACCGGCATTATAGCACTGAGATTAATTAACGTGTGATTCTTCCTGACATCATGCTATATTTGGGACGAAATGGCTTATCTTGTCTCAAATTATTATTCGAGCTGAAATAATTACCTGGGTTGAAGAGGATGATGGCTCGGAGGCACCCGAGCTCGGTCTTGTCCATCTGCATGTCTCTCATCTTACTGACCAGCTCAGTGAGAACTCTACAACCGGGGTCGAGGAGAAGGAGGTGTGACAGAGGGACGAGAGAGCGGGAGGAGATGGGTTAGCATCTTCTCTAGCGTTCACCACAGTTCCACTCAACGATGCAGCAGTTATATAGAGAAATTAACAAGGGCAGGGGGGCTGGGACACAAGTCTTACATCCTCTTTACACTTTGTATTTACACTTTACACACAATCTACACATAACCTTATAAATGATAGAAATTGCAACAAAGCAATAGCCCAAACCACCACGTATTTATAGACTATGGCACATCGCAATAATGTTGGGTAATGTAATAATTCAATAAGGACAGAAAGAACACAAAGGGAGGAAAGTAAGCAGCCTGTGTTTTGTCGACACTGCGCCAGCGACCAGTCGAGCCTAAGGTCCGACAGAAAAGAGGAGAAACAGAACACAACACTCACTGAAACACGTGCGGACAAGATACACATGACCCGCTTTTATTCCTGGGCATATTACAGCACTCTCTTTGCCAGATTCGCTCATTCTCAACAACTGGGCCAAGATTTGTTTTTTGGGGGGGTGGCGTTATTTGTTTTGTTCGTTGTTGATAGGGGAAGGTGGGTGTGTAGTGATGTCATTACCTGTCAAATATGGCCCCAACCTCTGCATTGTGCGCACTCTCCCTGTGTATGCAATTACAATGTGTTATTACAATGTTATTACACAGTTACAATGTTATTACATTGTCCCCCCTGCGTTGGTTTGGGCCCAGAGGAACAGGTAAGTTAGACTCTGCAGTGCATTTTGGTGCCCAGTTCCACTTATGGGAGTAACAGGCTACAGGCTCTTGTTGATGGAGACTTGACCTGATGAAAAGGTTTTAGATAGCACTAAAACTACAGGACGTAAAGCACCAAAACTACAGGAAGTAAAGCACCAAAACTACAGGAAGTAAAGCTTGAGGAATGACAAAAATACAAAAGATATGACAATGTAACACAGCAACAAATAGATCTGAGACGTTTGAGCAGAGACAAGATCTAGAGGAGAAAACGTTCATATTGGGTCAGATTGAAACAAGATAAATAGTTCTATGCAGTATTACCCAAGACCTCTGCTTAACTTAACTACTGTAGTGTTCATTCATTGTACCCTCGATAATTATCATATACAACTTCCTTGGTAAGTACGCATCATTTAAAAAATTATAAATGTAACTGGTTTATCCAAATCAGCACAAAAAGGGTTATGTGTATTAGCATGAGCCAATGACAGTAGAACAGAAGAATATAGAAGAGCGTAATGAATAGGCATCAAAGGAACAATGCAGTAATATGATCAGGGCTGTTTAATCATGTAAATTCAACCCATTTGGCATAAATCATAAAAGAATGCAAAGAAAATAATATTGTATGAATCAAACAAAAAAAGAGAAGTGAGGATAAAAACATGAGAATTGAGAAATGTCAATAAAAATGTTTAAAAAACATTCACTGGACCACAAGGATGTCTAGATTGTGATGAATCTGAAACAAAAGCCTGCGACCGGTTAATCCAAGATATGCTTAAATTCCTGTGGGAATTGGGAGTCTTGCAGCTTATGAACTATTCATAAAAATGTAGTTACTGTGTAATAAACAATGAATTCACACCATGTGATGTGGCGACCCTACTGAGTTGGGGTGGGCACGCCTGTTCCTTGAGAGCTGCGATGAGCGCAGGATTTTACTCAAGACAGGTGCCATGCTACTGAATAAAATACTGACATCTGCCAATGTAAAACAGAATAGATGAATCTCCCTTCAGTCAGGAAAATGATTCAGCTCATTTCAACAAATCATCTGGACTCCAAAGAGAAACGGACATTTAAATGAACAGTAAACTGGAACAGGCATAATTGGCCACCATTTCAATGCTTCAACGGATGACTATGACAGACAGTGTATATATGACGGCGTGTATGATCAAATAAAACAAACGGCCATTACAAAAACACTAGACATTTATTGTTTAAACCAATGAAGAATGCTTTAATCATTCAGAGGCACCTCTTTTCAATCTTTCTCCCTGCAGTTTATGACCTTCTCTTTGAAAATTAACATGCAAAAGGTTGCTTCTATGTGCTTCACCGAGGTCCTTGACACGTGTGTGTGTGTGTGTGTGTGTGTGTGTGTGTGCCTGTTACCTGTCGAAGATGGCTCCCACGCCAGCGCTGTGGGCGCTGTTCCTGTGCACATGCAGGCCGGTGGCCAGTAGGATGCCATCTTTCACGCTGATGGAGCGGTGAGAGAAGGAGGCAATCAGCAGCTCGTTCCAACCTGGAGAGAAGAGAGAGACCGGGTCATCCATGTATTTGTATTTATTAAGGATCCCCATAAGCTTCTGCCAAGGCAGCAGCTACTCACACGACTGGACAGTAAGTCCAGGTGCGACAAAACCAGGGCCCGTAGGACCTGCAGAGTTGGGACCAAGTCACTATTATTCGAGTCCCGAGCAAGTCTCAAGTCACACGGTGTGAGTCTCAAGTCAAGACTCGAGTCAAGTCGAAGTCGTGCATTCTAAGAGCAAATCAAGTTGAGTCACGTTTTTCAAGTCAAGTAAAAAAAAAATATATACAAGCAACAACTTTGTCTATTTATTGAGGCCATTTTCATTATTTTGTCTACAACACATTTTGACTGTAATTGTAAAATAGGGAACTTGTAGCAGGCATGAAATCAGCAGAAGGCAAGGCAGGTTGACTGCTCAGAGTGTAGATTTATTTACAGGTCCAATGGTGAAAGCGCCATATCATACCAAATATACAAGTAAATTTACCAAATATACACGGGCAATAGCCCAAAAGAAATAACCTCTGTCCCTGTATCAGGCTTAACCGGCTCTATCTTAACAGACACAGGTAGAGGGCAAGACTGTGCAGCCTCTCCTGGAGAAACCACATGGAATCTGTCTAACAGGAGCTCAAACAGGTAGGCCTACATTTATATACGAACTTGGCTCCCAGGACCATACAATTACCCAACTGGCAATTACAACCAATCAACTGATTCTACAATGTAAAAGGCAATTTTCACATCAATTGTTACAATCGTCTTAATCAGATTTAATAATTTTTCAAACCCACGCATACATGGAACAATCAGTGCGTTCTATGCACACTGTACGCACAACAGAAATGACAGAAATATAGGACACAGACACACCGAACTCTGACATGACCCGGAAAATATGAACAAAGGAAACCCTATATTTAATTAAACAAACAGAAATTCTACCTCATGAGTCTTGCGAACGTTCATGCGCACTATAAAGTGCACTGCCTACTCAGAGCAGGGTAAGAAATGGTTGGCTAAATGAAAATGTGTTGTAGGCCTATCAAACATGAAACAGAAATGTCTACGTGTTGCAATAAATGGTACGGGATGGAATGATGAAACGCTATTAATGACTTTACTATTAAATGGAATATACGGTGCCTTCCAAAAGTATTCCGACTTTTTCCACATTTTGAAACGTTACAGCCTTATTCTAAAATGGATTAAATAAAAAATAAAAACTCAGCAATCTACACACAATACCCCATAATGACAAAGCGAAAACAGTTTTTTTTTTTTTTTTTTTTTTTATAAATAAAGAAATACCTTATTTACTTAAGTATTCAGACCCTTTGTTATGAGACTCGAAATTGAGCTCAGGTGCATCCTGTTTCCATTGATCATCCTTGACATGTTTCTACAACTTGATTGGAGTCCACCTGTGGTAAATTCAATTGATTGGACATGATTTGGAAAGGCACACACCTGTCTATATAAGGCCCCACAGTTGACAGTGCATGTCAGAGCAAAAACCAAGGGATGAGGTCAAAAGAATTGTCCGTAGGATAGTGTTGAGGCACAGATCTGGGGAAGGGTACCAAAAAATGTCTACTGCATTGAAGGTCCCCAAATACACAGCGGGCTCCATCATTCTTAAATGGAAGAAGTTTGGAACCACTAAGATTCTTCCTAGAACTGGCCGCCCGGCCAAACTGAGCAATCGGGAAGCATGGTGGTGGCAGCATCATGCTGTGGGGAGGTTTTTCAGCGGCAGGGACTGGGCGACTAGTCAAGATTGAGGGAAAGATGAACGGAGCAAAGTACAGAGAGATCCTTGATGAAAACCTACTCCAGAGAGCTCAGGACCTCAGACTGGGCACGAAGGTTCACCTTCCAACAGGACAACGACCCTAAGCACACAGCCAAAACAATGCAGGAGTGGCTTCGGGACAAGTCTCTGAATGTCCTTGAGTGGCCCAGCCTGAGCTGGACTTGAACCCAATCGAACATCTCTGGAGAGACCTGAAAATAACTGAACAGCAACGCTTCCCATCCAACCTGACAGAGCTTAAGAGGATCTGCAGAGAAGAATGGGAGAAACTCCCCAAAAACAGGTGTGCCAAGCTTGTAGCGTCATACCTAAGAAGACTTGATGCTGTAATCGCTGCCAAAGGTGCTTCAACAAAGTACTGAGTAAAGGCTATGAATACTCATGTAAATATAATATTTCATTTTTTTTTTTTTTTTTTTTTTTTTACATTTTAGCAACAAAAAAAGTTATCTTTGACATTATGGGGTATTGTGTGTAAATGAATAAGGGCCATTTAAAAATATATATATTAGAATAAGGCCGTAACGTAACAAAATGTTTGTAGTTAAAAGTCAAGGGGTCTGAATTCTTTCCGAAGGCACTGTACATTTACCACATATGGCCTATGCATTTAAAAGTGTGAGAGCAACAGGAAACATTTCAGCAAGAGAAAAGGCAAATGCACGCTTCATAAGTAAATGATCAATTTCAAGCAATTGTTAGGCCCACATACTAAAAGAACAATAGGCCTATGCTAGTAATTGTTGCGCCTATGCTAGTAATTGTTGCGCCTATGCTAGTTATTGTTGCTCCATTGCTGGGGAGCTTGCAAAGTAAACAGTTAATATTATTGATGGCAAAACATTTTTGAAGTTGCATATTTATTTATTATGACAATTCTCTCTCCCTATAATTTGACGTTTGCGTTGCACCGATCCTATAGCTGTACAGAAAATCAGCAATCTGCTCGCCAGCTCATCCGACCTGTGTTGATTGACAGTATGCTGGTGTAATCAGAGTGCAGAGTTTGCATTTCACTAAACAATCTGTTGTAAACACTAAACAACATGTTTTTTTACAAGGGCGATGCGGCGACTACTGTCTCTGGCTGCGTGAGTAATCCACAGAGACTCTGTGCCACAAAATGAGTGACAAAACATTACAAAACCTGGCCAGATAATATCAAGTCATCAGTCAAAGTTGAGTCCCGAGTCTTGAGGCTCCAAGTCAAGTCTTGAGTTATTTTATTTTCTATCAAGTTGAGTCTCAAGTCATCAAATCAGACTCGAGTCCAAGTCATGTGACTGAGTCCACAACTCTGAGGACCTGCCTTGTTTATAGTGTTGTTAAGAAGGCAGAGTAGCGCTTTATCATGGGCAGACTTCTCCCCATCTTAGCTACTGTTGCATCAACATGTTTTGACTTGCTCAATTTCATCATTATTAATTAGAAGATTTAGTTGATTGGTTTAGTGAATGATTTGTCCCAAATACAACGCTTTTAGTTTTTTAAATATTTAGGACGGACTTATTTCTTGCCACCCATTCTGAAACTGACTGCAGCTCTTTGTTAAGTGTTGCAGTAATTTCCCTCACTGTAGTAGCTGACGTGTAAAGTGTTGAGTCATCCGCATACAAAGACACTAACCTTACTCAAGGCCAGTAAGGGGCCTAGACAGCTGCCATGGGGAAATCCTGATTCTGCCTGGATTATGTTGGAGAGGCTTCCATTAAAGAGCACCCTCTGTTCTGTTAAACAGGTAACTCTTTATCCACAATATAGCAGGGAGTGTAAAGCCATAACACATACATTTATCCAGCAGCAAACTATGATCAATAATGTCAAAAGCTGCACTGAAGTCTAGCAAAACAGCTCCCACAATTTGATCAGCATCAATTTCTCTCAGCCAATCATCAGTCATTTGTGCAAGTGCCGTGCATGTGCCGTCCTTCCCTATAAGTGTGCTGAAAGTCTGTTGTCAATTTGTTTACTGTAAAATAGCATTGTATCTGGTCAAAATGTGAGGCAACTGTATTATAAAAGATAGTCCACGAGGAGAGTCAGGGTTATCAGCCTATCCATGTAGGGCTGTGTACGGCTGTGTTTTAATGAAGTCAAAGCTGAGCAGGGCCGTGCTCATAAGGGTGCATGAAATAAACTTTTTAAATAGAAAACAAACGTTTTATTGGATATGTCCAGGTATTCCTCCCTGCTTCAGTTTGCTTTCTTCCAATTGGTGGCAATGAACATGAAAGGCGAAGGCTTTTTGAACGTACCGGCGCGTAGCAGGATGACCTGGTCGTCCAGGGCCAGCTCAGAGAAGTGGGGGACCCTCTTGGCCCACTCCACCAGGGTAAACAGCTGCTTGTCTGCAGCCTGGCAAATGTTGGTGACCGGGTCGTTGGGCTGGAGAGAGAAACAGAGGGAGAGAGACTGGCTTCAACATAGGGTACAAAATAGAGACTACAGGCCTTTGGATCCTTTAAAAAAAAAAAGTGGGTCTGTGGTCTCAGAATCTACTGTATCACAATAAATTGTTGGTGCAGTCGCACAATCCCATGTCTAGGAATAATAATAGACAGTGTGAGGAACGGAGTAAGAGAAATTGGTATGTGTGCATCGCAGTGCCAGATGGTGGGTCACACACAGAAACACACACACATTTACCGAGCTGCCCTCGGAGGTCCCGTCGGCATGCACCTCGGTCTTCTGCTCTACGGCCATCTCGGCCTCCAGGATCTTTTCCACGGGCATCTCCTCGTTGACTGCGCTGGTCGACTCCGCCTCACTCTCCCGCTCCTTGTTCCTCTGGCGCTCTTCCTGTACAGCTACAAGGGCACAGGAAGGGCCGAGGGAAGGAGCGGGAGAGTGAGGCGGAGGGGAAGAGAGTCGGGGGAGCGAGAAGGAGAAAGGCACAGGAGGGGAGGGAGGGTGAGAGGGGAAAGAAAGGGAGGGAGTAGGACGGATGGTGAAAAGAGAAAGAAAGGGCAGGAAAAGGCAGAGTGAGAGAGGGGAGAGCAAACGGGAAGCAAAGTGAAGAAAAAAAGAGAAAGGTGAGAGTTAAGGGAGGGGAAATAAAAAGGGAAGAGGAATAGGGAAAAAATAAAGAGACCAAGAAAAAAGTGGATAAAGAGAGGAATGTAAGTAAAGCAGAGAGTAAAGAATGACAGGTAGAGAAAAAGAGAGCGAGATACACAGATATGTACATTTCCCGGTTAGTTCAAACAACAATGCTTTCTTTACCTTTCACACCAGGGGTCTCAAACTCAAGGCCTGGGGGCCACATCAGGCTCGCAAGCTGCTTTCTTGTGGCCCCAAGACTGATATCTGATTCCCATCAGCCCTCAAGAGGATTTTCCTATTAGAATCAACCCACAATAAGGTTTCTCACTATGGCACATTACAGGTTATATATATCTTTGGAGTCACCCCAGACCACATAAACTGGCACAACAATACCAATCATCGGTGCACTACTATCAGAGAAGGCAGGGAAATATGTTAATCAGACCCTGACACCACAGTAATATATGATTGCAATACGATTATCCACAATGTCAGTGATACTGACAACACTAACACTTCCGCCCCACTAGAAGCGTCGCGCTGCGTTGCCATTAGCTTTGTGTCAATGTGATGTTTTTCCTGCTACAAGCACATTGTTGCTAGTGGTTGTACTAAATTGCCTGTTCAAGGGCAGAACGACAGATTGTACCTTGTCAGCTCGGGGATTCGAACTTACAACCTTTCGGTTACTAGTCCAACGCTCTAACCACTAGGCTACCCTGCCGCACTAGGCTACCCGGAATGGCCCTAGTCCTCACCCTCCGATCCAACAGGTCCCAGACGTGCTCAATATGAAAGATCCGGGCTCTTCGCTGGCCATGCCAGAACACTGACATTCCTGTCTTGCACGAAATCACGCACAGAACGAGCAGTATGGCTGTTGGCATTGTCATCCTGGAGGGTCATGTCAGGATGAGCCTGCAGGAAGGGTACCACATGAGGGAGGAGGATGTCTTCCCTGTAACGCACAGCGTTGAGATTGCCTGCAGTGACAACAAGCTCAGTCCGATGATGCTGTGACACATTGCCCCAGACCATGACGGACCCTCCACCTCCAAATCAATCCTGCTCCAGAGTACAGGCCTCGGTGTAACTCTCATTCCTTCAACGATAAAAGCGAATCCGACCATCACCCCTGGTGAGACAAAACCACGACTCGTCAGTGAAGAGCACTTTTTGCCAGTTCTGTCTGGTCCAGCGACGGTGGGTTTGTGCCAATAGGCGACGTTGTTGCCGGTGATGTCTGGTGAGGACCTGCCTTACAACAGGCCTATAAGCCCTCAGTCCAGCCTCTCTCAGCCTATTGCAGACAGTCTGAGCACTGATGGAGGGATTGTGCGTTCCTGGTGTAACTCGGGCAGTTGTTGTTGCCATCCTGTACCTGTCCCGCAGGTGTGATGTTCGGATGTACCGATCCTGTGCAGGCGTTGTTACACGTGGTCTGCCACTACCAGGACGATCAGCTGTCCGTCCTGTATCCCTGTAGCGCTCTCTTAGGCGTCTGACAGTACGGACATGGCAATTTATTGCCCTGGCCATATCTGCAGTCCTCATGCCTCCTTGCAGCATGCCTAGGGCATGTTCACACAAATGAGCAGGGACCATGGGCATCTTACTTTTGGTGTTTTTCAGAGTCAGTAGAAAGGCCTCTTTAGTGTCCTAAGTTTTCATAACTGTGACCTTAATTGCCTACCGTCTGTAAGCTATTAGTGTCTTAACGACCGTTCCACCGGTTAATGGTTCATTGAACAAGCATGGGAAACAGTGTTTAAACTCTTTACAATGAAGATCTGTGAAGTTATTTGCATTTTTACGAATTATCTTTGAAAGACAGGGTCCTGCAAAAGGGACGTTTCTTTTTTTGCTGAGTTTATTAGCTTCTTGATTTCATAAATCTTTGTACAATAACCAGTGGTGTATAGTCGAGGCCATATGCAACCAAAATCAACTTTATTTCTCATTACTCCAAATCACAAGATAGAATGAACGCGCGTGTCAAGTATTGCACCGATTCTTGAGCTTGGACGCTGACATTGGATGTGATGCAACGTGAGTGCAACACACGCAGTGAAGCAGATTTCATTGATTTAAAAGGAACCATTTCCTCAGCGGCTGACGGCAATGCCGGACACCTGATGGCTATAGTGTAGCAGGGCCATAAGACTTACTTTGTCTCAGACCCGTTTCATACCAATACATTCTGCAACGTACCTCACACAGAAATGGGCCATCAGAACAAAACAACATAAAATATTGTTTCTCACACACTCCCACATCACTCCTTCCCTCCCTCTTTTCTCCTTACATCTCTGTCGTTCATCTTGGACCACTACAGAAGAAGGGAGAGAAAATGAGAGGAAACAAGAGGGGAGAGAGGGGGACAGGGGTTAGTGTTTACAAGGCTCTCCATCCCCCTCTCTCCACCTCCTTTTCTCGCTCTTTCCATCCCCTTTGAGTACAATCAATACTCTCCCCTTAGAAATGTATATTACAATATTCTAATAAAATCTTAACGGCTCTTAGACATCTTTATTATGCATAAATTATTTCAGTGGATTTAAGACAGATATTTGAAATAGTTTCATAGCAAGTAGGCTATACAATATTTTTGTCAACAATGTCAATGTTATTACAGCAGGACGGTTGGTGAGTGGAGGTTTTCCGGTTAGGGTACACCTGACCACACACAAGGTGTCCCATCAATCTTCTTTCTACTTTCTTACTGTAGCAAGTCAGACCCAATTTCAATAGGGATCCTAGCTCTCCCTCCCGCTTTCATCAGCCTCTCCTCTCCCTTGCTTGGTCTCGCTCTTTAGATCTCCCATTGCATCCCTCTCAGTCTCTCCCTCCATGTCAAGCCTTTACCCTACCTGGTGATAGCGTTGCCCTTTAATAAGATATATTGAACGCGAGTTGAGGACAGCAGACTGCCAGGCCCCCCTACCTTCCCTCTTCATGCCACAGGCCAGGCACTTCTGGTAGCGGCAGTACTGGCAGCGGTTGCGCTGGCGCTTGTCCACCAGGCAGTCCTTGCTGTCCCGGCAGGTGTAGCTCAGGTCCTTGCGCACCGTGCGCTTGAAGAAACCCTTGCAGCCTTCGCAGCTGTACACTCCGTAGTGCTTACCTATAGAGAGAGAGAGAGAGAAACAAAAAGGAAGAGAGAAAGACAAAAAAGAGGAATGTAAAAAGACATGACAGAAAGAGAGGGAAGAGGGGGATAGAAAAAGGAGGGAAGGTAACTTCAGTAACAAACCACTTTCAATAATTCAGGCACAAAGCCTACAGCACATAGTTCTTCAGGTGTGATGGCAATGAAAGTACATGAAGTGTTTCGGTCCGTTTTAGTAGAACTGAACTTGTAAATAAACTGAGTAAATGCTTCGCACAGACAAGGGAGAGATGAAAAACAATTCCCTGCTGGGTTTTTTATTTTATGCAGCTTTTTAAAAATGTTCTATGAAGAGGAAAGGAGTAGTTCACCCCAAAATCAAGGGTTATCTGATGTTTCCATACCTCAAGTGGTATAAGTCCATGTAGCCAATGCCATCTGTTGTGTAGATCCCACTATGCACAGCAGAAATCTGTGGGTGTCAATCCCAAATTCATGGGAAAAGAAAATCGACACACACCACCTAACTAAATTTCATTCAACGCCTGTCAAATTTCGGGCAGAACAATCCTTTAATAAACAAAGCATATCGCACCACAAGTGCGTCTCTCTCTGACACAGACCCTCAATCCCAAATCAAAATCCCACCCCAGCCTGTCCTAAAGATGGAAGAGTAAACAGTTCAACTTGTCTTCTCACAGGCTGGGTGGGATTTTTTGCCATATTACTTACACCATTCAATTTCTCTCCAATCTCCAACACAAGTGCATAGGGTCTAGGGGCCGATTTGGGACTCACCGGAGGAGCGGTCGCCGCAGATGGCACACAGGCGCTTCTGGGAGAGCATGGGGCCCCCTGGGCTGTGGCCCCCCAGCCCGAACGGAGGCTTCACGTCGTCCGAGCTGCTGACCGCGTGCAGTCCCGACATGGACACTGTGGAGTTGATCTGGAGGCCGAGAGAAAGGGGGGAGGATAGGGGCAGAAGTGAGAGGGGAACTACTGAATTGAAGGGGGTGGGAGGAAAAGTCACTTATGTGTGACGTACTGGCAGAACATCAGTCATTAGTTCGATTACTTGGAGTCATCGATGCAGAGTTGTCATAAAAAACATTATTTACCTTCATGCATTTAACAATGACATACATTCTGCCAGTTCTCTCTTTGAGTGGGCTGATTGATCAGTATTAAAGCAACATTCAATTTCCTGTTCGCACGCCCAGGCATCATCGGCTGAGAAAGGAGCATCTGGGTCTCGCCTCCCTCGCCCTCAATGCAGTAGAGATTACAGAGCACTTCTCACCAACACCAGCTTAAGCAGGTTACGTCTCAAGGCATCCTCATAGCCTGATTAAATCATGAGGACGTTTGAGTAGAATCAGAGGGAAAAAATGAAATGGGGGGAGGAGAATGAAAGCGAAAATGCCATTGAGGGAAAGAAGGAAAAAATAACACTGAGAAGGACCATCTGACTTAAGAGAAGATAGAGGGAATAAAACAAATTTGTTTGGATATTCACTACAGTGTTGCCACTGCGAGCCCCTTGGACAAATAATATTGTACCTAGATAAAAAAAAAAAAAAGACAATGTTCACAGATGCACATACATTCAAAGTAGATTTAAAAACTGTACTTTGTGCATGTGAATTTATGCTTTTTATGTATATCTTTCATTGAAATATTGCAGAATACGTTCTCTATTTTCTAGACATACACAGGAGGACAGGGAGAGTTTGACCTTTTGATGTGTGATTTTGAGGGCAACCAATGATTCATCCACTGGCACCCTTCATCTAAAATGTCAGAAATGAATCATTACTGCATTCATTTAATATTTTTGGAGGTTTTAAAAGTATGAACACGTTCAAAGTGTACGACCGAGAGACAAATAGCATACTTCTACCATACAATTAAGAGCAGGGCAACGTGTTAAAAAAGGACCAAGATAATGCTGTTTCATGGTTGGTTTTGCAGACAAAAACTGAATTGTTACCTGGATTTTTAAGAATTACAATATCTATACTGAACAAAAAATATAAAATGCAACATGTAAAGTGTTGGTCACCTGTTTTATGAGCTGAAATAAAAGATTCCAGAAATTCTCCATAACCACAAAAGACGTATTTCTCTAAAATGTTGCGCACAAATTTGTTTACATCCTTGTTAGTGAGCATTTCTCCTTTGCCAAGATACTCCATCAACCTGACAGGTGTGGAAAATCAAGAAGCTGATTAAACAGCATGATCATGACACAGGTGCACCTTGTGCTGGGGACAATTAAATGCTCACCTTCTATTTTGCCCTGTTTATCAAAAGCGTCTATAGTATTCTCTCTGGTATGCAATCTGGTTTCTACTCAGGTTATGGATGTGTCACCATTGCCCTTCATTCTAAGCAATGTTGTGCTGCTATTTTTATTGACTTGGCCAAAGCTTTTGATACAGTTGAGCATTCCATTCCTGTGGGCCGGCTAAGGAGTACTGGTGTTTCTGAGGGGTCTTTGGCCTGGTTTGCAAACTACCTCTCTCAAAGAGTGCAGTGTATAAAGTCAGAACATCTACTGTCTTAGCCACTGCCTGTCACCAAGAGTATACCCCAAGGCTCGATCCTAGGCCCCACACTCTTCTCAATTTACATCAACAACATAGCTCTGGCAGTAGGAAGCTCTCTCATCCATTTATATGCAGATGATACAGTCTTATACTCAGCTGGCTCCTCCCTGGATTTTGTGTTAAACGTTCTACAACAAAGCTATCTTAGTGTCCAACAAGCTTTCTCCGCCCTTAACCTTGTTCTGAACACCTCCAAAACAAAGGTCATGTGGTTTGGTAAGAAGAATGCCCCTCTCCCCACAGGTGTGACCTCTGAAGGTATAGAGCTTGAGGTAGTCACCTCATACAAGTACTTGGGAGTATGGCTAGATGGTACACTGTCCTTCTCAGCACATATCAAAGCTGCAGGCTAAGGTTAAATCTAGACTTGGTTTCCTCTATCGTAATCGTTCCTCTTTTACCCCAGCTGCCAAACTAACCCTGATTCAAATGACCATCATACCCATGCTAGATTACGGAGACGTAATTTATAGATCGGCAGGAAAGGGTGCTCTCGAGAGGCTAAATGGTGTTTACCATTCGGCCATCAGATTTGCCACCAATACTCCTTATAGGACACATCACTGCACTCTATACTCCTCTGTAAATTGGTCATCTCTGTATACCCGTCGCAAGACCCACTGGTTGATGCTTATTTATAAAATCCTCTTAGGCCTCACTCCCCCCTACCTGAGATGCCTACTGCAGCCCTCATCCTCCACATACAACACCCGTTCTGCCAGTCACATTCTGTTAAAGGTCCCCAAAGCACACACATCCCTGGGTCGCTCCTCTTTTCAGTTCGCTGCAGCTAGCGACTGGAACGAGCTGCAACAAACACTCCAACTGGACAATTTTATCTCCATCTCTTCATTCAAAAAGACTCAATCGTGGACACTCTTACTGACAGTTGTGGCTGCTTCGCGTGATGTATTGTTCAAATCAAATCTTATTAGTCACCGCCGAATACAACAGGTGTAGACCTTACAGTGACATGCTTACTTACAAGCCCTTAACCAACAATGCAGTTTAAAAAATATGAATGAGAATAAGAAATAAAAATAAGTAGTTAAAGAGCAGCAATAAAATAACAATAGCGAGACTATATACAGGGGTACCGTTACAGTCAATGTGCGGGGGCACCGGTTAGTCGAGGTAATTGAGGTAATATGTACACGTAGGTAGAGTTATTAAAGTGAATATGCATAGATAATAACAGAGATTAGCAGCGGCGTAATGATTAGATGTTCATGAGTCTTATGGCTTGGGGGTAGAAGCTGCTTAGAAGCCTCTTGGAACTAGACTTGGCGCTCCGGTACCGCTTGCCTAGTCTATGACTAGGCTGGAGTCTGACAATTTTTAGGGCCTTCCTCTGACACCACCTGGTAGAGATCCTGGATGGCAGGATGCTTGGCCCCAGTGATGTACTGGGCTCTACGCATTACCCTCTGTAGTGCCATGCGGTCGGAGGCTGAGCAGTTGCCATACCAAGCTTTGATGCAACCAGTCAGGATGCTCTCAATGGTGCAGCTGTAGAACCTTTTGAGGATCTGAGGACCCATGCCAAATCTTTTCAGTCTCCTGAGGGGGAATAGGTTTTGTCGTGCCCTCTTCACGACTGTCTTGGTGTGCTTGGACCATGTTAGTTTGTTGGTGATGTGTACACCAAGGAACTTGAAGCTCTCAACCTGCTCCACTACAGCCCCGTCGATGAGAATGGGGGTGTGCTCGGTCCTCTTTTTCGTGTAGTCCACAATCATCTCCTTAGTCTTGATCACGTTGAGGGAGAGGTTGTTGTCCTGGCACCACACGGCCAGGTCTCGGACCTCCTCCCTATAGGCTGTCTCGTTGTTGTTGGTGATCTGGCCTACCACTGTTGTGTCATCTGCAAATTTAATGATGGTGTTGGAGTCGTGCCTGGCCGTGTAGTCATATGAGTGAACAGGGAGTACAGGAAGGGACTGAGCACGCACCACTGAGGGGCCCCTGTGTTGAGGATCAGCGTGGCGGATGTGTTGTTACCTACCCTTACTGCCTGTGGGGCGGCCCGTCAGGAAGTCCAGGATCCAGTTGCAGAGGAAGGTGTTTAGTCCCAGGGGCCTTAGCTTATTGATGAGCTTTGAGGGCACTATGGTGTTGAACGCTGAGCTGTAGTCAATGAATAGCATTCTCACATAGGTGTTCCTTTGTCCAGGTGGGAAAGGGCAGTGTGGAGTGCAATACAGATTGCATCATCTGTGGAGCTGTTAGGGCGGTATGCAAATTGGAGTGGGTCTAGGGTTTCTGGGATAATGGTGTTGATGTGAGCCATGACCAGCCTTTCAAAGCACTTCATGGCTACAGACGTGAGTGCTATGGGTCGGTAGTCATTTAGGCAGGTTATCTTAGTGTTCTTGGGCACAGGGACTATGGTGGTCTGCTTAAAACATGTTGGTATTACAGACTCGGACAGGAAGAGATTGAAAATGTCAGTGAAGACACTTGCCAGTTGGTCAGCGCATGCTCGTACTACACGTCCTGGTAATCCGTCTGGCCCTGCGGCCTTGTGAATGTTGACTTGTTTAAAGATCTTACTCACATCGGCTGCGGAGAGCGCAATCACACAGTTGCCCGGGAACAGCTGGTGCTCTCATGCATGTTTCAGTGTTATTTGCCTCGAAGCGAGCATAGAAGTAGTTTAGCTCGTCTGGTAGGCTCGTGTCACTGGGCAGCTCTCGGCTGTGCTTCTCTTCGTAGTCTGTAATGGTTTGCAAGCCCTGCCACATCCGACGAGCGTCGGAGCCAGTGTAGTACGATTCAATCTTAGTCCTGTATTGACACTTTACCTGTTTGATGGTTTGTCGGAGGGCATAACGGGATTTCTTATCAGCTTCCGGGTTAGAGTCCCGCTCCTTGAAAGCGGAAGCTCTAGCCTTTAGCTCAGTGCGGATGTTGCCTATAATCCATGGCTTCTAGTTGGGGTATGTACGTACAGTCACTGTGGTGGGGACGTCATCAATGCACTTATAGCCAATGACTGATGTGGTGTACTCCTCAATGCCATCATTTTACCACTTTTTTATTGATCGAGTCACTGGTGCATCCTGCCTTAATTTTTGCAGGTAAGCCGGAATCAGGAGGATAGAATTATGGTCAGATTTTCAAAATGGAGGGTGAGGGAGAGCTTTGTACGCGTCTCTGTGTGTGGAGTAACATGCTGATAGAAATTTGGTAAAACAGATTGAAGTTTTTCTGCATTAAAGTCCCCGGCCAGTAGGAGCGCCGCCTCTGGATGAGCGTTTTACTGTCAAATTGTTGTCTCTACCTTCTTGCCCTTTGTGCTGTTGTCTGTGCCCAATAATGTTTGTACCATGTTTTGTGCTGCTACCATGTTGTGTTTCTACCATGTTGTTGTCATGTTGTGTTGCTACCATGCTGTTGTTGTCTTAGGTCTCTCTTTATGTAGAGTTGTGGTGTCTCTCTTGTCGTGATGTGTGTTTTGTCCTATATTTGTATTTTATTTTTAATCCCTACCCACCTCCTGTTTCAGCATGATAATGCACGGCCCTATGTCGCAAGGATCTGTACACAATTCCTAGAAGCGGAAAATGTCCCAGTTTTTCCATGGCCTGCATACTCACCAGACCCATTGAGCATGTTTGGGAAGCTTTGGATCGACATGTACGACAGTTTGTTCCAGTTCCCACCAATATCCTGCAACTTCGCAACAGGCATTGAAGGAGTGGGACAACATCCCACAGGCCACAAACAGCCTGATCAAATCTATGCGAAGGTCAAATCTATGTCGCGCTCCATGAGTCAAATGGTGGTTACACCAGATACTGACTGGTTTTCTGATATACGCCCCTACCTTTTTTAAAGGTATCTGTGACCAACAGACGCATATCTGTATTCCCAGTCATGTGAAATCCATAGATTAGGGCATAATTAATTTATTTCAATGGACTGATTGAAATTGTTGCATGTTGCGTTTATATTTTTGTTCAGTGTAGATATGTATTGTTTCACGTTAGCCTTTGGTAGTTCTCCGCAATTTCACTTGACCTACAGGGCTGGGAATTGCCAGGGACCTCACGATATTATCACGACGCTAAGCTGTCGATACGACATGTATTGCAATTCTCACGATTCAATACGAATTTAAATGAGATACTTTGATTTTATTGCGATTCAATGTTCCAAACATATTGCTCAGCATATTTCTGCTTCAGAGAGACAAGACAGAGCCATGATAATACGATCAGTCATGGAAATAAAAGTGCTGAAAACAAAAATATGGAATACTGGAGTTTTGGTGCAGGTATAGCCAACTAGTGCACAAATAATATAGCGATATTGCCAAAACGATACAATATATCGTCACAAATAATATCCCGATATGTAACTGTATCAATTTTTCCCCTATCACCATTGCCCTACAACATAAATCACAGTATATAGCAAATTTTGGGGGCCATAAAATAGCAGCCAAGGTTTATTTACCATAAGAAGTGCCCTCAACAAGTGATATTCTTCTCAACCAATCACCAAAGAGGCTGATGATGCTGGCAGAGACGCACATGTTGACTGCAGCCTATAAAGTCACACTTGGTTCTCACAGGCCACTAGTGTAAAGCAGCATTTATTGACCCTTCTCTGAATGGCCCTGAGAGGTGATGGATGAAAGATAAGGCAGAAGGAGAGGAGTGGTAGAATAGAAGTGTTAGCTACCTGTCTGGAACTCAGGGCTCACCTGGGGGCTGCTAATGGGGCCGTAGCCCACCGAGGGTGTCCCGGGCAGGCTTGGCGACCCCAAAGAGGAGCTGATGACAGAGAAGGGCGAGCCCATGCTGCTGATGGGGCTGTTGATGTCCGAGGTGAAGGGCGGCAGAGACGTCATGGCGGCAGCTGTGGGGGTCAGAGGGGGTGAGCGCTGGCCCGAGGGAGGGGAGGACACAGAGGAGCTGTCTGGGCTGCGGGAATCTGGTGAAAAGGACAGGGATTACATGGCAGAGAGTGATGATACCCTACATACAACTCAAGTTTAAGAAAATATCATTATTGATAGTTTCCCTAGCTACAATGAAGTTAGTCGCCATACCCTAGCTCAACACCAACAATTTAAAACAGGCCACCAAAATACTTCCAATCCCGATTAAAAGACAAATACAGTGTAGCGCAGTGGTCACCAACTGGTAGATCTTCAATGCATTCCTAGTCGATCAACAAACATTTCTGTAGAAAAGTCCAAAATAAAGGCTTGCGCTCCTTTTATTGTTTGCGGTGTTGCGGTGTTGGCGGTGGGTGCACTTGATTCAAAAGCCCTGCGCAACGGGTAGGCAAAGTGTTCCCATTTTCAACCATTTCATTAGTCTGAAAAGGCAAACTCTGCCTAGCCGGCAGATCCGTGGCTAAATCGAGTGTGCCTTCTGCGCTGGCCAATCGGATAGCTCACAACACCACGTACGGCTTCCACGACCATGGCCACAGCAAAGTTTGATACAAGCCTACGTGAGATTTCATAACTTTAAAATCATGACCAGAGAGAGACTGTGAATACAGCAAAGAGCATTTGTTTCTATGAGCGAGTTCATGTCGAAGGTTATTCAGCACTGTCAACACTATTACAAAACATAAAACACTACTATAAGTAGCCAAGTGTATCCGATAACCCTGCGTTTTTATTATTATTAGTGGCTCGTCATGTCTATTTTAATATTAATAAATATTCCACTTTCTCTGGTCATAGGAATAACAGGAATTTGTGCAGAAGGAAGATGAGGTGTGACTCAAGTTTAGCCATTTAGGTGGAAGATGATATCCCCTCTCTCTGGTCAGTCTCACCTTTATTTAACTAGGCAAGTCAGCTAAGAACAAATTCTTATTTACAATGACGGCCTACCCCGGCCAAACCCGGACGACGCTGTGCCAATTGTGCGCCGCCCTATGGGACTCCCAATCACGGCCGGATGTGATAGGAGCCATACAAAAAAGGAGAGAGCAGGGACTGCTGCTCTCTCCCTTCCTCTGCTGAGACTAATGCCATGTTCAATACAACTCAGACTTCCGTGCGTTCAAAACAACTGGGAACTCAGTTCTCAGTCGAGTTCCCAGTTGTCTTGAAAGCACCATGACCATCAGATGCAGGTACCATCAGTCCAGTAAAATAGAAAAGCAAATTATTTGCGAATTATTTCAATTCATGCTCAGCTGTGGCTCACAAGTGCTACACCAACTGATCTATTTTGTTATCAAAGCTTGAGTTTTGAAATATAATATGGTCTGAGAAGAACAATATTGGCAGGCCAGGTATATAGCCAACATGCTGTGATAATGTATTAGGCCTACTGCACAAACCTCATTCTTACAGAACTGTTTTTATTAGGTTAATATTACATTTTTAAAGAAAAAATCTGAGCGATAGATCTCGGCTTGCTTTTTCTTTTTGGTACTTTTACCCCTTTTCTCCCCAATTTCGTGATATCCAATATACAGTCTTGTCCCATCGCTGCAACTCCCGTACGGACTCCGGAGAGGCGAAGGTCGAAAGCCATGCGTCCTCCGAAACACGACCCCGCCAAGCCGCACTGCTTCTTGACACATGCTTGCTTAACTCAAAAGCCAGCTGCACCAATGCGTCTCCTCCGTACAGCTAGCGACCGAAATCAGTGTGCATGCGCCCGGCCGCCACAAGGAGTTGCTAGAGCGAGATGGGACAAGGACATCCCAACCGGCCAAACCCTCCCCTAACCCGGACGACGCTGGGCCAATTCTGCGCCGCCTGATAGGTCTCCCGGTCGCGGCCGGCTGCGACACAGCCCGGGATCAAACACGGACCTGTAGTGACGCCTCTAGCACTGCAGTGCCTTAGACCGCTGCGTCACCCAGGTGGCACACGGCTGGCTTCAGGACCATGCAGACGGCTCAGAGCATGGCAGGAAGGCTGTTTGCCCGGCTGGCTGGCTTTAGGACAGCGCATAGATGCAGCTCTGCATTGAACAGTGCAACTTCTCTCAAAACAGTGCAGAGGTGAAGATAGCAGAAGATGGCTAGTTAACTGCTGTTAACATATAGCAGCTAATTGCTATATGACGTGTGTTGTAGAATGTTAAGTTCCCTATCGACTGAGGTGAATGAAGTTACAGCAGCCAATGTGATAATGACTGGAGTCAATTTATTATCATTTTTTTTTTTGCATTTGGAGTTTTTAGTGTAGAAATACAATAAATGAGCTTCAACTTTATAATAACCCCCCCCCCCCAACCCACTTTGCCATACCCTAGGTTTAGCTGAAATGAAGCTAGGCCTTATATATCTCTGGGAATAATTATGTATAAGCAATAATTAATAACAACAACCACGTTTCCATCCAACCATTTAATGCGGGTGAATTACCTAACATGAAAAAAGTAATGACCGGGCTGATGGAAACATGAAATGTTGGTACAAATTTAAAATGCCGACAGACAATTTGTTTGTTTAACATGGTGGGATCTTTTTGTGTGCAAATATAAGGTGCAAATATTGATATCATAACCATCATATCGAAGTCATGCCGTGTGGTCTTCCCACTACGACTCGGGAAAGCATGCAGTTTATTAGGCTACAGATTAAATACATTCACAAGGTGGTGAATGTGCAAGGTGATGATGAGCTTGATGCTCCTTTTGAATAAATATCGAGGGTCTTATTCTGATGACATGATGATCGATGCTTGGCTGCCGTTTGATATATACAAATAATGTCGCTCTTATCCATAATAATCTCATAATATAGGTAGCCTACCCGCACTGTATCTGCGAGCTGTTGGCTAGAGCGCATGTACCAAGACCAGAGAGGGCACATTTGCTATATAAGGGTTTTCGTGACAAAACCATCAGTTGAAAATGCGATCGAAATCAATTTAACTTGTCTTTTTTTACTTGTACATGGGAATTTGACGGCAAAAGTTATTTTCATGTGCACTACGTCATCATGCACAGGCTTTTAGCCACAAAACTAAGTTTGATGGAAACATCTCTGGTGGGTAAAATGCACATATTGTTTTATGCAGAATTTAGATTATTTGCATGAAAATCTGTCACAAATTGGATGGAAACCTAGCTAGTAATAATAATTCATTTTGTAAAGTGCATTTCCGACGCTCATTGCACATCAACAAGTATACACACCCCTTGACATTTTCCACAATGTTGTGTTACAAAGTGGGATAAAAATTTATTTATTTGTCAACGATCTACACAAAAAACTCTGTAATGTCAAAGTTGAAGAAAAAGTAACTTTGTTTTTATCAATGGAAAATAAAACAAATATATCTTGATATATCTTGATTAGATAAGTATTCAACCCCGAGTCAATACATGATAGAATAACCTTTGGCAGCTATTACAGCTGTGAGTCTTTCTAAATCGAAGATCTTTGCACACCTGGATTGCACAATATTTAAAAAAAATATTCAAGCTCTGTCAAGTCGGTTGTTGATCACTGATAGACTACCATTTAAGTCTTGCCATAGATTTCCAGGGCAGATTTAAGTCAAAACTGTATCTAGGCCACTCAAGAACAGTCAATATAGTCTTGGTAAGTAACGCCAGTCTATATTAGGCCTTGTGTTTTAGGTAATTGTTCCTGAAAGTTACATAACATTGTTTAAATCAATTCAAACTTTATTTGTCACATGCGCCGAATACAACGCTTACTTATAAGCCCTTAACCAACCATGCTTCTAAGAAGTTAAGAAAAAAAGTGAACTAAAAAAATAGATAAGAAATAGAAAATAAATGTAACAAATAATTCAACAGCAGCAGTAAAATAACAATAGCGAGGCTATATACAAGGGGTACCGGTACAGAGTCAATGTGCGGGGGGCACCGGTTATTCGAGGTAATATGTACATGTAGGTAGAGTTAAAGTGACTATGCATAGATAATAAACAGATTAGCAGCAGCGTAAAAGAGGGGTCTGGGTAGCCCTTTGATTAGCTGTTCAGGAGTCTTATGGCTTGGGGGTAGAAGCTGTTAAGAAGCCTTTTGGACCTAGACTTGGCGCTCCGGTATCGCTTGCCGTGCAGTAGCAGAGAGAACAGTCCATGACTAGGGTATCTCCAAGTGTCTGGTGGAATAGACTGAACCAGGTTTTCCTCTAGGATTTTGCTTGTGCTTAGCTCTATTCCGTTTCTTTGTACCCTAAAAAACTCCCTAGTCCTTGCCGGTGACAAGAAAACTCATAAAATGATGCAACTACCACCATGCTTGAAAATATGAAGAGTGGTACTTAGTGATGTGTTTGATTTGCCCCGTACATAACTGTCTGTCCTGAATACAACTTTTTTGCAGTATTACTTTAGTGCCTTATTGCAAACAGGATGCATGTTTTGGATTATTTATATTCTGCTACTCTGCTTCTCCTATCACAGCCATTAAACTCTGATTTAAAATCACCATTGGCCTCATGGTGAAATCCCTGAGCGTTTTTTCCCTCTTTGGCAACTCGAATTAGAAAGGGCGCCTGTATCTTTGTAGTGACACACTGTCCAAAGTGTAATTAATAAATACTTGAAGGGATATTCAATGTCTACTTCTATTTTTTTACCCACCTACCAATAGGTGCCCTTCTTTGGAAACCATTGGAAAACTTCCCTCGTCTTTATAGTTGAATCGGTGCTTGAAATTCACTGCTCGACTGAGGGACCTTACAGATAATTGTATGTGTGGGGTACAGCAATAGGGTAGTCATTGAAAAATCAAGTTAAACACTATTATTGTACACAGATTGAGTCTATGCAACTTATTAAGCACATTTCTACTCCTGAAATAATTTAGGTTTGCCATAATAACAGGGTTGAATACTTGACTCAAGACATTTCAGCTTTTCATTTTTTATTAATTTGTAATCATTTCGAAAAACAAAATTCCACTGTGACATAGGGTATTATGTGTAGATCAGTGACCAAATCTAAATGTAATACATTTTAAATTCAGGCTATAACACATAATGTGGAAAAAGTCAAGGGGAGGTGGGGTACTTTTTGAAGGCACTGTTAGAAAACAAAATTCAGCAACAATACAGTAAGATGTACAGAAAACAAATCACAATACATCAAACCATTGGCTACTAATACAAAACAAGAGATTATGCAATTAATTTTGTATTTATTTAACCTTTATTTAACTAGGCAAGTCAGTTAAGAATAAATTCTTATTTACAATGACGGCCTACACCATCATAAAACATAAAAAGCTAGCTCGAATAGGTAGGTCTTTAGTTGTGTTTTAAAAAAGGAAATTGAAGCTGCCTCCTTGACATGTGTAGGTCACCCATGATGCACAGGCTTGTAGCTGGTGTGACCAGCCTGTTTGAGTCTGACAATCGTAGTGTGCGTGCAGGAGAATAGTTCTCTATACGTTGGCATATGTATTTAGGTGCATCACCCTTGAGGGCCTGTATTGAACAGGAAGCCAATGGAGGTTGAATAAAGCAGAGTAGTTTGATTAATCAGGCTGTATTTAAACAATTGGTATATACAGCCTGAAACAAATGACTGTAAAATCGTGTAAATGTTCCTTACCAGCCAGAATGTTGAATAAAATGACATTTGAACTTAATCTACCAGTTGTCTGTGGTGTTGGTCCTTCAGATGGTCGAAATACAAGACAAAATATCAACAGGAAAGTATTGTTTATTGTTAAGAGCGCCGGTAGTGAAGTTTCTATTATCACCTGGCACGTGCAAAACCATGTAAATACCTGATGACTTCAGTTTGTATGCATGCATCGTTTGCTCATGACCGAAGGCATGTGCACAAGATGGAAGTACATGCACGCAAAGCCCGCATACTTACTGAAGTCAAGTTATATTAGTCGTATGTACGGGATACACAGTCCAACTAAACGCATACTTGCAGGTTCCTTCTCGACAATGCAACAATAAGAAATAATAAAATATAAGAATACAAAGTCAAAGGCTCAGTAGAATAGTTAATACAGGAAAACACAATGTATAGCCCAATATTTCCACGTGTTTAGGGGAAGGGAGATTTGGGGGCAAGTGTTTAAATTGTGCAGTATTTAACACTCATAATAAGAGTCTGGTAGCAGCAGTTGTGTTGTATGAGTGGATATCTGTGTGTGAGTGCATGTGTGCGTAGAGTCAGTGCAGGTGGTCCATCCCGTTCAGCAGTCTCATGGCTTGTAGAAAGAAACTGTCTCGGAGCCTGTTGATATCAGACATACTCCAATACTGTCTGCCCGACGATAGGGGAGTGAACACTTCGGGGCTGTGGTCCTTGATGCTGATGGCTTTCCTCAGGCACCATTTTGAGCAGACGTTTTGAGTAGACGTCCTGCATGGGTGGGAGCACGGTCCCAATTATGTACTTATGTCTCCTGACCTCTCCTGTCTCAGCCTCCAGTATTTATGCTGCAGTAGTTTGTGTCGGGGGGCTAGGGTCAGTCTGTTATATCTGGAGTACTTCTCCAGTGTCCTGTGTGAATTTAAGTGTGCTCTCTCTAATTCTCTCTTTCTCTCTCTCGGGGGACCTGAGCCCTAGGACCATGCCTCAGGACTACCTGGCATGATGACTCCTTGCTGTCCCCAGTCCACCTGGCTGTGCTGCTGCTCCAGTTTGAACTGTTCTGCCTGCGGCTATGGAACCCTGACCTGTTCACTGGACGTGCTACCTGTCCCAGACCTGCTGTTTTCAACTCTCTAGAGACAGCAGGAGTGGTAGAGATACTCTCAATGATCGGCTATGAAAAGCCAACTGACATTTACTCCTGAGGTGATGACCTGTTGCACCCTTGACAACCACTGTGATTATTATTATTTGACCATGCTGGTCATCTATGAACGTTTGATCATCTTGCCCATGTACTGTTATAATTTCCACCCGGCACAGCCAGAAGAAGACTGGCCACCCCTCATAGCCTGGTTCCTCTCTAGGTTTCTTCCTAGGTTTTTGCCTTTCTAGGGAGTTTTTCCTAGCCACCATGCTTCTACACCTGCATTGCTTGCTGTTTGGGGTTTTAGGCTGGGTTTCTGTACATCACTTTGAGATATCAGCTGATGTAAGAAGGGCTATATAAATTCATTTGATTTGATACTTGTGTCAGCAGGTGTTTACATGGTTTTACGCATGTGCCAGGTGATAGACATTTCTAATTCAGTACCAGCACTCTAAACAGTTTGGTAAACAATACTTTCCTATTAAATTTCGATCATCTGAAGGACTTACACCACAGACAACCGGTAAATTCAAATATAATTTTATTCAACATTCTGGCTTGAAAGGAACATTTACACAATTTAGCGGTCATTATTTTCAAGCAGTAAATACCAATAATTGTGTATTAGATGCTAAATAATCAGACAATTGGGGTGATATGTTTTTTTTGTGTAGTTTGTGAGAGCATCCTGGTAGCTATAGCTAACTAAGCTATTCAGTAAGGTAACGTTAGCTTAGTAACTTATGTTAGTAACTTATGCCTTGAGCCAATGTTTTATTTATTTAACTAGGCAAGTCAAATATTGTTAGCAAGCTAACTAGTATAGTTAACCACTGGAACATAAAGACAAAGTGTAAACGTGGCTTGACAGCTAGCGAACTTCATTCGAAAACACCGATGGCCTTCTTACCTCTGCTGTCGCCCATGACTGCCTCTTTGGTGGAAAAGACGCGCTGCGACACCGATAGACGTGCTTCAATCACCCTGCCCAACTCAAGACCGCGGACTGAGTGAGGCCCGGGCCAGAGTTGTTTTTGGCGGACCAAAAACAGGGCTGAAAAAAATCCAAAACAAAATAATGAAATAACAGCCGCAAATGTCTACATTTGGCATCAGACCCGTGCGTTGACAGTTAAGTCTTCCCTAACATGAGCCATGAGGACCCATTCTCATTAGTGTATGTGTGCATTTTGGCCAAGAAGCATATCGTTTGCTGGCTAACTAGCCTAGCCCGACTGGGTAACAGAACAAGCTAATAACAAACCACTTAGCTAGCTAACGTCAGCTATCTACAACTACTATCTAACTAGATTGCTACAAACGCTGAGTCGACAAAATATTGGCCTGTAGACAGTGCAGCCATAAAGGAATGAGCGTTTTGTATCATTGGTACAGCTAGCTGGCTAGCGTAGTGCAACAACCAACCAGAGAAAACTCGCAGGTGATAACGTTAGTTGGTCAGTTTGGAAACAATTCATATTAGCTATTCATTTCCCCAACAGTAAGATATAACGTTAATGGTAAAACAAACTATGCTATGCATCAACAATAATTATAACCAGCTACTAACGTTATTGATCGTGCAGTTTCTTCGCATGAAAATATATGGTGGTAGGTCAGGCAGGCCACGAGTTCTTCCTCTCTCCCCACTTTCCCTCGTCGTCAGTCCTCCCTTCCCCTGCCCTGCTGCCTGTGGTTGACTGAGTAACGTTAGCTACTGTACCAAAGACAGTACAGTCTGAAGAGGTTTTATAATTAAAAAATACTATAAATCTGAACGTCTGTAATGAGCATTATGATACATTTACATGACACTTTAATAACATGCAGCCAGGTTCCCCATTAACATTACATGGGGAATATTAACACTGGGGCCTCTCAAGGGTGTGTACTTAGTCGCCTCCTGTATTCCCTGTTCACCCACGACTGCGTGGCCAAACATGACTCCAACACCATCATTAAGTTTGCTGACGACACAACAAGTGGTAGGCCTGATCACAGACAACGATGAGACGGCCTATAGGGAGGAGGTCAGAGAACTGGCAGTGCGGTGCCAAGACAACAACCTCTCCCTCAATGTGAGTAAGACAAAGGAGCTGATCGTGGACTACAGGAAAAGGTGGTCCGATCAGGCCCCCATTAACATCGACAGGGCTGTAGTGGAGCGGGTCGAGAGTTTCAAGTTCCTTGGTGTAAACATCACCAACAAACTATCATGGTCCAAACATACCAAGACAGTCGTGAAGAGGGCACGACAACACCTTTTCCTCCTCAGGAGACTGAAAAGATTTGGCATGGGTCCCCAGATCCTCAAAAGGTTCTACAGCTGCACCATCGAGAGCATCCTGACCGGTTGTATCACTGCCTGGTATGGCAACTGCTCGGCATCTGACCGTAAGGCGCTACAGAGAGTAGTGCGAACGGCCCAGTACATCACTAGGGCCAAGCTTCCTGCCATCTAGGACCTATATAATAGGCGGTGTCAGAGGAAAGCCCATAAAATTGTCAGAGACTCCAGTCACCCAAGTCATAGACTGTTTTCTCTGCTACCGCACGGCAATCGGTACCGGAGCGCCAAGTCTAGGACCAAAAGGCTCATCAACAGCTTGTACCCCCAACCCATTCGACTGCTGAACAATTCATAAAAATTGCCACCAGACAATTTACGTTGACCCACCCCTCCTCCCCTCTTGTACACTACTGCTACTCGCTGTTTGTTTGTTACCTATGCATAGTCACTTTGCCCCCACCTACATGTACAGATTACCTCAACTAGCTTGTACTCCTGCACACTGACTCGGTACCGGTGCCCCCTGTATATAGCCTCGTTATTCTTATTGTGTTACTTTTTATTATTACTTTTTATTTTAGCCTACTTGGTAAATAATTTCCTCTTCTTGAACTGCACTGTTGGTTAAGGGCTTGTAAGTAAGCGTTTCACGGTAAAGTCTACACTTGTTGTATTCAGCGCATGTTGATTTAAACAATGGTATGTAACTGAATGTCTAGAATTAGAACAATATTCAAAATTCTAAAAGTTGGCCAAACTCTAAATATATACTGCTTCTCCAATAGAGTGGTTGGTTGTTTAGCAACAAAAATGACGTGTAAATAAATGAACAATGAGCACTAGTCTCTCAAATACATTGTTACAATTCTAACCATATTAGCATAGACTTGACATCAGTCAACACCTCAAAACAAGTCATGGTATTGTAGTGACCTTTCACAGACAGCTGTGTGTTATGAGTTATGCTGTTAATTTGTTGTGTTGTACTTTCATTTTTTTAGGGGGTGGATCAGCTTTAGTATTGCGGATAGATTGTCGCTTCAATCAATGTAAATGTCTGCATCATTTCCAATCCCCCATATATTTTGGGGGGGGTAAATATATATATTCATAAACAATAACACTTAGGCTTCTACTTCCAGCTTATACATACTATATACATTTTACAGACACAATCTATTTTACAATGGTTATATTTTGTTTATTTTTTGTCCTGGCCTTCCTCTATTTCTGATGTCCATCCAGTTTGATTTCTATTTACCATATATTTGTGTTGTGTTGTACTTCTCAGTACCCAGTGTTCGCGGGGTCCGACATGCCAGTCAATTTACTATCTGCCAACCACGGGAATGCCTGGAATGTTCCGGTGCCGGGCATCCTTGTGGTTGGTGGAGCGGCGAGGGGTTTGGAAGGTGGTTGGAGCATCGCAAGTTTAAATTATGATTATTAATTTTTTTTATGTAACCTTTACTTAGCTAGGCAAGTCAGTTAAGAACAATTTCTTATTTACAATGACGGCCAAACCCGGACGACGCTGGGCCAATTGTGCGCCGCCGGATGGGACTCCAAATCACGGCCGGATGTGATACAGCCTGGACCATGCTTAGGCATTGTTCTCGCTCTTTACGTCTGGTCTTAACAAGTGATGTGTCACTGTTGTTTGATACTGTTTTCCTTGGTTTATTTGGTGTGGGCTACGGCCAAACAGTAGCCTGTGTTGAATTTGGTTAATAAACCGGGAATTCGTAAACGCGATAATCTGTCTGGACATTTGCTAATTTATGGATCATCTAGCCAGGTCATTACAGTATCAAGACCAAACTAGATGATAACTTTACAAGTAAAGTTGTGGAGCTTGTTTGAACTTTTTCAATTATTTTTGTGATAATGGAATAAGTTAAAAGTTTTACTATACTATTTAAAGCAAAGCAGTTACATACACTGAGTGTACAAAACATTAGGAACTGCTCTTTCCATGACATAGACTGACCAGGTGAAAGCTATGATCCCTTACTGATGTCACCTGCTAAATCCACTTCAATCAGTGTAGAGGAAGGGGAGGAGACAGGTTAAAGAAGGATTTTTAAGCCTTGAGACAATTGAAACATGGATTGTGTATGTGTGCCATTCAGAGGGTGAATGGGCAAGACAGAAGATTTACGTTTTAAAACTTTGAATGGGGTATGGTAGTAGGTGACAGGTGCACCAGTTTGAGTGTGTCAACCTTATTACTTTGGATTGTGGGGAAGTTGGATCACAAAAATGTCAAAACTACGGTTGTTGCGTGTGAAAGCTGACACGAGACAAAATGATCTTCTGTCAGAAGATGGGAATAAAAGGCAGGATCATAAGGACAACAATCTCAGGAAAACAAAGCAACTCTGAATCAATGTTTTTTTTTAAATAAATGCACGATTTACTTTTGTAAAACATTTGTGTAAATGAAGGTTGATTTTAGTTGTATGATGTAATGATTAGAATGTTTTAGGTTATTATTTAGGGAGAGAAATATTATGGTGCATCTAGTGATGACATCTCTTTTAAAAGTATTTTTGTGGTACGTTGAACTATGTAGAATAGGTTTGTATGTAGACCTACTGCTAGCTAGCTGTAAGTCTAATTAATAAACTCTTTAGGCTAACAATGATTACTGAAAAGTACATTTCATGAAGAAAATGTGGTGCGCTTGCTAGCTTGTTTTTTTTCATGTGATTTGGTGACTGGTTATAGTTGAAAAAGTAGGTAGATAGGATAGCCTGAATATGTGAAAGTTGGTTTGGTGTCTAGTTTGAACGGTTAAAGAGTTAAATGTTTTATTGTTGTCCTGTAAATGGTTCAGTGCCTATAATTTAGGCTGTGTGTAGAATGGGGCATAAAGGAAATTACCTCTACTACTAAATTACTACTAGATTATAGTGATAAGGAAAACAGCATACAAATTTGGCTTGTGTATTCATTTGCCTATAACTAATCATAATTCCATTATGTTTACATAAAAACGAGAATACTTCAAAATGAGAAGATCCTGCCATGGAAAAGACAACTGGTTGGACATAAAGTGTAAAGGAGGGGAAATAACTCCCACCATGCAGCAGGACACCTTCAGCTGTGGTGTCTTTGTAATGCAGGTTTGATAGTTATATTTTCAATAATGAATGGTTAGCTATTATGTGACAATTAGATCAAAAGCTCTATTTTATTTTTTGGTGTAGATGGCCAAGGAAGTTGCACAGAACTTCCCCAACATCCCCTCCCAAATTGATATGGAACCTTCAAAAACACATGGAGCAACTGCGAAAAGAAATGCCTGAGGATATACTAAAAATGTCTGGTAATGACATTTAATTCAAAGTAAATGTAAATTCTTTATTTTTATGTAGTTGTGTGGGACAGCCATATGTTCAGTTTATGCCTATGATTTCAGAGTTCAACAAAGCCAACAACTGCTTCATGTGTGCCACTGATAAAGAACCTGGATGTGGCCCAAAGACTGATTGGGTTAGTAACTTAATTTAACATGTTTATAATCTCTTAACAGTGATGGCATGTAAGACAATTTATGATATAACACAATGGATGGCTAATCCGTCATTCATCGTACTGCATTGATATTATTTATAACGTGTTACGCTTTGTTTTGTTTTAGAATTTTTTGCATGCCAACGGTGGTTCCATGTGCCGTAACTAGGAATGAAGACAAAAGAGTTCAACAGAGTAATGAACACAAACTGGAAGTGCAGTCTGAAATGTACATCAACCAGGGATAAAGAGAAAGTTAACACTGTGATATGTTTCATACTTATTTGAAGTTAACGGTTTGTTGACATTTTGGAAAAGATTAAAGGTCTCCAATTTCTGTTTAATTTGTCTATTACATTTTTTTTCATTGATTTACTGGCCACAATTACTATGGTTACATGTTCAGTATATGTATTGACCAGCAAACCCACTGCAGCCTACCTCACTAGCTCACTCTCCATCCCTGCTTTGGACAATTAATAGCATGACTCTCGTACTTTGCCCTTTTCCTTTATGATTGATATTAACGACGAAAGGAGAAATTATCTGTCTCTCTACTATTGTGTACCGCTGTTAAATACTGTGGAAAAATAAAAAAACGGGAAAATAAGTACTTAGAACTACCAATTATTATAGATAAATATTAAAGAAAAGGGTAAACAAAACACTGGACTGAACCCCCTAATTGTCAAACTAATATTAATGTACAGCAATATAGAAGAGACATAACTAGAGGTTATGCAATATGGGTGTATCGTGTGCAATATGTGTCTATGCCATCGGGTTAGCTAGAACCAGTTTTGAAAGTTTTAGGCGTAATGATTAAATAGCTATTGAAATATGAAACATTTGATTTGTCACTATGTTGACGGTCCCTAACTGCTGTTGGTGGACGGAAGTCAAACTACAGGCGAATAACCAACCTGAAACTGTCTTTACCTCGGTCATTAAAACATGGACCGGCGGGAAAGTGCGCGGCCTTCATTCGCTTTAAGTGCATACTGATGAAGTATTTTTTCCCCTGCCTCTGTTCCTGCCTATTTAATAATGGGCCATTCTAAATCGAAACTAATTTGACATATTACTAAAGACTAGATTCAATTTAGAATAGTCTGATGGGTGAAAATGTGATAATTTGATGAGAGAACAGTTTGAGTCAAGGAACGGAGCGCACGCTTTTTCCCGACTTTCTCAAATCATCAATAGCCTATAGTCGCATCATGCAGCCCATTTATGTTTTGATTTCTAAGACATACTAAGGTTTGTATCAACTAAAGTTGCCATGTAACTCTAAATAATGTGTATAGGACCTGTTTCAAATGATCACTTTGACGCTCAACATAGAGAAAGGCCCTAAAAAGTGTCAGACTTCAGCCACCCTAGTCGTAGACTGTCCCCTCCCCCTTGTACGCTGCTGCTACGCTCTGTTTATTATCTTATGTAACTTAGTAACTTTAACGCTACCTACATATTATCTCAATTACCTCGAATAACCGGTGCCCCCGCACAATGACTCTGTACCGGTACCCCCTGTATATAGTCTCACTATTGTTATTTTACAGAGCAGCAGGTAGGTAGTGTCGTGGAAAATCGGTTCAAATATAACGCTTTACAAGAACTTGTGAAATCAAACATGCTTTTAATACAATTGTATAGCAATCTGGAATGTCCCGCGGAACACACACCTTCCCAGAGCACTGGCTCCCATATTTATACACACATAGTATTATGTCCATCCCTTATGCAAATGAAGTTTCTCTTCTTAAGTCATTCACCACCATTATCTTTTAGTTCAAGCTTCCTACTTGTTCACGCCCAATAACGCCCATATCTGCTTTCAGTTAGATTATAATAGTGGCCAGACCCATGCTTGTCTTAAAAATAATATATGTCCATCTATCCTATAGGCCTATGACTTAGCCCTGTATTTAACTCAGTGCCTCAGCATGTTCTCTAGTATGTGTGCCCTTATTGGAATCGGCATACTATGTGTCTCTTCTATCATTAGTGTCCAGTTGCCTTAGGCACCTATTTCTCTGGTATGTGTGCTTTTAGTGGAATGGGCAGACTATATGTCTAGTGTGTCCAAGTGCCCTAAGTGCATATTTCTCTGGTATGTGTGCCTTTAGTGGAATCAGCAGACTATGTGTCTCTTCTCTTCATGTGGTCTGTTATTTTAATGTTCAGCTGTCCTATGCCTTTATATGTTATCCATGTGTCTCATTTTACTCCTACAAATCCCTCCTCTGGGGCTAATTAGCCACATAAATTATACAAATATGACTTTGGGATAGTAAATGAGAATACCTATGATAAACAAGAAAATACAAAAACAGAGTAAAACATATAAACCAACTGGACCAAACATCTCCAAATGATTAATACTAAAATAGGAGTAAAAGATCCAATTAGAAACATTAATGAAAACCTAACTAGACCAAACATCTCTAGTTTTCATAAGAGTAAAAGATCTAATTAGGTGTAAAAATTAGAAAGATAAAATATTACATATTTGATGAAGCATGAGCGTGTAGGTACTTAGCCTTGCCTGAGGTTATCTCAGTTATGTGAAAATTAAAAATTAAAAAATTAAAAATAATACAATGACTATAATAATAAATGAATATGAGAAAATCAGAGACCTACATGCAGTTACAAAAGAAAATTGACACAACATCATTCTAAATTTAAGCATTTCAACATGATCCTCCCTCGCAGACACCTCTCTAATAAAGTGATATCAATGATACCAACCTTTGTTTAGAAGATTAAGGACATGGTCCATAGACACTTGTAACCGGAATACCCTCTGTTACCTAACATGTTTTTGAAATTAACCTAGTTTTTTAGAAGGCATAACTAGCTTTAATTAAAGGAAACCAGATATATTCATTGATATACATATCTAAAAATTCAACCAAACATACAAAAACACAAGGCCTTAAGCAAAAATAGATATACTAAAATCCTTACATAGGTGCACAGTCCTCATCCTTACAGATACTGCAATCTCCTCTTTGACATTTCGCGCAAAACACGGGGTCTCCGTGATGGTCATGGCCTTCCACATTAAATTTTGTGCACCACTTGCACTTACGGCGCAAATGACACTTTTTGTGGACATGTACAAGTAGACATTCATCTGAATTTGGGAATACAGCATATACAGGTAGACCATCCTTACGAAAATCATGGCAAGCATAACCACCTCCAGGAACTACTCTATATAGACAGTTTGGATTCCCAAAGGGGCAGTCCAAAGGTCCACCGACCGCATTGCATGGCTGTCCATTTTTGTCGGTATACTGGCCTGGGCTCCCAGGTACAGGACTAATTATCACAGGAGGGTCAGCTCTCCTTACAGACATCTGTTTAACCGTTGTCTGAACCACAAGTGATTTTATCAAGGGTAAAACACAACAAAATACAATACCCAGAGCCAATAACCCTCCTCCCAACATAATAGCCATCCTAGCAAACATAGCTCCCCACTTTCCTAATGCTAGATCCAACCAATCCCAAACATGAGAGTCAAACCCAGCATTTGCCTTAACCTCTGCTCGTAAACCTTTAAGTTTAGCCATAGCGATTGCAAAGGATCCATTAGGCGCAGTGTTATTGGGAATAAAGGTGCAACAATCATCCCCAAACATAACACAAACTCCACCCTTCTCCGCTAAGAGCCAATTGAGAGCCTGTCTATTTTGCCAAGTCATTTTACTGGTAGCCTGTACCTGTTCCCCCAACGCCGTAAGAGCCTAGTCAGTATAGTTAATGAATCTCTGTTGGTTATAATATATATAATTAATCCACTCTAAGTTTTTATTTGGTGTTATCCACAAAAATATAGATTCAAATCCTGATTTAACTTCATCTCTTGCCTTGAACTCCCTAGGTACACCTCTAAGCAGTCCAATTGCATTAAGGTATACCTCAGGATCCTTCTCATAAGCCCTTTTAACTCTAGGTTTAACATAGTCATCATGGGGTGATTTAATAATAGTAACCTATTTAATTGCTCTAACTAAGGCACAAAGACCAATCCATCCATCAGACAATACATTCAACAGTTAGTTTCTGGATGTGTGGAAAGAACAATCAGCAATACCTCTGTCTTGATTTTTCAACATAGTAAGAGATGGCGCAACCTGAGTTATGTGACCACACAACCCTTTTCTATTCATAATCAACCCTTTATCATTACTTTTACGAACTCCCACATTCTCTAACACCCAAATAGTATCACATTCTACAGTGGTGTTTCCTACATCCATTCCTTCGGTGTGGTGTCTGTAAAAACATTCATATTTTCCTTTAACCACGGTACTTCTGTCTAATTGAGGTCCATTTGATTCAGTTCTAATATTATAGGCAGCACAATCATTGTCTCCCAGCATGGTCTCATTCAACATAGTTTTACCCCTAGTGCTTACCCAGAGCAATCCTACATTCTATGTCCCACAAGGGAATAGAATACTTTCTATTGGTACAATGGTCATTTTTCCAACTTACACAGTTTTTAAATGATGCTGGTTCAGAGACTATTAAAAGATCAGACAAAGTTGATTTTCTACACAAAATACAATTGTCCATTTTGTGTTTGTTTGCCATATACTTAGCCCATTCGTATCACTCCTTCTTCACTACTTCTTCTCATGTGGTGTCCTTGAGTGGTTCTGATTCTGATATATCTAATTCTGTCGCTTTTTCAATGTTCTTATCTTGAGGTAGATCATTAGAGTTTATCAGAAAGTTCCAAATGTCAGTAAAAAATTCTCCTGACTCTGATGTCTCAAGTTGCTTTGTGGGTACGGTGGTCTGCTTGGTAAGGGCAGTCGATGTCATCTTAGTGGTAGCTACTGTGGTCGTCACAGCAGCCACCACCCTTGTTGTTGTCACAGGTTCTTCCTGTTCAGGTGCAGGGGTAGGATCAATCTTAATGACCGTGGTGCTACTCCCTTCGGTCACTGTTGTTCTTGTTATTTCAACTATTAATTCTTCACCTTCCACTGGTTCAATCTGATTCATGATGAGCACCCTCTCGTCTTTTTCTTTGATTAATGTCAGGTCACATCCTTTCGGATCCCAAACGACTTGTCCCTTTGTTTGGTGATGTGTCCATCCACAGAGTGCCATCTCCGGTAAGGGTTTGATCCTTATGATTGAGATAGACTTCAGTTCTCCTGCTTCTGTTATAAGTTGAGGTGGAACAGAGATTCTAACCTTGTCAGTCTTTTTGGATTGTTCGGCTGATTCCTTTCTTCTCTTCCTGCTTCCACCATACATCTTGATTGTGCGTGAGTCTGTTGTTTCTATACTAGCATTCACTGTTACTTCTGTTATGTCAATGTCATTATTCTTTTGTTGTTCTAACTTCAATTGTCTAAAGGTGACCATTCAAGAGTTGAAAAGTCAATTGTGGGGAAATCCCCATTTTCTTCAGCTTGCGGGACTTTTCCTTCTCTTTCTTCACCTGAGGCTCCCTCCTCAGGCCGGACTTAGCTTCCATCTGGAAGGGTTTCAATTTTAGGGAAGAAATGTTCTCATTCTGTTCCTTGTGAGGCCTCTCCTCCTCTTCTGGGTGCATTAGTCGGTGCACCTGTCACATTTTGGCTTTCACTTAATTTGCTGTTTTCTTGGCTCCTCCCTGGTGAATCAGCATCCTCTGTGTCTTCATCTCTATATGGTTGTGTCCTTCTCTCTGTTGGGACTCAGGTGCAGTGGTTCAGATGGTACCACGTCTGGCTTCCTTTCACTTGGACGGCCGTTCTTGTTGCTTTGGCCACCTCATAGGGTCCTTCTCTCCTCGGTGGATCCCACTTCCTCCGGAACACTCGAACGTGGACTAGATCTCCTGGTATCACTGGGAGAGGTCCTTCTGGTCCCCTTGGATCATCAGACGCAGAACCTCTCGTCCTGGTTCAGGTTTCTGCCTACTTTCTGTGAGGCATTCATACTTAGAGACTTATGGCCTCTGTTCTATGATTGCACCATACATCCTCTTACTTCCATCACTCATCACACAACAAACTGACATTCCAGCTGAAGCTGGCGAACCCCTCTCCTTCTGGTTTCCTAAACATAAGACTTGGAAAACAACAGACAAAACATAACAGCATTGACAATGTTATGTGTTATGCATAAACATATTCATGAAAACTGAAATCTGAGACCATGACAATTCCCACTCTCTCTTCACCTGACTCTATGCCTCCAGGATACTTTTCTGCTGGACTCCACAAAAATAAAAGCCCTAAAAAGCTTCCTCATGCTTCCACCCAGTCTTCCCCTTTTGGCCCCAGGTTCTGAGAGGTGTTCCCAAATCATGTCATTTTTTACTTAGTTTCCCATCTGCTCCATTTTAACTGATAATCATGTGCATAACCTTAATCAACATTATCTCTTCTTGACGTAATTCAACACTATATATGCTTTCACATCAATTCCTTTAACATGTTTGTTTAGAGTATAATATCCTATCATCTATTCTTTTTCACATGATGCATTAAAAAATGAAACAAGTAGCCCCCAAACTCAACCCAGTATGTCTATAGTAGCCCCCAAACTCAACCCAGTATGTCTATAGTAGCCCCCAAACTCAACCTATAGTCTATAGTGGAATCTAGTCTCTCTCTCTCTCTCTCTGATTCCACGTCCTCTGTCATGGTGTTTTCAAGCTCACCCCTTATTCAGCTGGACCTCACTTCTCGTGAGACTTATGTACCCACCAAAGAGAGACATGAAGAACTTTACCACTGCAGTGTTGTAAGAAGTATACCACCAGCCTGGTGTATCTTGATGTACACTCAGTCTCCAGAATGCAGCCCAAGCCCTTCCATTTCTGGCTGTTTTTTTTCCTGAGGACATACACACTAACACATGGGTTATTTCCTGACAACAGACTTTCTTCTTATAGCAAGATCACTAAATCTTAATTTTTAATAACAGCCCTATGTAATCATTCTGCCTCAAATACCTGGCCTCCTGCCACAGAAATATTCATAATGATAGTCAAATGATGGTCCCTACAACAACTGCTGTAAAATAACATGTAATCAGTCAAGCGTCTTCCAGTTGGATTAATATCCAATCCTAACAAAACTAAGTCATAAGTTTCTTAAACTTTTGCTCTAATGTTCAAAATGCCACCACTTATTATTTTTACCTTTTTACCATTCTTACCATTTTATCATTATTTTATTTTTACCATTTTACCATTTTACCATATGTGAATTGTTCTATTCACTTTAGAATTGTCCCTATATTTTACACAGCCAGCTGTCTTTCCTTTTCTGTGAATTATCTCTATTATTATACATAGTTTCTAGAAATAACACCCCTTCACTACCATTACCTTCATTTATGAGTCCCCTCATATCCCCAATGTAGTCACAGTTTTTTCTAACCGATAACAGCCATTTGTTTGATACATACTTAAAACATTCTTAAATCCATTTATATATCATTTATATCAGTATCAGTCCCTCCTCAGGAACATATACACAACCTTATGTTCCTCAAAACAAAAATAAATTGACCAAATGAGAAAAAGAGAAAAAAAATTATAATAATTACTCATTTGCAATAAATTACCACTATTTGTAATGTAATTAAACCTGGGGAAAATGTCCATCCGTTTCATTCTATGCCAACGTTATTGTTGGTCTCTTTCTTCTTCATCATTGGGTATCATCGCACAACAGACTACCTTTTTATTCAATTATATTATAACATTTTTATCATTACAATTCCAATGACATTATAAAACAAAAGAAACAAAAAACCTTATCTAATATTCTGTAAGTTTTGTCAACCTCCTTGTCTCAGGATTAGTTTCCAGAGCTTCCCTAGGCCTATTAAATTTAAACAGTTCTATATCTAAATAATTAAACAGTTATATTTTAAATACATTTTCCAACCCAATATTCAGGATAACAGTCCTTAGTGTTTACTTTAACTCAAATTTGACCTTATCTATTCAATACACAACATCCCTTTAATAATTAACATTTATACTAAACACTTTAAATACCAGTATTATCTATTTTACAATAGCCCTTTTGTCTCAGTTTTTCTCTCATGAGTGGCCTGATAATAAAAAGGTCAGTACCCCAATTCCTTTAAGTCATTATTCTCCCAACAAATATAATGTCAGCATGTCTATTTTTAGATACAGTTCACAGGTCATCAGACACAGTTGTCCCTCACTATTCAGTCGGTTAGGGTGGGTTTGAGCTCCACACCCACTTGTGGTGATATTCTCTCCCATGCCTTAAAGCATTCTGACGTCACCTTCTATGATAACTCCCTTATTCTACCGGTGATTTCTCAGACGAATTACAGATGATGTATTTATCAACATAACCCTCACAGAGACCCACACTCCAATAAACCCTTTGGAGTAACTTTCATCACTTTTTATATGCAGAATGAACAAAGCACATTTGTGTATTTACCCAAAGACCATAACCCCAAGGAACTGATAATTTTACCTATGAACCCATGTTATATCAAAATTAAAATTAAAATAAACCTATTTGAATAACTTATTCAATTTAAGGGTACAACTCTTCATAATTGTCCCAGGGACATAATAGATTTTCAAAGTAATTATACATTTTGAATAGAGTCTGGTGTCTTTTAATCATTTTATAATTAAATCCCACCTGTTCCAACAATTTCTAGTAAAGGTGATCAGTCTTTCACAGGAAATTCTTAGGATTCAGGGCATTTTGACACCATTATTATGTTACCACTCCCCTTTCTTTAGGAACAACTTAAATAAACATTTTTCAAAAAACATTTCCATCCTTCTGCATACCCAATTTGAAACTGAATTGGAAAAAACCCTTCCAATAAATCTACTAATGCATATACATTCCCAGTACATGGTGTACTTACTAGTGAACCATAGGCCAATAACGCAAAGGGACTGGACTTACTTATCCAGAACTCCATTTTTAGCCTTATCCAGATATTTTTATTTTTAAAGCGGCTGACTTTAACTAACTGCTTTCCACAGTAATGCAGTCTCCAATGACATTTTGACCAGAGAAGATTAAAACCCTTTTTTTTTTTTATTATTCTTTCTGGAAAAGAAAGTGTACATATCGTTAATATTCACAATGTTACCTTTTAATCAGCAAAACAATAGTATTACTTATACATAGATTTTATTCTATAAGTGTCTTTAACAGTTCCAGAGAATTGTGGTATAGAATGTCTAACAATTAAAATTCCATCGGTACTCTACTAGAAGTTAGGTAAAAACATGATCTAATACTTTTTTCATCACATATAAACTGTAATCTCTATGAACCACTCATTGATCAATCAGAGACTATACACCGCCAAGTGAAAATTCCATACCCACTAACCTCAAACCAATTAGTTGTTTGTTATTTTGACAAGGATACAAACTCTTGTATAGCGGCATTTCCTGCTATTTCACTAAGTTCTAGTGTCACCTTACACTAATTTTCCCCATACCCGCTATAACCATATCCAAAACAGGGAGCTATATTCTTATTTGTTCTTAGATATTGTCAATAGTTCTGCTAATCACCCGCACGTCTGCGAGGACGAGAGGAACCACATCATCGTAATGTATTTTCTGATGATAGAATGTTGACATCAGAACGCCTGCAAATCGAGCTTCACATTTTGGTCCCATGCGACTGTGCCTCCCTTATTCTATTTATCCTGTTTATCAGGTAATAGTGTCCTCCATTATCCAGTTTTTTCATATTCAATCCGAATTCGGTAGAACTAATGTGCGCTTCTTTCAGTGACTCCATGGCTTTTTTTTTTTTTTTAAATCCCTCATCTCTCTATGCTATGGAGAAACAGTCCTTTTGTTTTCATGCCACTATTTATTTATTTATTTTTCCTAAATACTCCCATGTATTATACACCTTTTATTTACTATTTTTCCGAGGTAGAGCTAATCCCCTTTCCAATTAATAATTCATTTGTCACATCACTTAATTTCTCTTATCAAAGCCTACTCTATATAGTACAGACATTATTTCTGAATACTACAGATGACTTAATGTCTTATTCTAGTACAGTACTTCAAATATCACTGTGTTTTTCCCTTTACAGATATCATTATTTATTCATTTTATCCGTTTGGTTTATTCTATTATTATAGTTCTAATCAATTTTATGATTACATTTACATTACATTTAAGTCATTTAGCAGACTCTCTTATCCAGAGCGACTTACAAATTGGAAAGTTCATACATATTCATCCTGGTCCCCCCGTGGGAATTGAACCCTCAACCCTGGCGTTGCAAGCGCCATGCTCTACCAACTGAGCCACACGGGACCACTGCCCGCTCCGTTAAGATCTCTATCTAACGTCTTACTTTTACCTTTATTTATTTATATTGTCTATACTTTCTTACCTCTTCTCTATATTCTTATTGTTTGATCCTATGGTCAATTTACTAGTGAGTCAAGCCTCCCCTGTTCTCCTTTTTTATCCTGGCCACTCGATTTTGCACCCCTCTCTGCCCTTCAGGCTATTTTTAGACCGTAGCTTCTGTAGACACAGAGTGACTGACGGCCTGTTTTTTCCTCTTTCTTTGTTACACCGTTCGTGAATTCTTAATGTGTCCTGGATTTCACTATTTATCTTAACTAACCTAGATTCGTTTTTAACTTTATAGTATAATTTCAATTTATCGGCGATTCTACTTTCTGTTTTGTTTCACACTTTTCTATTCGTTTTATACTATTCGGTTAATGTTTTTTTTAAATTATTTTTATTCATTATTTATTTTGACACCTTTTTTAGTAATTTTACTATGGTCGTTTATTACTTTATCACGTCAGTGTTTTTATCCTTGATTATAACTTATTTTACTTCGATGTTTCTTAATCTCGTTCCCTCTGCCTAACAGTAGTTTGAGTCACCCTTCCTCAACTCTATACTCTGTCACAGGAGGGCTGCGCGCTCCCTCTTCTGGACGCTCTGCCTAAACACACACAACCTGTCCTTTCTTTCTTCCTAATGTTCTATCTTTACACAGATCCACTCATTCTCTTACAATATTTTCATACATTCGTTTATTTTTCCATTCGTTCATTCAATCCCTTTGTTTTTACCTCAAAACAACTTACAGTCTTTGACTTAATATATTTCCTCGACATAAGCCTAGACTGATAGGATTTCTACAATATGACGAGACTACTGTCTAATCGGATCAGCCTGTCTTCATATCCTATTTTACCCACCCCGTATTGATCTCTATTTTATATTAGAGCAATATCGTGGCGTGACCTACTGAATTACAAACCCCCGTTTAGCTAGACGGAGCGTTTCTTATTCGTAGGATTTCGCTTGCAGTTGAACGCCGCACAATCGGGCTAACGTCCTTCCTGCCTTCTAAATATTCATCCGTTCAGTCCCCCGTTCTGGGGCGGTAGCCATGAAATATTTATTTACTAAATATTCACCCACAGATTCTTCTGCCGTGAATATCCCACCCAAGCAGACCTCTTTAAAAATGTTCCTTTTTTAAAGAGCGGTATCGTGGCTTCCTAACTACTTATTTATGTAGTTCTCTATTATTTTTAGAGCCGTTATTCATAAGTAACCTGTCCAAGCATTCCTTCTACTAATTTTATTGAAGAGGTATCACAGGATTTTCTACCTACATTATCTGTTTTGACCGTATGGGCTGTCCCACATTATAGCCAACCATCTCAGCCAGATGACGCAAACAACCGCATCATTTAAGCTACACATTCGAACGATCCACAGAACGAGCGCATGCTCCGCTAAACACCCAACACAAGCAAAGTTCACAGCGCCTATTCACTCAGTCTCTATACATGCGCATACATTTATATTTAATACAATTCCCCAAATCACACATACATGCAAATTCATTGAATTCAACAGTTCTTTAGTATTTACTGGTTTCTTTTTAGGACATTTGAAAGAGAGACTTACATGGCGCCCCTCTCGCTGAGACAGGATCTCTGAAGCAATCCATACAAACATTTCAACTATGTAAGAACACGCTTACCTTTTCATAGTTGTGGCCAAAGTGTTTGCAAGATTGTCCAAAGAAACTATCTCCAGCCCTGAACGCCATTCCGCAGTCCCTGTCCCTCCTGGCAAGCTCGCCAAATTATGTCGTGGAAAATCGGTTCAAATATAACGCTTTACAAGAACTTGTGAAATCAAACATGCTTTTAATACAATTGTATAGCAATCTGGAATGTCCCGCGGAACACACACCTTCCCAGAGCACTGGCTCCCATATTTATACACACATAGTATTATGTCCATCCCTTATGCAAATGAAGTTTCTCTTCTTAAGTCATTCACCACCATTATCTTTTAGTTCAAGCTTCCTACTTGTTCACGCCCAATAACGCCCATATCTGCTTTCAGTTAGATTATAATAGTGGCCAGACCCATGCTTGTCTTAAAAATAATATATGTCCATCTATCCTATAGGCCTATGACTTAGCCCTGTATTTAACTCAGTGCCTCAGCATGTTCTCTAGTATGTGTGCCCTTATTGGAATCGGCATACTATGTGTCTCTTCTATCATTAGTGTCCAGTTGCCTTAGGCACCTATTTCTCTGGTATGTGTGCTTTTAGTGGAATGGGCAGACTATATGTCTAGTGTGTCCAAGTGCCCTAAGTGCATATTTCTCTGGTATGTGTGCCTTTAGTGGAATCAGCAGACTATGTGTCTCTTCTCTTCATGTGGTCTGTTATTTTAATGTTCAGCTGTCCTATGCCTTTATATGTTATCCATGTGTCTCATTTTACTCCTACAGTAGCCCCGAGCTGACAAGGTAAAATCTGTCTTTCTGTCCCTGAGCAAGGCAATTAACCCACTGTTCCCCGGGCGCCGAAAACGTGGATGTCGATTTAAGGCAGCCCCCCCACCTCTCTGATTCAGGGGGGCTGGGTTAAATGCGGAAGACACATTTCAGTTGTACATTTCAGTTGTACAAATGACTAGGTACCCCCCTTTCCCTAATTATTTTATATTTAAAAAATGACTTAACTATTTTTTTACTTCACACTTATTTTTCTTAAAACTGCATTGTTGGTTAAGGGCTTGTAAGTAAGCATTTCACTGTAAGGTCTACTACACCTGTTGTATTCGGCGCATGTGACAAATAGCATTTGATTTGATCATAGCCACTTCATATGCGCACTTGCTCCAGAATTGGAAACATATACTTTCTATTTTATTCAGCTAAGTTCAATTATATTCTTCTTACTATAAAATCATATAATATCAAATAATGGCAAGGGACTTATAAGCATATCTTGTCAGCTAAATGAACAAGCCTATGGCATGGAGCATAGCCAGGCATGGAGCATAGCCAGATAACATACAGTGGGCCAACTCATATTCTGTTCTTCTAATATACATTTAATTATATCATAATTTTTCTTTAGACCTGACTAAAATAAATAATGAATTTATTGTGATGGTGTATATTAAATTGACTTATTGGACTTTTTCAATGTAGATGTTCCAAAGGCTCACATCAGTGGTTTGAATGCAGAAGGCCTGGAGATGCTAAACTTGTTTATCTTAATTAACGGTCAATTGCGATGAGACCGGCAGTCTTTTACATGACAATAACAAGCTGGCAAAATGTAATGACCACAGCCCTATCCTGTTCATCTTTCAAATAACCACGTGGGTTTGTATGCTCCTGAAAACCAATGAGTAGATGGGAGAGGGGGGACTTGCAGCGCGTCAAACGTCCCTTAAAGAACCAAGTAAAGAACCAAGTTCTATTTTAGCGCCTGGCTACGCAGACCCCTGTTGACTTCCGTGAGCAGTGTAGTTGAAAACATTGCATAATGCCTTGATCACACCGATAGGTCATGGCACGAAATAGTATGCAGCATCATCTGGATTTGTGCGCAACAAAAGTTCAACATTCACCTTCTGCTACGAATGTATGCGTCAACACAATGCTTCAAGGCAAACGCAGCGTTCCATTAGAAATGTATGTACTTCTGGTGTACCAAAATGCAATGACGCTGTTGGTGTGATCAAGGCGTAACATATAAATATCCGTTCTGGTTTGGGTGTTATCCTCTTAAAGGGTACCAACATGTAAAGTGTTACCAATAGTCTTGTAGTTGCACATTTAAAAATCTCATACTTTCTCAAACCAAAAACATCTTACCTTACTAAATATGGCAAGAGAAAATACAAGAAGGGCAACAATAAAAATGGAAAGCCATTGCAGAAGTTTCACTGGGTTTCGGGAAGTCTGTTCATCCTGGTTGACATGGACCTCTCTACACACATCAAGATCTCCTAAAAGACAGAGAAAAGTGAATCTTGAAAATTCGCTGTTGTGATGGATTAATACATTTCTTAAAATCACAAATACATTTATATTAAGAACATTGGGATAGAGCAGCAATATAGCAGACTAAAACAATCAGTACTATGCTTTGTAGAAATTGGTGAATTACCTGAGCACATGCTCTTCATCCATATTCATCTCATCCATATCTGTGCTGTTACAGTAGAACCCTTCAGGTTTATGTTTAAAGTGCAGCCTGGGTGTGGTTGGAAACTTTCATATCACAAGGTTGAAGGAGGTATTAGATGTCAACTTAATTTAGCCAATTTCCTCATTTATTATTGGGCGGAGGAGGGTTAGGTAATATTAGATTAGGAAATGGGTCAGGTGCATGGGTTGATTTTAATCCCAGCCCTCGTCCCCGTGGCAGGCCTTTTGCCTCTTAGTAGGCCGTCATTGTAAATACGAATTTGTTCTTAATTGTACTTGCCTAGTTAAATAAAGGTTAAATAAATAAAATATAAAATACAAATATAAAGTGGGGTTATGGTGGTAGAGGGTGAGGAGGGTTTAGTGGTGAAGTGGGTCTGGTGAGTTGGATTTTGTGGGAAATTGTAGTACGGTGGAACTGTGTGATGACAACAGCCAAGTATTGGGCCATGCATCAGATTCAAACTATAACTGTTTGGTCTGCACTCCATAATGATTTAATTAGCTTACATGTCCAATTTTTTTACATCAAATATTATGCACTATTACTAGTGATCCTCAGCAACAACCACACGGACGTGACAGCGTTTACAGAGGAAGCAAATTAATGTAGGCTAAACGAAACAATGGAATGGAATGATACAAAATGGAAGTTACCCCGATACTTTAGAAAAAACACACCTTTTCTTTAAATATTTTTTACTTCCCTTTATTAATTTATTCACCTAAGCATGACCTTCATCCACATACCATTTTTTTCTCTCCAAACATTGCTTTTTTGTGTCAGCAATTAGACATTGTTCTTAGGTGGGGCTAGTTACCTCCTAGTACCCTATATTTGGCACAACTGTCATTGCGCATTAGGGATTAACATGGGTAACCGGGATCCCAGGAATGTCCCAGGAACAATCTTCACATTTCTCGAAAAATTAAATGACAAGACCCAATGTCGGCAATAATGCAATTCTACAAAATCCACAACATGCACAGCATTAGATTGGATCATGTGCTATTACATATTTTGCTAAACAGGTGGTCCCAAGGAGGCCTTTAGCCTATGGAGGCATTTAGCTGCCGAAACTCAATTGGAAATGCAAATGGAGAAATTATAAATCAGCATAATTTTTGCAATTCCTTTTTCCTAAATGGGTATGCATTTTTTGTGACAAAATGTAATTGCAAAAAAAAGATATTGCATTATGATTTGCAAGATTGAGTATGCATAATGTCTGACAATTTGAAAAATAAATGGCAAGGTGTGTTTGAAATGTCATTTCCATGGTACTATCCAGTACAACATTGACACATTTAACAATCTAATGTAAATGCTTAAGGTCATACCAAGGTTCATTTAGCTATTTGATTTAGAATTTTAAGACCCCTTGAAATATAAAAAATATAATAACATATTTGATAAAATAGTCTTAGCTATTAGCCCATACCAAAGCATTGAATAACAGATTCACTAAATGGAACAACTGATAGTCCCCAACAAATACAGATATAAGAAAGATCAGGGCATGATGCTATAAGCTTGGCACACCTGTATCTGGGGAGTTTCTCACATTCTTCTCTGCAGATCCTCTCAAGCTCTGTCAGGTTGGATGGTGAGCGTCGCTCCACAGCTATTTTCAGGTCTCTCCAGAGAAGTTTGATCAGGTTCAAGTCTGGGCTCTGGCTGGGCCACTCAAGGACATTCAGAGACTTGTCCCGAAGCCACTCCTGCATGGTCTTGGTTGTGTGCTTAGGGTCGTTGTCCTGTTGGAATGTGAACCTTTGCCCCAGTCTGAGGTCCTGAGCCCTCTGGAGCAGGTTTTCATTAAGGATCTCGCTGTACTTTTCTCCGTTCATCTTTCCCTCGATCCTGACTAGTCTCCAAGTCCCTGCTGCTGAAAAAACATCCCCAAAGCATGATGATGCCACCACCATGCTTCACCGTAGGGATGGTGCCAGGTTTCTTCCAGAAGTGATGCTTAGCTTTCAGGCCAAAGAGTTCAATCTTGGTTTCATCAGACCAAAGAATCTTGCTTCTCATTGTCTGAGAGTCCTTTAGATACCTTTTGCAAACTCCAAGGGGGCTGTCATGTGCCTTTTACTGTGGAGTTGCTTCTGTCTGGCCACTCTACCAAAAAGGCCTGATACCTGGAGTGCTGCAGAGATGTTTGTCCTTCTGGAAGGGTCTCCCATCTTCACAGACGAACTCTGGAGCTCAGTCAGTGACCATCGGGTTCTTGGTCACCTTCCTGACCTAGGCCCTTCCCTCGCTCTCAGTTGCTCAGTTTCGCCTGGCGGCCAGCTCTAGGAAGAGTCTTGGTGGTTCCAAACTTCTTCCATTTAAGAATGATGGAGGCCACGGTCTTCTTGGGGACCTTCAATGCTGCTGAATTTATTTGGTACCCTTCCCCAGATCTGTGCCTCGACACAGTCCTGTGTCGGAGCGCTACAGACAATTCCTTCGAACTCGTGGGTTGGTTTTTGCTCTAACATGCACGGTCATCTTTGGGACCTTATATAGACAGGTGTGTGCCTTTCCAAATCATGTCCAATCAATTGAATTTACCACAGGTGGAGAAACATCAAGGATGTCAATGGAAACAGGATGCACCTGAGCTCAATTTTGAGTCTCATAGCAAAGGGTCTGACTACTTATGTAAATAAGGTATGTTTTTTAAATTTTTTTATACATTTGCAAATATAAAAAAAAAAGTTTTTCTTTGTCATTATGGGGTATTGTGTAGATTGATGAGGAAAAAATGTAATTTAATCAATTTTTAAATAAGGCTGTAACGTAACAAAATTTGGAAAAAGTCAAGGGGTCTGAAGACTTTCCGAATACACTGTATTTGAACATTTTATTCATCCTTCATTCCGTTCAGTCAATATGTTATCCATTCAGTCATTTGTCCGAGTTTCAATAGGAACTAAATCGAAGAGAATAAAACAGCCTTATCCATTAGTTTTTTGAAATCCATGTGTGTATTCAAAATGTTCTAAATTCTCCAAAGTGCTTTAGCCTGTCAATTTTTATAATTCAATGTTTAATTTAGGCCTATGCAAATAAAAAAAATAGGCCTTCAACTTGTGGACTTTGCAATTTAGGCTATCATTTTTGCTACTGGTGTCTTTCGGGAATAAATAGAGTTCTAAAATTGTGTTTTATAACTTTTTATTATGAAAAGAGTCTCTCACAGGCCTCTAAATATAGCCTCTAAATGTATTTAAACAAAATAGTTGAAGAAGCATGTGCAGTGGCTGATAGGGACTACTGGTCTGGCAATAATTATAGGCTTTAGATAGTCTTGACCATTTGGGACCCCTTGGCTATTTCACTCAGGACAGGTTATAGCCAAGACTTAATCAAAATGTTGTTTTGTCTCATTTATTGATATGGACATAGCCTCTGCGTGATGGGGTTGTGCAGCGCAAATGGCTATAACAAGCCTACATAGGCCGTCATTGTAAATAAATAAATTTGTTCTTAATAACTGACTTGCCTATGCCATATTACTGACAAAAGTTTGTGCGTATTAAAAATATCTGTAACCGAGTAAAGGGAGACGTAAAGTAAGAATTGAATGTGTGTAAATGTTCATTCAGAGTCTTAACATATGGTTTTATGTTTACAGATCTAATTTTATGTTTACGTTTCATACATGGCTTTTCTTACAATCCTAACAATTTATGTATGGGTGTTCTTACTATCCTAACGATAAGTACATTCAACCTTTTGGCAGCTATCTCGCTCCACATAACACCCCTTGACTATAAATGATTACAAAATGCCAAAGATTAGGCTAACATATCTCACATTCTCCCACATTTCAGGTTGGCAACACAGGGAACCCGAACATGAGCAAAAAACTGTAGTATTGGTGCAGAAAGTATTACCCCTTTTTCACAGAAAGTATTTCCCTTTTTCTTTGATGTTACAGACAAACTAGGACTAACAATAGTAGCCTGCCTCTGACTTTATCAGAAACTTGCCCATGCTGGTATATAAATTCAACAATATAACACCAACCAACCTCTTTTGGGTAAATTTATTTAATGCATTATTCTGCCATTGTATTATTCAAACACACAATTAAAAAAGATGGTACCATATGACAATTTTGGTACCAAAATCAAATCAAACTTTATTTGCCAAATGCGCCGGATACAACAAGTGTAGACTTTACCGTGAAACACTTCCATTCAAGCCCTTAACCAACAGTGCAGTTCAAGGAGAGGAAAATATTTACCAAGTAGGCTAAAATAAAAAGTAACACAATAAGAATAACGAGGCTATACACAGGGTGCAGGGGTACAGGCTAGTTGAGGTAATCTGTACATGTAGGTGGGGGCAAAGTGACTATTGTGAGGATCTGTGTTTTATGCACTATAGCCCGCCACTACATCATTTGTGATTGAATATTGTATGCTGTATCTGCTTTGTGCATGAGTGCCTGTGTGTGTGTGCTGGAAGTAACATTTTGCCCCAGATAGTGTGCTGAGAAGCTGTGGTTAACCTTGAGCGAGAACAGTATGCTTTCTATGCAGGTGCAAATAGCCCAACAGTGTTACAAAACTGTCTGACCTCAGTCTCTAGGGTGTGGGAGCGTAATCTACACAGCAACAGCGCCGGACACCAAGGTGCGCCAAGAGGCTGGGACCAGCCTGAGCGCCGGAGATAGGCTGAGCAAGTTTAAACCACGCTCAGCCTCTACTGTGATAGGCCAACAGACGGGTTGGAACTACTTCTGTCAAAGTATAATAACTGTTGTTTGTACACATTTTATCAGTTCTCTGCTTTACCCTGCGTGGTGATACAGTGAACCCGTATATACGAAAATTGCATTTACCATTTATCGCTTATGTTAAATAAAAATACTTAAAGTATTTTCGGTGACTTTGAATCACATTTTATCCTGATACCAGATTTGAATTGACGCAACCCCTTGACACTATGCATAGGTAACAAACAAACAGTGAGTAGCAGCAGTGCACAAGAGGGGTGGGTCAATGTAAATTGTCTGGTGGTGATTTTTATGAATTGTTCAGGAGTCTAATGGCTTGGCGGTAGAAGCTGTTGAGGAGCCTTTTGGTCCTAGACTTGGCGCTCCGGTACCGATTGCCGTGCGGTAGCAGAGAAAACAGTCTATGACTTGGGTGACTAGAGTCTCTGACAATTTTATGGGCTTTCCTCTGACATCGCCTATGATATAGGTCCTGGATGGCAGGAAGCTTGCCCCTAGTGATGTACTGGGCCGTTCGCACTACCCTCTGTAGCGCCTTGCGGTCAGATGCCGAGCAGTTGCCATACCAGGCGGTGATGCGAATGGTCAAGATGCTCTCGATGGTGCAGCTGTAGAACCTTTTGAGAATCTGGGGACCCATGCCAAATATTTTCTCTCCTGAGGGGGAAACGGTTTTGTCGTGCCCTCTACACGACTGTCTCGGTATGTTTGGACCATGATAGTTAGTTGGTTATGTGGACACCAAGGAACTTGAAACTCTCGACCCGCTCCACTACAGCCCCGTCGATGATAATGGGGGCCTGTTCGGACCGCCTTTTCCTGTAGTCCACGATCAGCTCCTTTATCTTGCTCACATTGAGGGAGAGGTTGTTGTCCTGGCACCACACTGACAGTTCTCTGACCTCCTCCCTATAGGCCGTCTCATCGTCATCTGTGGACAACGTCAGCAAACTTAATGATGGTGTTGGAGTCATGTTTGGCCACGCAGTCGTGGGTGAACAGGGTATACAGGAGGGGACGAAGTACAAACCCCTGAGGGACCCCAGTGTTAAGGATCAGCGTGGCAGACGTGTTGTTGCTTACTCTTACCACCTGGGGGCGGCCCGTCAGGAAGTCCAGGATCCAGTTGCAGAGGGAGGTGTTTAGTCCCAGAGTCCTTAGCTTAGGGATGAGCTTCGTGGGCACTATGGAGTTGAATGCTGAGCTGTAGTCGATGAACAACATTCTCACATAGGTGTTCCTTTTGTCTAGGAGAGATAGGACGGTGTGGAGTGCGATTGAGATTGCGTCATCTGTGAATCTGTTGGGGCGGTATGCAAATTGGATTGGGTCTAGGGTGTCCGGGAGGATGCTGTTGATGTGAGCCATGACCAGCCTTTCAAAGCACTTCATGGCTACCGACCTGAGTGCCACGGGGCAGTAATCACTTAGGCAGGTTACCTTCGCTTCCTTGGGCGCAGGGATTATGGTGGTCTGCTTGAAACATGTAGGTATTACAGACTCAGTCAAGGAGAGGTTGAAAATGTCAGTGAAGACACTTGACAGTTCGTCCGCGCATGCTTTGAGTACACGTCCTGGTAATCCGTCTGGCCCAGCAGCTTTGTGAATGTTGACCTGTTTAAAGGTTTTGTTCACATTGGCTACCGAGAGCATTATCACACAGTCATCCAGAACAGCTGGTGCTCTCATGCATGCTTCAGTGTTGCTTGCCTCGAAGCGAGTATAAAAGGCATTTAGCTCGTCTGGTAGGCTTGCGTCACTGGGCAGCTCACGTCTGGGTTTCCCTTTGTAGTCCGTAATAGTTTTCAAGCCCTGCCACATCCAACGAGTGTCAGAGCCGGTGTAGTAGGATTTAATCTTAATCCTGTATTGACACTTTGCTTGTTTGATGGTCCGTCTGAGGGCATAGTGGGATTTCCTATAAGCATCTGGATTAGTCTCCCGTTCCTTGAAAGCGGCAGCTTTCACCTTGTGCATGTGCATTTATCATAATTGTGCGTTACCATAGTAGAATGTAGAATGCAGTTTAAAACCATGGTATTTCCATGATCCACATCTATACCAGGGTATAAATAAGGCCATACCATGGCATTATTTAGGTGAATGGCAGTACCATCATACTTCTAAGCTAAAACCATGGTACATTTCCATGATTCAGACTATACCATGGTATAAGTGAAAGTACGATAGTAGTACCATGGTACATTTTTGTAAGGGACAGCCCCCAGCCAGGCAGTGTTGCAGCGTAAGGCAGAAATACTTTGCACAGTTTACAATGTGCGTTCGGTTCAGGTCAGGGAGGTACAACCATATTCTCTAGAATATCATAGTAGGTAGCCATAGTCTACAGACAATGTAATTACCACAGCAACTCCCGGCACACAAAACCTCAGCTCCCGGCCGGTGGGCACGCAGACAGGCTGGGAGAGAGTAAAATGTGCCTTCTAATAGGCCTATTTGCCCAACATTGGAATATTTCAATATTATACATTTCCATAACCTAAATAATTACATATACGATGCCTAGCCAACCATATCATTGTTTGAAACCTGGACATTTTACATAGCCTATCTTACCTTGGGCTCCCGAGTGGCTTCAGCAGTCTATGGCACTGTATCTCAGTGCTAGAGGCGTCACTACAGACCCTGGTTCGATTCCAGGCTGTATCACAACTGACCTTGATTGGGAGTCCCATAGGGCATCGCACAATTGGCCCAGCATCGTCTGGGTTAGGGTTTGGCCGGGGTAGGCCATCATTGTAAATATATTTATTTTTTTCACCTTTATTTAACCAGGTAGGCTAGTTGAGAACAAGTTCTCATTTGCAACTGTGACCTGGCCAAGATAAAGCATAGCAATTCGACACATACAACAACACAGAGTTACACATGGAATAAACAAAACATACAGTCAATAATACAGTAGAAAAAAGAAAACAAAAAAGTCTATATATAGTGAGTGCAAATGAGGTAAGATAAGGGAGTTAAGGCAACAAATAGGCCATGGTGGCAAAGTAATTACAATATAGCAATTAAACACTGGAATGGTAGATGTGCAGAAGATGAATGTGCAAGTAGAGATATTGGGGTGCAAAGGAGCAAGATAAATAAATAAATACAGTATGGGGATGAGGTAGATAGATGGGCTGTTTACAGATGGGCTATGTACAGATGCAGTGATCTGTGAGCTGCTCTGACAGCTGGTGCTTAAAGCTTGTGAGGGAGATATGAGTCTCCAGCTTCAGTGATTTTTGTAGTTTGTTCCAGTCATTGGCAGCAGAGAACTGGAAGGAAAGGCGACCAAAGGAGGAATTGGCTTTGGGGGTGACCAGTGAGATATACCTGCTGGAGCGCGTGCTACGAGTGGGTGCTGCTATGGTGACAAGTGAGCTGAGATAAGGCGGGGCTTTACCTAGCAGAGACTTGTAGATAACCTGTAGCCAGTGGGTTTGGCGACGAGTATGAAGCGAGGGCCAACCAACGAGAGCGTACAGGTCGCAGTGGTGGGTAGTGTATGGGGCTTTGGTGACAAAACGGATGGCACTGTGATAGCCTGCATCCAATATGTTGAGTAGAGTGTTGGAGGCTATTTTATAGATGACATCGCCGAAGTCGAGGATCGGTAGGATGGTCAGTTTTACTAGGGTATGTTTGGCAGCATGAGTGAAGGATGCTTTGTTGTGATATAGGAAGCCGATTTAATTTTGGATTGGAGATGCTTAATGTGAGTCTGGAAGGAGAGTTTACAGTCTAACCAGACACCAAGGTATTTGTAGTTGTCCACGCATTCTAAGTCAGAGCTGTCCAGAATAGTGATGCTGGACGGGCGGGCAGGTGCGGGCAGTGATCAATTGAATAGCATGCATTTAGTTTTACTTGCATTTAAGAGCAGTTGGAGGCCACGGAAGGAGAGTTGTATGGCATTGAAGCTCATCTGGAGGTTAGTTAACACAGTGTACAAGGAGGGGCCAGAGTATACAGAATGGTGTCGTCTGCGTAGAGGTGGATCAGAGAATCACCAGCAGCAAGAGCGACATCATTGATGTATACAGAGAAGAGAGTCGGCCCGAGAATTAAACCCCGTGGCACCCCCATAGAGACTGCCAGAGGTCCGGACAACAGGACCTCCGATTTGACACACTGAACTCTATCTGAGAAGTAGTTGGTAAGCCAGGCGAGGCAATCATTTGAGAAACCAAGGCTGTTGAGTCTGCCAATAAGAATGTGGTGATTGACAGAGTCGAAAGCCTTGGCCAGGTCGATGAATACGGCTGCACAGTAATGTGTCTTATCGATGGCGGTTATGATGTCGTTTAGGACCTTGAGCGTGGCTGAGGTGCACCCATGACCAGCTCTGAAACCAGATTGCATAGCGGAGAAGGTACGGTGGGATTCGAAATGGTCGGTAATATGTTTGTTAACTTGGCTTTCGAAGACCTTAGAAAGACAGGGTAGGATAAATATAGGTCTGTAGCAGTTTGGGTCTAGAGTGTCACCCCCTTTGAAGACGGGGATGACCGCGGCAGCTTTCCAATCTTTGGGAATCTCAGACGATACGAAAGAGAGGTTGAACAGGCTAGTAATAGGGGTTGCAACAATTTCAGCAGATCATTTTAGAAAGAGAGGGTCCAGATTGTCTAGCCCGGCTGATTTGTAGAGGTCCAGATTTTGCAGCTCTTTCAGAACATCAGCTATCTGGATTTGGGTGAAGGAGAAATGGTGGGGGCTTTGGCGGGTTGCTGTGGAGGGTGCCGGGCAGTTGACCGGGGCATGGCCAGCCATAGAGAAATGCTTATTGTAGGTCCGTTATGCTCTGGTTTGAGTCACGTTTTACGAACTGGCGAGAGCTTTCCGAGCTAAAGGTTAGCTGATGACGACTAGCAGTGGTTTGCTGACTGATAGCTGGTAGGTAGTTAGCTGGCTAGCTTCAGTTGAGGGATTCCAGATCCGAAGTAAATAGAAATACTTTAGGAAAAAAAAACTGATCCACGCCACATTGGGTGAGGCGGGTGCAGGAGAGTATTTAGAAGTTGAGGTTTAGGAAAATATTTTTTTGAAGAAAAAGATATATACAAGGGTCACGACAAGACAAAGACGTCTGACTGCTAAGCCATCTTGGATTTTTTAGGGAGCAGGACGTAAAATAATAATAATTTGTTCTTAACTGACTTGCCTAGTTAAATAAAGGTTCAATAAAAAAAATATAAAATAATGTATAGTGTACAGCCAAAATCTGACCATAGAAATGTATATCCATCTCTGTCACATTATAAAACCGCTCGCATCAGGTGCGCGTTTGAGAATGGTGTTCTCACGTAATAGCATTTTGGAATGTTCACGCATATGGCCGAGACGAGTGAACACATTGTTGAGCTTGGAATGGGAATTATTCATAGTTTATCAAGCTGAATGTTGTGATTTGTTTCATCAGCCTCATCTTTGTGTTTAAACATTTTATTATGGAACCACTGTTGTATGCATGCATTTTACATTTTTCTGGCCTATTGTCCCGCAACTGTCCCAAAGTCTGTTTTGAAGCGTCCCAGACATATTTTTTAACGTCCCCGGGACGATAAAAAATTTGAGCCCTGGTTGTATGTGATCCAGAATCTGATTCCACCAACATACACAAGGTGAAGGTAAAATGGCCAAAATACACACACCTACAGTATGTATATGTATATATTTACTTAGCTAAGTTAGCAAACAGTAAAATTATTTGATTTCCCACCACTGTAACACAGTAGTATGTTAGCCAGCAGTACACCATATGGGTTTCAGTAGATAAACTAAAGTTAGCTAGGTGGCTTGCACGAAAAATAACTTACTTAGCTAGGCACCGTATTTGTCATCTGCCCTCTTGGTGCTGGCATCGGCTGTAGCTGAGCTACTAACGTTAGCTAAATCCAACTCTTTGTTTCGAATCCTCATCGCTATATTCCGGTTGAAACATGGATGTCACTATATAGCTAATAGATGTTCCATCGTCTAATTTGTGTTGATGAGAGGAATCACTTGAAGCCATTGCGTCTGGTCAGTTCTTTCAGTTGTGCCCAAAGGATTGTTATTAGTGTCCACCTCCTTTTCAAAAAAGCCCGCCTTGGGGGACGGACAAGGCCCATCCCAAACAAGGCCCAGAACAAGGCCCATCCCAAATTCTAGTGTTTCAGAAACTGGAAATAATGTGTCTGCTTGTATATTTAGCAATGAATCCAGTGATAGGAACATCGTTGAAAGACGTCCAATGGCTTTATCGAACAAGGACAACCATATCTACACCCATAAAAACGTATAGTCCGATCAGTTAACATAGAGCCTTCACGAAATGCCACAAAGCAGGACTACATTTATTTTTACATTTTTAAATTCCCCTTTAAGTGACCCTCTTACTCCCCAGCATGCATCCGATTCTATTCGCCCTCATCACAGGTGTTATCTGTCTTCAATCAAAACTTTGATAAGTTGAATCAGACGTACACAGAAACTATGAGAGAAATACAGTATGTATATAGTTTTATTACGCATTGATTAGAATACAGATAGCAGAATGAAACAAAGCACAATTTGTTATCGGTATAGAGGGCTTATAAATTGTAAATAAGAATTTGTTCTTAACTGACTTAGCCTAGTTAAAAAAAAGAAATTATACGTTCTATTCAGTTACATAATAAATACATAGCAAACATAACTCCACTAAAAGTTAATTAAATATCTCCACATCCTCAAAAGGGAAAAGTATAACTGCTAACCAAAATACTAATAGGAAGTGATTCACAATAAAGCATTTGATAAAAAAAGGGAAAGCACACAGAGCATACAAAGATTACAAGCTACAACAATTGATCACACATGAAATAGCACAATATGATAACATTATATCACATTTCTCTGAGATTTAACTCACATTCAATTGTTATACTCCGTTATGCTATAATACATGTTGTTGACCGCTGCAATTGTTTTTAATGTTTTGTCCCCGTCTTTGCTCTTGTATTGTATGTTCACACTGCCCTCGCAAAAGAGGTTCAATCAAGGGTCTTTTCCTGGTTAAACAAAGGTTAACTATATCAAATCCAATAAATACTCTCTATAATCTATACTACTTGGAACATTCTCCCTCAATATTACTATATCTAACTGTGCAACATCTAACACAAAACTGCAGTACCCCTATCCGACTCCTACTACTATTTTAGCTGCAACTGCTACCATTAAGAGACACTCAGTAGTAAGACCTCATACTAGAGTTTCTTAGCTATGTTGCTGGATTGCTGCTGGATTCTCTATAGACAGAAATGTGTCAAAGTATTTGTCGTCTTTGAGCTCTATCTCCAGCATGTCGGGAATCTGTGAAGTTGGAGTCAGAAGGTACAGAGACACATCTTTAGTTATCCACCAACAGGAATGTCAATTATGTGATATAAAATGAAAACAAAGTGTTGGTTCCTTTTGTGCCCTCGAGATGTTCCTCTTCATCGTCAACAAGATTATGTTAATTTACCTGCATGTCATCGTCTGATTGTCTTCTCTTAGTCTTGGACTCCGTGTTCACAAATGCCACAAAATGGATCAGAGTGTAAATTCTAAAGGAACAAAAACAAAATGATAATAATGTAATAGCAATAAAATGGGTACGATTTCATGGGTTAATTTATCATAATATCAAGGCAAACTAAATTACTTTAAGAAAATAGTATTTTGAAAATGTGGTTTAGAATTTGGTGATCCTGCCTATAAATAAATACATCAATAATTTAAATAATCACCTGTGGTAGAACATGGCAAAGAACTGAATCAGCAGTAAGGATGCAAATCCCAAAAGGAACATCAGTCCTACTGGATCGATAAATAGATACTCCCTAGTCTGAGTCAGATTGAGATTGGATTTTGGGATTCTGATGGTGAGTGAGGTTCCAATGGCCTGAAGAGTGAACGTTGCCACCAGCCACATGGCATTGCAGATGAAAAAGAGAAAAGTCGCCTGTATGAAGAGAGAATGAGTTTCATTTAAAGGGATATGGACTAGACAGGCAAGTATGCACAAACAGTGGATTTCTCCGACTAGTGATAGTTTAGTGCTATTGAAACAATCTCTTTAATACCAGAGACAGACATAAAGTTCTACATCTTCTACTTGATGCTAATATCATGTACATTGAAATGAAAAGACAGCATACAGCCATAGCCGCAGGGAAGTAGGAGTGTTGCAGCACCCCCTGATAAATTGAAATAATTTAGCTAAAATTAAATTTAAAAAATTTAAAAAATGTGACTCGTTTCAGGAAACAAGGCGTATGTTGCGCATCATTACTTCACAGGAAGTCATGTTGCGCATCATTACTAAAATGTGTTTTTTGGCAGAAATGCCTTCTGGAATATGAACTTTAATGTGCCTTAATAACAAACTTTTATGCATCCTGTAAAAAAGAAGAAAGTTGTTAAATTACGAGTCTAGTTGGTTTAGCCATGGAAAAAGTCAGGGAACCTTCCCGCTAGCCGTGATTGGCTGAGATAATGTATGGGCAGGACATCCGAGAGATGAGTTCGGATTGGTCTGCCATGTAGCAAGATTCTGTCTATAACATGAGCTGCTCGGTATGTGTAGGTAATCCTTTCTAACGCAGCTTTTTTGAAAAACATGAAGAACTGCATAGGTCTAGCTAATGCTTTTCACTTTCTGGAGTACTGAGTTTTGAGATTAGTGGAATGCCCAGTTGATGCAGAGTATGATAGCTAAGGAGATGAAGAAAATTCTGGCGTTGGATTGCAAATATGCGGAGGGAGTCAAAAAGAGAACACACAGAAAGCTGTTGTATAAAACATCTGACTCCGGATTACATCTTCAAACTAAGGGCAACCATGGCATACGTGACATGCAGGTAAGAGAGTCTAGCTAGCTACATTTTCAGATATTATACGTTTCTAATTTTGTCAGAAAATAATTTTCATTACAAGTTAAAGCTTACTGTTAGCTAGCAAGCTAACGTTACCTGGCTGGCAGGGCTAGCTAATGTTAGGTGTATGATCTGTGTAGTAATATTATTTGTATCTCAGAGCCATTTGCATTGCTAGTTATAGCACAATGTTAGCTAGTTGGCTAACATTGAACTTAGTTGGTTGGCTCTAGCTCCAGATTCAGGCAGGGTAGTAACATAGCAATGGTGCCAGGTTTCCTACAGACATGGAGCTTGGCATTCAATCTTCGTTTAATCAGACCCGAGAATCTCTGAGAGTCCTTCAGGTGCCTTTTGGCAAACTCCCAGTGGTCTGTCATTTGCTTCCGTCTGGCCACTCTACCATAAAGACCTAATTGGTGGAGTACTGCAGAGATGGTTGTCGTTCTGGAAGGATCTCCCATCTCCACAGAGGTACTCTAGAGCTCTATCAGAGTGACCATCAGGTTCCTGGTCACCTCCCCGACCAAGGCCCTTTCCAACAATTGCTCAGTTTCGCCGGGCAACCAGCTCTAGGAAGAGTCTTGGTGGTTCCAAACTTCTTCCATTTAAGAAAAATGCAGGCCACTGTGTTCTTGGGGACCTTCAATGCTGCAGACATTTCTTTTATACCTTTCCCCAGATCTGTGCCTCGACACAATCCTGTCTCAGAGCTCTAATTCCTTCGACCTCATGGCTTAGTTTTTGATCTGACATGCACTGTCAACTGTGGGACCTTATATAGACAGATGTGTGCCTTTCCAAATCATGTCCAATCAATTGAAATTACCACAATCAAGTTGTAGAAAAATCTCAAGGATGATCAATGGAAACAGGATTCACCTGAGCTCAATTTCGAGTCTCATAGTAAAGGGTCTGAATACTTATTTAAATATTTTTATTTGTAATACATTTTTATGTATATTCCTATTAATATTGTACAATCTGTGTGTCTCTTTATTGGCCTGGGCTATTGTTTGCATTCAAGACCCAGGCCCAGTTTCCCAAAAGCATCTTGCTGTCAGTTTGTCACTGTCAGAGTAGCCACTCATTTCTGTCATTTGTGTGGTATTAAAAAAGATAATGCTAATATCTTATTTCATGTAAATGTTGAAATGGGTTTATAAAAAGGCCCATTTCTTCCCAGACCCTGCAACAACAAAAAAGCCCATATGTGGAAATCCTAAAAACGCATCTTCTAAACTGTATGACACAACACAAATGTGATTATAGATGCATGCAATGCTTTATCATAAAGGGGACCCCCCCCCCCCCAGAACCGCCCACTCAAAACAGGAGCTATGCATACAGCATACCTTGTTTCTCAGTTCCTTTAGGTCATTTGTGATTTTCTTCTGTTTTTCTTTATCCTCAGCCAGAGGTTCCAAATAGAGCTTCTGGAGCTCTCTCCAAAAGTCCTCCTCTTCCTGAAGCACACCAAGAGACACTTATTAAATAGTCAAGTCAGATACCTACAGTGTATAGTGAAACATATGTGATTCTGGATATAGTGACATACCAACAACGTGAAGCGGTTAGACAACTTTATATGTATCTTGTAACTTTTATGTCATTCATAATATTATGTTGGTAATAATATAGGAAATCTACCTTGACAAGAAAATCTTCATTTAGAGGGAAGTCAAAGGACTTAGTCTGCAGTTGTGTTACCCAGTCTGTAGATACAAAGAATCAAATCAAATCTTAGTTATCACATGCGCCGAATATAACTGGTGTAAACTTTACAGAGAAATGCTTTGTTATGAACCTTTCCCAACGATGCAGTTTAAAAATATATAAAATAAACTAGTAACTTACACAAGAGGAACAAAATAAAATACACTAAAATGTAGCTATATACAGGGAGTATCAGTATAATGAAGAGGGGACATAGTTAGCACAGTGTGCAGAGTAACGGTTACTAGGTGAAGTCTAAATGTGCGTGTTATTATCTTACAAATGTGAGAAAGTATCTTAATGTCTTCATCTTAAAGTCACATAGTGGAAAGATTGTAATAGATCTATTAAAAAATATACTCACTTTGTTCAGTAGACTGATGAGAACTGATGAGAACGAAATAAATCAAACATTATTTGGTGTGCATTCCACACAACTTTCTCAATACACACATCAAAATAGGAGAAAATTAAAATACACACTTTAAGAGAAAGATTTGAAGACGTTAGATAGAAAAATATTGTATATGCAAATAATGAAACACTCCCGAACCAGAGCCTTGCGGAATACCACATATAGCCTTGGAGAATAAGGACTTATCATTGAGGTGCACAAATTGGTACCTGTCAAGTATTTCACATATTGGAGTTATGCTTAAAAAAAAATACAGATCCAATGCTTAGCTTTTACACAGAAGTGGTGGGATCATGTAAACACTCCAGACACTCAAAATGTAAATACCTGTTATTGTCTTGAGAGGTCAGATTAGGTTTCACCTTTGGCTCATTAGCCAACACAACAGTTTCTGGCGCCTGACTATTCTGGTCTGCCACTTTGCCACTGTTCCAGCAGAGAAACTTGCAGCACTTGGCCTGTAGGATGCGCTGTGTGATGGCCTTGGTTGGTGGCGCAGCGACTTGGACACCTGTCTCCCGAGTGCCCCAGGACACGTTGTTCATGTTGACCATGGAGTAGATGGTCAGCAGGAGGTAGCCACTGGGGATAAGGATGAAGTAGAGGAGGCCGTAGACGACCAGATGGAACTCCTTGGGGTGGAGCGCTGCTGTGATGATGTTCATCAGCACCAGGCCTATGATAAACAGGCCGCTAGGAGTCCAAATGGTTTGCTGCTCAACCATAGCACCTGAGATGAACAGAGATAGTTAACATAATGACAAAGAATTGACGTTTTGTATTTAATGAATGTCCCCGTTTGATATTGCCCATTACGTTGACCGGTTAGTCCGTAAATCTGAGGTTTGTATTCTTGAGGTTCTAATTTATGTTGATGGCGATGAAGTCTAGTGTCATCATTTACCTACGATGGACAATGCCGTTCCTATCATGAGGAAAGCGTACAAGACACTCATGACGGCTGCTATGGTGATCTGTGTGTCCGATTTCAGCTTGAAGCAGAGCAACAGGTACACCACAGGGGGCACTGTTGCAAGGACCAAAGCAACGTTGGGATCGATGTCTAGGCTTTTTGACTAGCTTCCTGAAAAAGAGAAAGGACCAGAATTATTATGAACGATATTCATCTTCCTTCAGTTTACAAAATGTTTGTATCCTGTTACATTCCAACAACAAACTACCCCAAAGCTAGAGCTGTATGAGGCCCCTGACAGGCAGGTTGCCATGGATACCTGAGATCATTAGGCAGATTGTAGCCGGGCCTAGGATGGAGGCGGCCATGCTGAGAATCTGGTAGAGGATGAAGGGTTTGGAGATGGAGCTGTTCCTCTGGGAGGTCAGAGACCCTGAGCCAAGCAGATCGATGGTGTTGGCCATGGTGGAGGGCCCCCAGCGCCGCCGCTGGTTATAGAACTCCTTGAAGTCCTGGGGGGCGTTGGTGTAGGCGTCGGACGCAGCGTTGTACTCCACCCTCCAGCCCTGCTGCAACAGGAGAGTGCACAGCCAGCGGTCTTCACCTGTGACAGAGCAGAGGGAGGAACTGTAGACGAGAGAGGACTACACAGACAAGCAGCTGTGTTCTTCGAATGAGTGTTGTCCAGCAATAAAGATTTACCTTGATCATACTGTACGTAGTGGCAAGCCTCCGTGGCCTTAGTAGTGTATCTCTTCATGACGTTGTCGTCCATGAGGGCTGCGCCCCTGAACAAACTGAAGCAGCCGGGGCTGCAGAGCACGCTACCAAACACGTGCTCTGCAGTCTTCTGAAGCCAGTGGCCCACCGCGTACTCAAACTTCTGATACCATACCATAGGACCTGGGGCAATATAACAGAATGATCCGACGTGTGTTAGCACACCATAGGATATATTCTTGCCTTTAATCTCTAGTGTTATATTGTAAAAAGTGTTATGAATGTACTTTAAACACATTTTATTCCATTTGACCATAGGACCTGAGTAGATATCTGTATGATAGATGATGTATATTATACCCTAACTGTACATATAGTGTTCACATACAATATTGTTTTAGGACCGGGTACATATAGTAAAAAAAGCAGGTACCATTGCACTCAAACTTTAACTTAAATAGTCTTGGTTGGTGAGTACATCCAATAATCAATTTAACCAAAAAGATGATCCGGGTACATTGTTCAGTTGTGGCTGTCTATCAGATATGACATCTCCCTGACAATCATTTGATTCTTATTACGATTCACACGAAAGATTTACCTACCTGTGCCTGTTGGGTGAATCCTCCCACATGCCGCACCCACACGTGGATAAAGGTTCAGTCGATCTATTAGGAGCATTACAGCAGAGGGCTGGAAGTCGGTGTCTCCATCCAAAGCCAGTAGATAGGTATTGTCCTTCTCTTTCTAACAGAATACACGAGTATCAGTCCCATTTCCTTTACAAGAGTAATTTAACAATTTATCCAAGTAAAGATGCTAAAATTATTTAAAAAATGATTGTTTATGCTGTTTACCATCATCTTTTCCCTTAGCTCGCTCTCATCTTCACCCTGCTCAAACTTCTTGAAATACTTCCTGGTGAGTCGCCAGCCGAGAATGTAGTACAAGTACATAATCTGAAACAGTGAGTGAACTAATCAAGTCTGTGGTTTCATGTCTAATTTAACTCCATCATCCAACTTTAATTCAAGTATATCACTTTCAATGAAATCATAGCTTCGTGATTGTACAATCAAAATTGAAATAGTGTTAGACCTTTCACAAAGACATTGTAAACTGTATATTGACAGCATTGTCTCACCTGCGACCATCTCTTCTTGTGGCGGATCAGTAGCTTGTCCTTAAAGTGCACCATCAGCAGGTTGCCATTAGGGAGGGTGTACTCCAGTCGACCTCCGTAAGGGGTGCGCAGGATCCTCTGGCATGGAAGGGGTGGGCTCTCTCTGAAGATGCATGAATCCTCCTCATTGAAGATACTGAGGTTTAAAGGATGAAATGAGGGAAGGTTTATGTACATTATTATTCTCACCCGTACTGTTAAATCTGCAGTGTACACTGGGTTAGCAGTGCTGGGATTGAGTTACATTAGCACACTGATCACCACAGCAGTAGGGACCAAACTCACTGCTTTGACGCATGCAGGTATTTTTCACTACACCAAATGCCATTTGGCCTCAATCCAGCACCTGTCTGCTGTCAGAGGAGATGTCAACTGTGCGCGTTCCCTGAAGTGACAATTTACTCTGATGACATTGTCATGGAAAGTCCCATTAGGTTTTTATGCTTACTTTAGACTCAACTTTTTACCCTTTTTTAAACATGTTTTTCCCTACTGTCTGAGTTTGTTTTCTACTTGGACAAAAATGACATTCCTGATTGCGTAAGAGTTATTAAAATCATTAATTTGGCCATCATTCCAGTTCTTCAGATTTTTTTTATCAGGCACACACTTCAACAAACAATGACATTGGTTTGGGATTTGTTACAAATGGAGGAGAATATGGGTAGAGCACCCCCTGGTGGTTTTCAGAGGAATATGTGGTTTCTTTTTTTTAAACTTACTCTTGATAAATGTCTCTTGTTTTTTCTAGTACATCGACATTATGATATCATGTATTAATTTCTTTACAGATTAAACATTACATAAAGTATATATGCAGTTAATTCTGTGCATATTGGATCATCATTTATTTTAACATTTGTTACACTGCTTACTTGTAAACCTCTCGGATAACCTCCACCAGGTTCTCTGCGTATTCGTTCACATGCCGTTCTTTACTACCATTCACGTCTTTAAAAGCATCATCAAAGTAAATGTGAGACTCGAAGCTCACATCATTGTTGGAGTTATTCCTTGGCCTGTATTTGTCCAGCCTGGTAAAGAAACAAATAAAAAACACATGATTTGCTTTAAAAAGTTGCTAACTCTGCCAATTGTGTCGTTCTCAATCATGTAAACACGTCAGACTGTACCTGAACATTGAGATGATCATTTTCATCATTTCGTCATAGTTCTCATGCCACATTGTTGCACACAGGTACACTGTGACTGGGTCAGTTTGCCTGTGGCTGGAGAAAACGTTAGAATCGTAATTCGGCACTCTCTCTCATGCACATACATACAAAACTCTCCCACCCTCCACAGAATTTGCAATATTCTTACAATTTTTTCTTCCTCTGAATCTCAAAACGCGTGTTGAGCAGTATGGATTGTTCCAGAAAGGCCCCCTCGTACATACTCCGCACAAACAGATTCTGTGTCCTCTCGATGCGCTGAAGCTGGAGGAACCAGATGTACATAGTACACAGCATCCAACCCAACCACCAGCAGAGTGCAGAGCCTCCCAAGAGGCCCATTTCTGTTAGGTCGGTCATGTCCTGGGGACAGAGGGTATGGGTGATGTCCCTGACTAGCCTCTCAAACCAGACAGTATCGCCGCTTAGGCCCCTGCCATATGTGATATCATTGCAGTACTCTGTGATGGTGTAGTTAGCACCTCTGGGGTCACTTGAATTCTGGAAGAAGATAATGACAGGAGCGACGAACGCTGCCAGAACACCTAACGAGGCCAGGCACATGGGTAACAGGAAGCTTCGCCGCATGGAGTGCATTTTGCAAGCCACCACCACAAACCAATGGCACAGAGCGGAGGACACTATCTGGATGGCCACCAAGATCAGGATCACCAACCCCACATCCCCTGGAACTGATGTCACCGATGACCAGACTCTGCCAGACAGAGGGACATATGCCCCCACCACGGCTGCAGTGACAAGAATCCGGACCAGACTGGAGAGGATGCTCACCACATTCCTGGATCTCGCTATGTCTTCGCATATACTGTTCAGGAAGGAGCTTTTGAAGAGGGTGCTGTAGTTCTCCCACCAGTTCAGCGAGACAAAGATGGTCCCCACAATTGCCAGTCCGATCCAGACGTTCATCCCCCTATCTTCCTTCAACAGCAGGTAACTGAGGATGAAGAGCACGTAGCCTGACAGTATGAGGACTAAGGAGATGATTGGGGGCACTATGAATCGCTTCCTCTCCCTCGCAATGCACTGAGTGCACACCTGGAAGATTGAGGACAGGATGCTGATGCTGTTCAGCATCATCACATTGGTCACGATGCCGAAGAATGGCATGGCAACAATGGTGAGAACCGCTGTCCCCAGCGACACCAGGAGTTCGACACACAGCACCTGGAAAATTGTACATTATCATAATTACAATAGTATCATTAAACGCAAGCAAATGTAATGCTAAAGAATGAAAAATATTCTGAGGGAAACTAATATAATATATGTAACGGTTTTCCTCCTCCTCTTCCTCCGAAGAGGAGGAGTAGTGATCAGACCAAAATGCAGCGGGTTTTGAAAACATAATGAATTTATTAACTGCCGAAAACGAACACGAAAACAAACACTAGGAATGATTACAAAATAACAAAACGAACGTAGACTGACCTAAACCATGAGAACTTACATATAACACGAAGAACGCAGGAACAGGTACAGACTATAACAAACGAACGAACAAACGCTACAGTCCCGTGTGGTACGAAACAAACATACAGACACGGAAGACAACCACCCACAACAATCAATGTGAAAACACCTACCTTAATATGGCTCTCAATCAGAGGAAATGAAAACCACCTGCCTCTAATTGAGAGCCATATCAGGTCACCCTTTAAACCAACATAGAAACAGAAAACATAGACTGCCCACCCAAACTCACGTCCTGACCAACTAACACATACAAAACTAACAGAAAACAGGTCAGGAACGTGACATAACCCCCCCCTCAAGGTGCGAACTCCGGGCGCACCAGCACAAAGTCTAGGGGAGGGTCTGGGTGGGCATCTGACCACGGTGGTGGCTCAGGCTCTGGGCGAGGTCCCCACCCCACCATAGTCAATCCCAGCTTACGTCTCCCCCTTAGAATGACCACCCTCATTTTACACCCACTTAATTTAAAGGGTAACCTTAAGATAAGGGGCAGCACCAGGACAAGGGGCAGCACCAGGACAGAGAGATAGCTCAAGACAGAGAGATAGGTCAGGATAGAGAGGTAGCTCAGGATAGAGGGGCAACTCCGGACTGAAGGGCAGCTCCGGACAGAGAGACAGCTCTGGACTGAGGGGCAGTTCTGGATAGATGGCAGCTCTGGACTGAGTGGCAGCTCCGGACTGAGTGGCAGCTCCGGACTGAGTGGCAGCTCCGGACTGAGGGGCAGCTCCGGACTGAGGGGCAGCTCCGGACTGAGGGGCAGCTCCGGACTGTGGGGCAGCTCCGGACTGTGGGGCAGCTCCGGACTGTGGGGCAGCTCCGGACTGTGGGGCAGCTCATGACTGGAAGGCAGCTCATGACTGGAAGGCAGCTCATGACTGGAAGGCAGCTCATGGCTGGAGGGCAGCTCATGGCTGAAGGGCGGATCCTGGCTGGCTGGCTCTGGCGGATCCTTGCTGGCTGGCTCTGGCGGATCCTGGCTGGCTGGCTCTGGCGGATCCTGGCTGGCTGGCTCTGGCGGATCCTGGCTGGCTGGCGGCTCTGGCGGATCCTGGCTGGCTGGCGGCTCTGGCGGATCCTGGCTGGCTGGCGGCTCTGGCGGATCCTGGCTGGCTGGCGGCTCTGGCGGATCCTGGCTGGCTGGCGGCTCTGGCGGATCCTGGCTGGCTGGCGGCTCTGGCGGATCCTGGCTGGCTGGCGGCTCTGGCCGCTCATGGCTGGCTGGCGGCTCTGGCCGCTCATGGCTGGCTGACGGCTCTGGACGCTCATGGCTGGCTGACGGCTCTGGACGCTCATGGCTGGCTGGCGGCTCTGGACGCTCATGGCTCGCTGGCGGCTCTGGCAGATCCCGTCTGGTTGGCGGCTCTGGCAGATCCCGTCTGGTTGGCGGCTCTGGCAGATCCTGTCTGGTTGGCGGCTCTGGCAGATCCTGTCTGGTTGGCGGCTCTGGCAGATCCTGTCTGGTTGGCGGCTCTGGCAGATCCTGTCTGGTTGGCGGCTCTGGCAGATCCTGTCTGGTTGGCGGCTCTGGCAGATCCTGTCTGGTTGGCGGCTCTGGCAGATCCTGTCTGACGAATGGCTCTAGCGGCAGATCCTGTCTGACGAATGGCTCTAGCGGCTCCTGACTGACGAACGGCTCTGACGGCTCGGGACAGACGGATGGCTCAGACGGCACTGGGCAGACGGATGACTCAGATGGCGCTGGGGAGACGGATGGCTCAGATGGCGCTGGGGAGACGGATGGCTCAGATGGCGCTGGGGAGACGGATGGCTCAGATGGCGCTGGGGAGACGGATGGCTCAGATGGCGCTGGGGAGACGGATGGCTCAGATGGCGCTGGGGAGACGGATGGCTCAGATGGCGCTGGGGAGACGGATGGCTCAGATGGCGCTGGGGAGACGGATGGCTCAGATGGCGCTGGGGAGACGGATGGCTCAGATGGCGCTGGGGAGACGGATGGCTCAGATGGCGCTGGGGAGACGGATGGCTCAGATGGCGCTGGGGAGACGGATGGCTCAGATGGCGCTGGTGAGACGGATGGCTCAGATGGCGCTGGTGAGACGGATGGCTCAGATGGCGCTGGTGAGACGGATGGCTCAGATGGCGCTGGTGAGACGGATGGCTCAGATGGCGCTGCGGAGACGGATGGCTCAGATGGTGCTGCGGAGACGGATGGCTCTGGCTGATCCGGTCTGGCGGAAGACTCTGGCTGATCCGGTCTGGCGGAAGGCTCTGGCTGATCCGGTCTGGCGGAAGGCTCTGGCTGATCCGGTCTGGCGGAAGGCTCTGGCTGATCCGGTCTGGCGGAAGGCTCTGGCTGATCCGGTCTGGCGGAAGGCTCTGGCTGATCCGGTCTGGCGGAAGGCTCTGGCTGATCCGGTCTGGCGGAAGGCTCTGGCTGATCCGGTCTGGCGGAAGGATCTGGCTGATCCGGTCTGGCGGAAGGATCTGGCTGATCCGGTCTGGCGGAAGGCTCTGGCTGATCCGGTCTGGCGGAAGGCTTTGGCTGCTCCTGTCTGGCGGAAGGCTCTAGCGGCTCCTGTCTGGCGGAAGGCTCTAGCGGCTCCTGTCTGGCGGAAGGCTCTAGCGGCTCCTGTCTGGCGGAAGGCTCTAGCGGCTCCTGTCTGGCGGACGGCTCTGTAGGCTCATGGCAGACGGGCGGCTTTGCAGGCTCATGGCAGACGGGCGGCTTTGCAGGCTCATGGCAGACGGGCGGCTTTGAAGGCTCAATACAGACGGGCAGTTCATGCGGCGCTTGGCAGACGGACAGTTCAGACGGCGTAGGGCAGACGGGCAGTTCAGGCCGGCTGAGACGCACTGTAGGCCTGGTGCGTGGTGCCGGCACTGGTGGTACCGGGCTAAGGGCACGCACATCAGGGCGAGTACGGGGAGAAGGAACCGTGCGTACAGGGCTCTGGAAACGCACAGGAGGCTTGATGCGTGTTGCCGGAACTGGAGGCACTGGGCTGGAGACACGCACCACAGGGAGAGTGCGTGGAGGAGGAACAGGGCTCTGGATACGCACAGGAGGCTTGGTGCGTGGTATCAGCACTGGTGGTACTGGGCTGGAGACACGCACCACAGAGCTAGTGCGGGGAGCAGTAACAGGACGCACAGGACTCTGGAGACGCACAGGAGGCTTGGTGCGTGGTGTAGGCACTGTCTTAACCACACGGCTAGCACGCACCTCAGGACGAGTATGGAGAGCGGTACCCGGTGACATCAACTCACCAACACGTTTAGTCGGACGGATGCCGTGCCTAAAGCACCAAACCAGTACATCCCTCATAACTCTCTCCTCCAATTTCTCCATTAACTCCTTTACTGTCTCTGCGTCACTCACCTCCAACACCGCCCTCACCGGCTCCTTACGGTAAGCAAGAGGAGTTGGCTCACGTCTCCTGACTGACCCAACTACACTTCCCGAGAATCCCCCCCCAAGAAATTTTTGGGTTTGACTTACGGGCTTCCAGCCTTGTTTCCGTGCTTCCTCCTCATATCGCCGCCTCTCAGCTTTAGCTGCCTCCAGCTCCTCTTTGGGGCGGCGATATTCTCCTGGCTGTGCCCAGGGTCCTTTGCCTTCTAGGTCGTCCTCCCATGTCCATTTCTCCAAATAATTCAGCCTCTCCTGCTGCCGCTGCTTGGTCCTGGATTGGTGGGTGGTTCTGTAACGGTTTTCCTCCTCCTCCGAAGAGGAGGAGTAGTGATCAGACCAAAATGCAGCGGGTTTTGAAAACATAATGAATTTATTAACTGCCGAAAACGAACACGAAAACAAACACTAGGAATGATTACAAAATAACAAAACGAACGTAGACTGACCTAAACCATGAGAACTTACATATAACACGAAGAACGCAGGAACAGGTACAGACTATAACAAACGAACGAACAAACGCTACAGTCCCGTGTGGTACGAAACAAACATACAGACACGGAAGACAACCACCCACAACAATCAATGTGAAAACACCTACCTTAATATGGCTCTCAATCAGAGGAAATGAAAACCACCTGCCTCTAATTGAGAGCCATATCAGGTCACCCTTTAAACCAACATAGAAACAGAAAACATAGACTGCCCACCCAAACTCACGTCCTGACCAACTAACACATACAAAACTAACAGAAAACAGGTCAGGAACGTGACAATATAACCCATAATGTTCCTGAAATACAACGATCTGGCCTTAACCCCCTAAGGTCGATGTCCACGCCCCGCGGAAATCAAATTAGCATAATAAAACAATTCTCATAAAAATCTGTCAGTTTAAACTAGAGATACAGTTGCTCTTACGCATCTGCAGTGAAAGGCGTCAGAGCTAGAGCGGTGTTTGGCAGACCATTAGACATCCCCAAAATCTAGAGACTCGTCTGAAGGTAACTGATACTGGATTAAAACATTTATGGAAGTATGGAGGAAGTTTTATGCCTACCCAAATAAGTAGGTTAAATATGTGTAATATATACAGTTGAAGTCAGAAGTTTACATACACCTTAGCCAAATACATTTAAACTCAGTTTTTTACAATTCCTGACATTTAATCAGAGTAAAAATTCCCTGTTTTAGGTCAGTTAGGATCACCACTTTATTTTAAGAATGTGAAATGTCAGAATAATAGTAGAGAGAATGATTTATTTCAGCTTTTATTTCTTTCATCACATTCCCAGTGGGTCAGAAGTTTACATACACTCAATTAGTATTTGGTAGGATTGCCTTTAAATAGTTTAACTTGAGTCAAACGTTTCGGGTAGCCTTCCACAAGCTTCCCACAATAAGTTCGGTGAATTTTGGCCCATTCCTCCTGACAGAGCTGGTGTAACCGAGTCAGGTTTCTAGGCCTCCTTGCTCGCACACGCTTTTTCAGTTGTGTGGTTCCCACCGTGAAGCATGGAGGAGGAGGTGTAATGGTGTGAGGGTTCTTTGCTGGTGGCACTGTCTGTGATTTATTTAGAATTCAAGGCACACTAGCATGGCTACCACAGCCTTCTGCAGCAATACGCCATCCGATCTGGTTTGTTCTTAGTGGGACTATCATTTGTTTTTCAAAGGGAAATTACCCAACACACCTTCAGCTGCGTAAGGACTATTTGACCAAGGAGAGTGATGGAGTGCTGCATCAGATGACCTGGCCTCCACAATCACCCGACCTCAAATCAATTGAGATGGTTTGGGATGAGTTGGACCGCAGAGTGATGGAAAAGCAGCCAACAAGTGCTCAGCATATGTGGGAACTCCGTCAAGATTGTTGGAAAAGCATTCCAGGTGAAGCTGATTGAGAGAATGCCAAGAGTGTGCAAAGCTATCATCAAGGCAGAGTGACTACTTTAAAGAATCTAAAATAAAACATACGTTTTGATTTGATTAACACTTTTTTTTGTTATTTCATAGTTTTGATGTCTTCACTATTATTCTACAATGTAAAAAATAAAGAAAAACCCTTGCATAGTAGGTGTGTCCAAACTTTTGACTGGTACTGGAGCTTTCTTTTTTTCTTAAGGGGTGAATCAGCTTAATATTGCGGAAAGATTGTTGCTTCCATCAATGTAATTGTCTGCATCATTTCCAATCCCCCATATATTTTTGGGGTAAATATATATATCCATATACATACACATAGCTATATAGATATACATACTTTTTTAAGAATATACCTTTATTATTCCCCGCAAACCTTACCACCCTTCCCCCAATTGGAGTAAACTAATAAACACTTAGGCTTCTACCTTCAGTTTATATATCTTACACACATTTTACAGACACAATCTATTTTACAATAGTTATATTTTGTTTGTTTTTAGTCCTTCCTCTATTTCTGATGTCCATCCAGTATGATTTCTATTTGTGACTGTGCTATTTCACAACATTTCTGAACCTATATACATTTTACAGACCCTGTATGTTCTACATTGGTTATCTTGTTATTAGTCCCACCCTTCAGCTCCATCCCATCTATCTCTCAACATCATCCATTTTGGATTTCTATTTGCCATATATTTTTCAACTGTGCTGTGATGCTTCACAAAGTAATTGAACCTTTCTATTCTCATAGCTTCGACAGATTGTAAATTAAAAATAAATATTTTTGCTAAAATAATTATTATATTATTGATTGATTGACTATGGCTTTTCAAATCACCCAGTACTGCTATCTGCAGCGTTAGTTCTAGGCAAATGTTGCAATTCTTCAGCCATTCCTGGACCTGTGACCAAAAACAAGCTACATATGGACAATACCAAAATAAATGATCTAATGACTCTGCCTCCTCACAGAAAAATCTGCAGAGCTGGGAAGATTGTATCCCCCATATATATAACATTCTATTGGTTGCAAGAATTTTGTATAGTAATTTAAATTGAAAAATGTGAAGTTTTGAATCTGGTGTTGTTTTGCGTATCAATTCATAAACCATGTGCCATGGAATGGGTACATCGAAAATCTCTTCCCAACTATTTTGCAATTTATATGGCACAGCTGTCAGTTTTTTGGTCCTTAAATGAAATTGGTATATGTTTATTATTTATCACATATTCGTTATATAAATAGGCCCTTTTAATTTTGTCTGGCTTGCTGTTCCAAAATAATTGAATATTTTTTGTTCATATAATTTAAAAAGCAGGTCACTAGGTGTAGGCAAAACCATAAGCAAATAGGTCAACTGTGATATGACTAAAGAGTTAATACGGGTGATTTTTCCACAAATAGACAGGTATTTTCCTTTCCATGGTAGCAAGATCTTACCTATTTTTGCTAACTTTCTATAAAAATGTATTGGAGCGAGATCATTTCTTTCTTTTGGGATTTGTATACCGAGTATGTCCACATCTCCGTCAGACCATTTAATTGCTAAACTACACGGTAATGTAAAATGTGAATTTTTTTTGTGATCCAATAAGTAATATAGTACACTTCTCATAATTTAGTTTTAATCCAGAGAGGATAGCAAAAGTATTTAGATCCTCTGAGGCCGTGGAGCAGCCCAGCCTCACATTCAATTCGCGCATATATGTACAAAATGTATTTCAGCAGATTTCGTGCGTTTTTGTGCATTTTTGGGGTGGTTCAATTCGTTTGAAAATACACGAATTTCTGTGCTACTTAATTCGTGCGAAAATACACGAATTTCTGTGCTACTTAATTCGTGCGAAAAGACACGAATTTAACCAGTAGGCGACACACAAGCCGTTGCAACAACCATAGACGCGATCGCCTGTATTTATTTATTTTACGTTATGAATATATAGATATTTTGTCTTTTTTTAACCATTTAACCATAAGAGGTTATATATATATTGTCTTTATTTAATCCCTATTAAAACATTGTGGTTTTATGCCTATATGTACTGTTTTCGATTTTTCTGAACAGACTTTTCAGGATATAATGAATGTAAGCAATGCATGATGGTTAATGGTGTTTTATTCGGTTGTAGTTCCATGTATTTCTTAAAAAATAAACGTGTAAACCATTTTTATTGAACAGAATGTAACTGAAAATACAATGGCAGCCTTGCCATTGTCCATCAATAACAAAACAAAATTATTTCGTATAACATTTGGGGAAACGTATGCAGTCATTGTAGTCTTACATTTTGTTGGCCAACCAAAATTACCAAAACGTTAACCCGTAATAAGGCTAGGGTGACTGAGTGTAAATACATGGCTCTGAGTGTAAGCACCTTTTCACTAGAAACGTTCTTGTGTTCAAATTACCGTCAGTGCGAAATAGCTAGAAAGCTTTCGTATTTCCACTTGGCTGCACCTACGGTTACGATAACGATAAATCAAGTGCAATACCTGCGTCGACCTGTGTCGAGCAGCAAAACACCGGAAAGCTTCTAGCCTACCGGAAAGTTACAAGAAGAACAAGAATAGTTACCTCATCCGGTCATGTGACACTCTGGATGCCCCCTAAAAGCAATTTCAACCGTTTTGAAAAATGACGCCTGGTAACCCCAAAAAAATACCAGGTGCATGAAAAGTTTGGACTTAGAATATTTTTTGAAAACCTCCATAAATCACTCAGGCCATTGACTCGAGAAGAAAAAACATAAAATATTTTCCAGAAGAAAAAACTGAATATTTTTTGAAAACCTCCATAAATCACTCAGGCCAGCACCCATTGATTTGGGGCGGTAGTATAGCGCTCCCAGAGCGGGTATGGAAGTCTGGATCCCCCCTAAAAGCATTTAAGGCTCTGTGTGTCTTTAAGCACCATACTTTTTCACTCCATCCTTGCTGTGTGTGTGTGTGTGTGTGTGTGTGTGTGTGTGTGTGTGTGTGTGTGTGTGTGTGTGTGTGTGTGTGTGTGTGTGTGTGTGTGTGTGTGAGAGAGCTTTTCTTTGACATCTGTTTAGCGAAATTACTGATTTACAGTTCATGAGGGTTGACCGATTCACACATTTAAAGTTTTGGAAAGATCTGACTTTTTTAAACCTTCGAAACAGCACCTATGACCCCATTTTAAGGCACTTCCGGTTGGCACAGGAAGCTATAAGTAAATACATATCCTGATCGGGGTATGCTTTTACAGAATCCTGAGTTTTAAGTCTATACGTTAAGAACTGACTGATTTACACAGGGTTGAATGCACTATATATCACAAACTGCTGGTTGGGTATGGCAAAACACTTTTAGGGTGATTTTATCACTTCCGGTTGCTCCAGGAAGCTTAGAATCAACACAGGTAGACCTCATAGTGGCTTGATGGATTGTCATTGAAGACAGGTTCATAAGACATTCATAACCCACATAGGCTTCAGGTTGAATTTAGGGGTGCAGGCAATGTGTTCCTATGGGGTGAGATGTCATTGTAAACTGTTTGATGTAAACACCTTCTTTTAACTGTTAAGGGTTAATGCCACACGGTCAATGTTAGGCTTGCACAGAGACCTTAGGAACGTTCCTGAGGTCAAATTGTGCTTCTAACCTTAACGGTTCTCTCTCTGTCTCCCAAAAGCAAAAAAATATGAAATTGAGGTCAAAGGGTCATTTGGGTCCTTCTTCTTGTCCCTGTCGCTGCGCTCAGACCGAGCAAGCTACGGTCAAGCGGGGCATCTCGTTGAACTCGGCACGGCCTGGAGATAATGGCAATGCCATTGCAGGCTTTGTGTGTCTTTAAGCACCGTACTTTTTCACTCCATCCTTTTATCCCCTTTTCTTCGTGGTATCCAATCGCTAGTAATTACTATCTTGTCTCATCGCTACAACTCCCGTATGGGCTCAGGAGAGACGAAGGTCGAAAGCCACGCGTCCTCCGAAGCACAACCCAACCAAGCCGCACTGCTTCTTAACACAGCGCGCCTCCAACCCAGAAGCCAGCCGCACCAATGTGTCGGAGGAAACACCGTGCACATGGCCCCCTTGGCTAGCGCGCACTGCCCCCGGCCCGCCACAGGAGTCGCTGGAGCGCGATGAGACAAGGATATCCCTACCGGCCAAACCCTCCCTAACCCGGACGACGCTAGGCCAACGGACCTCCCGGTCGCGGCCGGCTGCGGCAGAGCCTGGGCGCGAACCCAGAGACTCTGGTGGCGCAGCTAGCACTGAGATGCAGTGGCAGAGCTTCGAGACCCACTTAAAAAATGTTCGTCTGAACACACTGCAACTGGATCTGTAACTTTTTTTTTTTTAACTCCTTTTTGTGAACATGACCAATTTGTCAATGTACGATTTCTCTTAAATTACGATAGATAAATGGCTGGTTCTTTTTTTCCTGACACCGTATGCTTATGTACTTTGACGTGAAGCGGTCAAATTAGCACCTTACTTTACGTTTTTGACCTTTAATCCCAGAAAAATGGCCATAACTCAAAAAGCGTTGAGGCCTCGACGCCATCTTGTTCGGGGCCAACTCTGGTGGGAATTTCCTAGACTGCGGAAAAATGACCAAAATGTGTTATTTTTATAAAACGGAAACCGAACGTCCGAGAGATTTAGTTTGATGACTTCCTGAAAGATCTCTCCCCCGCGCACGGCCCGACGCCGTCCGCGAATTTTAGAAACGTTGCAGGACGTCTAGTAAGGGACCTTACATTTGCAATGTGGCGTTTCTCACTAACCATATGGCGAGTGCTAAAATGTTCCCTTAAGGTATGGAAAGGCCTTGGAAAGGCCATAAGTGTAAGCCAACATAATTCATTATTTTACATTAACATGTAATACATGCATTATGAAGAAAATGGTGTAATTTAGGCTCCACGAAATATGAAATGGGTTATGAAGAAAATCGTGTATGGTTGCCTACATGACAAAAAGGCGTTCTGATTACAAGTGCACCAGTATGCAAAGTATTAAGCGAAATCAAGCACAGAAAACAGCATTGGCATTAATAAAACAATATTTCCCACGAATTAAGTCGCAGGTAAATGTGCGTCTTTTCTCAAAAATTCTGTTCAGCAAGTCTAAAACAGTACATATAGGCATACAACGACACATTTTAAAACATGGTTAAACAAAGACAACATTTCTGTATATTCATGACGTTGAATTAGCCATTAAGAAGAACAAAAATGAAATACAAATTATCGCGTCTACATGGTTGTTGCAACGGCTTGTGTGTCACCTACTGGTTAAATGTGTGTCTTTTCGCACGAATTAAGAAGCACAGAAATTCGTGTATTTTCAAACGAATTGAACCACCCCAAAACACCCCAAAAATGCACAAAAACGCACGAAATCTGCTGAAATACATTTTTTACATATATGCGCGAATTGAATGTGAGACTGTGTTGCAGCCCGCGAATTGAATGTGAGACTGTGTTGCGTGGAGAGATTATAATTGTGGTTTTAAAAGAAAACATGAATCATCAGTGTACAATGACACTTTCGTTTTAAGCCACGGATTTCTAATCCCTTAATATTATTGTTTGATCTAATCTTAGCAGCTAACATTTAGATGGCAATAATAAATATATATGCCGAGATATGCCGAGATGTAGCCATTATTTACTATTTTACGCCTAGGGTTACTATACATAACTTTATCCCATTTTATAAGAGATTCCCCAAAATTGAAATATTCTAGGCATTTATATATAAACTCCAGTCCTACTTTATCAAAAGCCTTTTCAAAATCAGCTATGAAAACCAGGCCTGGTGTCCCCGATATTTCAGATACTGGTGCTTTCTTATATGTATTGTCTAGATATAGGTCAGACACTTCAAAACCTTGTTCCTTGTGATACATTTTTTGCATTTTTTTTGCCATTTAGGAATATGTTACTCAATGTGTTTATATGGGCTATTGTAGTAGCCAAATTCAATATTTTATCAAATCATTTATATATATATATATATAAGGGCAACATTTCCCTACGCTTCCCCACTCCCCTGCAGCATCTAATCCTCATTCCCAAACTAAATGACGTGAACCTGGCTCAATCTACTGGCACTGCTCACCTAGACAAAACAAGTTAGCAGATCTGTCCCTGATACGTCATCTAGGGGAACAATAATAAATAATGTAACTTTTGAACAGGTGCTTACCCACACAATTGTCTTCTTTGATGGTTTCTCTGAGTCTTTGAAGAATATTTTCCACAGGCTTTTGATGAGGAGCAAGACACTTGGTGCAATCACTGCACAGCTGACACTGAGGAGGGCGCATGGCTTTTGGTCAGCTGGGACTGTATAGGTGGCGTTACTTGACAGTGTTACCAGGAGCAGAAAGGATCCCTGCAAAAAATAATAGAGATATGAAATTGGGATAATATTGGTAAGTCTTCAAGACTTGATATTTACGACTCAAATTAGTTGTTAAAAAAACATGTACAAAGATAATAAATACACAGTTTTGTAATCTGACAAGATTGTGTGAAGCAGGGCTCCACTGCAAAAGAGACATGATCTCAATGGGGACTTCCCTGTGAAAATCAAGGTTAAATTAAATAAGGTGGATAGATTCCGTGTGTGTGTGGTGTGTAGACATATCTCTGTGACACCGCTTTATAAGTATAGCCAGTTATTATTTAGTTAATACGTAGTTTATGAATAATTTACAAAAAGTGATGCTTTAGCACATCACAGCTCACTCTTGACAAACACCCCAAATAACAATTCCATCATCAGCAGGTCTATCGTTTTAATCATCTAGGCTGGCTGTCTGTAGAGATAAGGGATGTATTAATCCAACTTGGTATGGTACACAATTATTACTGACTCAGCGCCCAGGTACCTATCTAATTACTTTTATTAGCGATGTCCACCAATTCAACACCAGAGCCAGAGACTGATAATGACTGGTAAAAACACATTTTTTATATACCGGTGCTTTTGAGTGGCACAAACTACCACAGCAACTTAAAGCTTTTCTGACCATAACTTAATTTAAAAAGAATGTCAAAAGCTGGCTATGATTGAACAATAGAACCATTTTCATATCTGTATCTATGTAATGTATCTATTTAAAGTATGTATGTAATACATTTTGTAACAAGCACTGTGCTATCACTGTCATGTTTTTAAAATGCATGTTCTGTGTGTATATGTATTTTTATTACTGGCAAATAAAATCAATCAATCAATTTACGTGTTTATGAGTTATGAGTTTTCAATGATATATGAACTACATATTATGTAAAAATTAACTGTTCTAACTACTTCTAAATCCTTTGCAATCCTCTTAAAGGCTCCTTAAATGTAAAGTTTTACCAATAGTTTTTTAGTTGCAAACAAATATCCTTCCTTAAACCAAAACATCTTACCTTACTAAATATGGCAAGAGCAAATACAAGAAGGGCAACAATAAAGAAGGAAAGCCATTGCAGAAGTTTCACTAGTTTTCGAGAAGTCTGTTCATCCTGGATGACAGGGACATCTTTTCCCACGTCCCAAGATCTCCTAAAAGGCAGAGAGAAAAGTGAATGGTGAAAATTAACTGTGGTGATGGACTAATTATTTAACTCAAAATTTAGCCTACTCAAATTTGATACTTTCTTAAAATCACAAATTGCATTTAGATAGAGCATCAATTTAGCAGAGTAAAACAATTGGTACTATGGTGAATTACCTGAGAACATGTTCTTCATCCATATTCATCTCATCCATATTTGTGCTGTTTGTATGCATGCATACAGTAGAACCCTGCTGGCTTATATTTATAGTGCAGTCTGGGTGTGGGTGGAAATCTGCATATTATCAGGTTGAAGGAAGTTTCAGCTGAACTTTGCCAACTTCGTTGTTAATTATTTCCGGGGAGAGGGTTAGGTAAGGTTAGGAAATGAGTCAGGTGCATGGGGTTAAGTGGTAGAGTGTGAGGAGGGTTTAGTGGTAGGGTTAGCCACCATTTAAAACAAAAGGGATGATGGCCAACATTTAAAACAAAAGGGATGATAGCCACCATTTTTCTATCGAAACAAGTAGAACAATTTATCGTGGGGCTTATTTTTCGTATCAATGCACTCTTGAAGAAAATGGAGGGATAAACTTGTTGATTTAAAAAGCCTTTGTTGTCCTGTCATTTCGGTAGAAATGTAAACAACATGGAAAACAAACACCAACCTGTTTTGGCTGGTATCTGCCTACAACAGGGCATAAAGATTGTATTCAAACCTTTCCCCCCAGCCGAAATGCATTGGTGTTTGTTTGGTAGTCATTTGTCTATTTTCTGACAGTCATAGCCTACCCTTTTTAAGGAGCTACCATGTCTCCATGGCCTCACAGTTTTTACCCATTAGAGGGCACCACCACAATTGTTTTTGCACCATTGCTTATTGTAAAGATGTGATGCTATCTTGTCACGTCTCCCATAAATAGAGTTTTTAATCTCAATGGGAGGATTTAGGATAAATAAACCAAATGAGTATTTCTTGATAACAGATGAAGCAGCTTCTCTATGAACCCTGATCAGTATCATCATCATACATGCTCATAATCTTCCTTGACAACCAAATCATTCCACTGAGTAGAACATTAGTGGGTGAGTAACGACAGGTGCGGTCCGTATCCCAGTACTTAACACAGAAGAGTGGAATGAGTGGAATGTCTCATCGACAATTCCTAGTATTGTATATGTGGCAGGAAACAACATTTAAATTGTGTTTCCCCATTGTGGTAGGTATAGTAATCAATGTGTTTAAACATGTTTCCATCCAACCTTTTTACGCTAGCAAAGTCATGCCATATTAAAAGAGAACTCACGACAGGTGTAATGGAAACAGGTGATGTCGGTACAATTTCATATTTGTCCTCAGACAATATTGATATAAGAATGTTGAAAACTTGCAGTTGCGATGCTATGTTGTGTGGAAAAGCATGCACGGTTTATTAGGCTACAGAGGGTGGTGAAAGTGCACGTGATGAGCTTGATGCTTCTTTCCAATAAATACCCTCGTCACACACAAATACCATTCCTGTTCATGTACCCTTCCTGCTCACGGTAATTCACCGTTAATTAACAAGACAATATTTTGGGCTCCCGAGTGGCGCAGCGGTCAAAGGCACTGCATCTCAGTGCTAGAGGTGTCACTACAGACCCTGGTTCGATTCCAGGCTGAATCACAACCATCTGTGATTGGGAGTCCCATAGGGTGGCGCACAATTGGTCCAGCGTAGTCCGGGGTAGGCCGTCATGGTAAATAAGAATTTGTTCTTAACTGACTTGACTAGTTAAATAAAGGCACTTTTTTTTTTAAAGACAAGATATGCTTTTAAGTCCTGAACCATTATTTTATATTATATAATTTTATAGTAAGAAGAATATAATTAAACTCATTATATTAATTCAGGTTTTATTTCTTGGGCTTTGGTTCAAATAAAGTTGAAGTCGGAAGTTTACATACACCTTAGCCAAATACATTTAAACTCAGTTTTTCACAATTCCTGACATTTAATCCAAGTAAAAATTCCCTGTTTTAGGTCAGTTAGGATCACCACTTTATTTTAAGAATGTGAATTGTCAGAATAATAGTAGAGAGAATGATTTATTTCAGCTTTTATTTCTTTCATCACATTCCCAGTGGGTAAGAAGTCAATTAGTATTTGGTAGCATTGCCTTTAAATTGTTTAACTTGGGTCAAACATTTCGGGTAGCCTTCCACAAGCTTTCCACAATAAGTTGGGTGAATTTTGGCCCATTCCTCCTGACAGAGCTGGTGTAACTGAGTCAGGTTTGTAGGCCTCCTTGCTCGCACACACTTTTTCAGGTCTGGCCACAAATTTTCTATAGGATTGAGGTCAGGGCTTTGTGATGGCCACTCCAATACCTTGACTTTGTTGTCCTTAAGCCATTTTGCCACAACTTTGGAAGGTTGCTTGGGGTCATTGTCCATTTGGAAGACCCATTTGCGACCAACTTCCTGACTGATGTCTTGAGATGTTGCTTCAATATATCCACATAATTTCCCTCCCTAATGATTCCATCTATTTTGTGAAGTGCACCAGTCCCTCCTGCAGCAAAGAACCCCCACATCATGATGCTGCCACCCCCCTGTGCTTCACGGTTGGGATGGTGTTCTTCGGCTTGCAAACCTCCCCCTTTTTCCTCCAAACATAACGATGGTCATTATGGCCAAACAGTTCTATTTTTGTTTCATCAGACCAGAGGACATTTCTCAAAAAAGTACGATCTTTGTCCCCATGTGCAGTTGCAAACCGTAGTCTGGCTTTTTTATTGCGGTTTTGGAGCAGTGACTTCTTCCTTGCTGAGCGGCCTTTCAGGTTATGTCGATATAGGACTCGTTTTACTGTGGATATAGATACTTTTGTACCTGTTTCCTCCAGCATCTTCACAAGGTCCTTTGCTGTTGTTCTGGGATTGATTTGCACTTTTCACACCAACGTATGTTCATCTCTAGGAGACAGAACGCGTCTCTTTCCTGAGCGGTTTGATGGATGCGTGGTCCCATGGTGTTTATACTTGCGTACTATTGTTTGTACAGATGAACGTGGTACCTTCAGGCATTTGGAGATTGCTCCCAAGGATGAACCAGACTTGTGGAGGTCTACAAAAAATTTTTTTTGACGACTTGGCTGATTTCTTTTGATTTTCCCATGATGTCAAGCAAAGAGGCACTGAGTTTGAAGGTAGGCCTTGAAATACATCAACAGGTACACCTCCAATTGACTCAAATAATGTCAATTAGCCAATCAGAAGCTTCTAAAGCCATGACATCTTTTTCTGGAATTTTCCAAGCTGTTTAAAGGCACAGTCAACTTAGTGTATGTAAACTTCTGACCCATTGGAATTGTGATACAGTGAATTATAAGTGAAATAATCTGTCTGTAAAAAATTGCTGGAAAAATGACTTGTGTCATGCACAAAGTAGATGTCCTAACCGACTTGCCAAAACTATAGTTTGTTAACAAGAAATTTGTGGAGTGGTTGAAAAACGAGTTTTAATGACTCCAACCTAAGTGTATGTAAACTTCCGACTTCAACTGTATAGGCCTGTGCATAAGCTCTAATATGCATATGGGGGTTTTGAATTAATCATCACCTTAGAAAGCACTGTCCATTTAGTTGTGTTAGGCTTTGAAACAACATCCACAACTACTTTCCACTCAGTTTCATCCTGTTTCAAAATAGATCAATCACAGTGAGGTGAGTTTTAAAAGCACATACTGTTTAGATGATAAGTGTTTAATGTGATTTTCGATTGCATCGGCATTGATGTCAGAGTGGTTAGAGGGACAATAGAGCCCTGAGTACCAGGCCATTAGCGACCTGATGGTCATTAGCGAGTTGGGTACTACTAACACGTATCCAGTGCATAAAAGGAGATTACCGTGACTCAATGGTCACATAGAATTTTGCTGCAGTGCCAGTGTGACGGTAATATGGTCACCGCAACAGACATAGGTCAGGGAATGTAAAACACATAGGGAGGGAGACTTTTAAAATGGGATTTTGTGAAGTAGCAGCAAATATGTTGATTAAGTAACAAATGAGCATGGAGAGCCTCACAAGTTTGACGAAATTACCTTTCATTTACATTTACATTTAAGTCATTTAGCAGACGCTCTTATCCAGAGCAACTTACAAATTGGTGCATTCACCTTATGATATCCAGTGGAACAACCACTTTACAATAGTGCATCTAACTCTTTTAAGGGGGGGGGTTAGAAGGATTACTTTATCCTATTCAGTATAATAGAGCTATTTACCTACTTTGTAGCTCTATCAGAATCACTCTTTCTGTATGTAGTTAGGCCTAACTGTCCTCTCCAAGTTTAACTGGAATTTAGGCCTGAAGGATTTTAGAAATGTGATTTGTTGAAGATAGGCCTATGATATTGGCCTACAGTACATTTTGTCTTGCGCCTTTGCAGAATATCAGATCTCAATAAAGTTTGGAGAAGTGTTTAACATCACCAGTACCACATCCTAATGATACAGAATATATATATTTTCATAAGCTCAATGTGACTTCAGGAGTCCGGTTGGAATGTCTGACTGAAATATGGGACAAATTAACCTTTTTTTCCTAAGTGAGTGGTGTTTGAACAAAGGGGTCAAAATGTGGTACTGACACACACAATTCGGGACATGTGGTCACCCTAGTCATAACGTGCCCGCTTTTTATCCGCAACAAGTCATTTTGATGGAAACACACCTATGGTTGGATTTTTAATTTTTTTTAAAAATGAAAATCTGTCAGAAATCGGATGGAAACCTAACTATGGTCAAAAACTAGGTTGTTTACAAGGAGTGAAATGGCAAATTTCAAGTTCTTGCACATGTACACTTCAGGGTAGATGTTCCCTATTGGAAATATGCAAAAACATGGCTGCGTTCCGTACAAAAAAACTGTGTGCAACATTCAATTAAAGGAAATATAGCTGTTCTGAACGACCAGTTGAAATACAGGGAAGGGTTGGGTTGTGGGTTCAAAATGTACCACTGCCCTTTAAATACGCCACTCGTTACTTCAAGCCATACCCCGCCACCCCCTACCTAATGGAGCAAACGTACCCCAAGATCTGTTCAGGAACGTTGAAGAACGTTTTGTTGAAACGTGTCGTTCAGTCCAAACCGTCACGCAACGTAGCACATTTCTTTGCGAACTGAACGCATCCCATTCTTAAGCACACCTAAAAAATGTATACATTTTTTTAATGTAAAAGAAACAATCCAAATAAAAAAATATTACGTTGATTAATTGTAGACATGGTATTGATACTAATCACACATTGTAGGCCAGTCTAATTTATAAAGGGGGCTGAGAAACTTAGAGATTTCTTCAAATTGTATTGTGTTACAGCTATGAGTCTTCTTGGGTAAGTCTCTAAGAGATTTACACACCTGGATTGAGCAATATTAGCCCATTAATCATTTTCATAATTCTTCAAGCTCTGTCAAGATGTTGGGGATAATTGCTAGACAGCAATTTTCAAGTCTTGCCATACATTTCTAAGCACATTTAAGACAGAACTGTATCTAGGCCACTTGTCCTGCTGAAATGTGAATTCCTCAACCCAGTATCTGGTGTAAAGTAGACTGCCAGCTTCAGACTTTTTCACACTTTTATAAAGATGCATTTAATGTATGATGTCAATGTATGGTTTTATTTAGCCATCTTTTTTTATTTTCCCCTTCCTCTTGTTTTTGTTTCTTTGTTAGTACTTGTATGTTATTTTATGATGTGAATCACTTTGTTACTTGTATTGAAAAGCGCTATACAAGTAAAGTTATTATTATTATTACATCCACCCAACTCAAAAGGTAGGCAGTGATAAATATAAAGGAAACGAGAGGTGAGGATTTTCCCCAGAAACCCTCCCATGGCAGGACATTACATGTCTTCAAGGTAGGAGCACACACCCATTAATTACAAATGCATTATTGGCATGCCTACCCCTAAAGTATGCAGCAATGTGACTTTTTTCTCTGTATATGCTTCACCTTGGTGACGTCATCCGCAACCATAACTTTCAGGTTCACTGCTATGCGGATAACACAGCTCTGTTTCCAATCAGACCCAGTGACCAAGCTAGCGTAGCTGCCCTTCACAAGTGTCTTTCTGACATCAAATGTTGGATGTCTGACAATTTTCTCTAGCTCAATGATAAAAATCTGGGGTTGTTGTGTTTGGCCCCCACCTTGCTAAAACTCAGATTGTAAATAACCTTGGTAATTTCTCCACAAATGTAAAGCCTATGGGCAGAAACCGTATTGTCTTCTTTGACCCTGACCAAAAGCTGCATGTAAAAAAGGTTTTCCAGTCCTGCTTTAATTATCCAAGAAATATAGCTAAAGTCAAGTCTGTTATCTCAGTCACTGATCTGGAGACACTTCTAATCTCAGCAAAAAAAGAGACGTCCCTTTTTCAGGACTCTGTCTTTCAAAGATATTTCATAAAAGTCCAAATAACTTCACAGATTCATTGTAAAGGGTTTAAACACTGTTCCCCGTGCTTGTTCAATGAACCATAAACAATTAATGAACACACACCCGTGGAACGGTCGTTAAGACACTAACAGCTTACATAAGGTAGGCAATTAAGGTCACAGTTATGAAAACTTAGGACACTAAAGAGGCCTTTCTACTGACTCTGAAAACACCCCCAAAATAAAGATGCCCAGGGTCCTTGCTCATCTGCGTGAACGTGCCTTAGGCATGCTGCAAGGAGGCATGAGGACTGCAGATGTGGCCAGGGCAATAAATTGCAATGTCCGTACTGTCAGACGCCTAAGACAGCGCTACAGGGAGACAGGACAGACAGCTGATCGTCCTCGCAGTGGCAAACCACGTGTTACAACACCTGCACAGGATCGGTACATCCGAACATCACACCTGCGGGACAGGTACAGGATGGCAACAACAACTGCCCGAGTTACACCAGGAACGCACAATCCCTCCATCAGTGCTCATACTGTCCGCAATAGGCTGAGAGAGGCTGGACTGAGGGCTTGTAGGCCTGTTCTAAGGCAGGTCCTCACCAGACATCACCGGCAACAACGTCACCTATGGGCACAACCCCACCGTCGCTGGACCAGACAGGACTGGCAAAAAGTGTTCTTCACTGACGAGTTGCGGTTTTGTCTCACCAGGGGTGATGGTCGGATTCACGTTTATCGTCAAAGGAATGAGGGTTACACCGAGACCTGTACTCTGGAGCGAGATCGATTTGGAGGTGGAGGTTCCATCATGGTTTGGGTCGGTGTGTAACAGCATCATCGGACTGAGCTTGTTGTTATTGCAGGCAATCTCAACGCTGTGCGTTACAGGGAAGACATCCTCCTCCCTCATGTGGTACCCTTCCTGCAGGCTCATCCTGACATGACCCTCCAGCATAACAGTGCCACCAGCCATACTGCTCGTTCTGTGCATGATTTCCTGCAAGACAGGAATGTCAGTGTTCTGCATGGCCAGCGAAGAGCCTGGATCTCAATCCCATTGAGCACGTCTGGGACCTGTTGGATTGGAGGGTAAGGGCTAGGGCCCTTCCCCCCCAGAAATGTCTGTGAACTTGCAGGTGCCTTGGTGGAAGAGTGGGGTAACATCTCACAGCAAGAACTGGCAAATATGGTGCAGTCCATGAGGAGGATGCAGCTGGTGGCTACACCAGATACTGACTGTTACTTTTGATTTTGATCCCCCTGTGTTCAGGGACACATTATTCCATTTATGTTAGTCACATGTCTGTGGAACTTGTTCAGTTTATGTCTCAGTTGCTAAATCTTGTAATGTATATACAAATATTTGCACATGTTAAGTTTGCTGAAAACAAACGCAGTTGACAGTGAGAGGACTTTTCTTTTTTTGCTGAGTTTACATGCTTTTATTTCCTCACGCCTAGATTACTGTAACTCGTTTTATACCTTATATCTCAGTCAGAAATCACTCCATCGTCTAATAAGTTGTTATTATTACTATTATATCCACTTAACTCAAAAGGTAGGCAGTGATAAATAATAAGGAAATAAAGAGAGGTGAGGATTTCCCCACAGAAACCCTCGCATGCCATGACATTACATGTCTTCCAGGTAAGAGCACACCCCCATTAGTTACACATACATTATAGGCATGCTCACCCCTAAGGTATGCAGCAATGTGACTAGCCCTAGACGAACTCCAGAGGCGAAATTGGCTCAAGCAGCCAAAGAAGTCCAAGGTTCCATCCAAAAGTGAATTGATTGTCGATTGCTATATGGTTTTGGAAATATTAGGCTGTATACTTTCATAAAGTCACATCTGCTCCTGCCACGCCCTCTAATGCTCATCCGGTGTCTCCTTGACCTGCCGCCACTCCCCCAGTGCTCTCTCCCTCTCCCTCCCTCCCTCTCTGTGTGTGTGTGTGTGTGTGTGTGTGTGTGTGTGTGTGTGTGTGTGTGTGTGTGTGTGTGTGTGTGTGTGTGTGTGTGTGTGTGTGTGTGTGTGTGTGTGTGTGTGTGTGTGTGTGTGTGATTGTGTGGTCGGAGACAGAGCACATCCCCACCAGCTGCAACCTGTTCCATAATCAAGACCTCTACAAATACTCAGTCCTGCTATTTCCACACTGCCAGATCGTAATCTCTGCTCAGTCAGTCCATGTTTCTAGCCGTTTGTTCCTGTTGTCCTGTTGTGCCTGTTTTCCCTTACTTGACGCTGTTTTCCTCTCCGCTACAGTTCTGCCCGCTCTGACTCTGGTCCCTGTCTCCAGTCCAACTTCTCGTCAGTCCTGCTACTCTGTCCTGGATTCCCCACTCTACACTCCCTTGGATTCCCCTCCGGACCTGCTTACCCTGTCCCCACACCTCTCGCTCCAGCCTCAGCCTTCGCACCTGGTTTCCAGCAACCCGCCCGAGCTTCCCCTGGCCTGCACTCAATCTTCCTCCCGTGTTTCAATAAATACCTTGGTTACCTCATCCCAGTCTCCTCGTCTGAAACTGCTCTTGGGTTCACCTGTTCCGCTCCGCGTGACACGTAACGCATCAAATATAAGTTTATATTTGTCTAAAATAGCACTCATGTTAAGAATATGGCCACGCTTAGCCTGTGTCTTATATGGTTTGTAATCAATTGTTCATTTTCCACACAATATCTAGCCTAGGTTGGATTTCAGGCTACTCAAGTATTGGATTGCTTGCATTTTTAGATCTTCTTTTGCATCAATTAACTGATTAGAAACAGGTACCCAGTAAAAGATAGTGTGAAACTTTGTGAGAGAATCTTAATTGTTAAAGGAAAAGTCAAGAAAACACAAAATATCTCAAATTCCAACACATGTCAACAAGGTCCTGTGGATAGGGGCATGGAATCGGTTTGGAATCAGGCAAGAGACGCAGTCTTGTACATACAGAAGGGTCCAGGGTGAGGGAGTTATTTCTAAACACGCAACAGCTACAGCTTTGATTGTCTTAATGACACATAAGGCCTTCTGTATTCTTCAAGAGTGGAGGGAGAGCAGACACACTCTGAGTACTGTACATGTGTGAGACACAAAAAATAATAAATGTTACAATTCAACAAAACTTGCTGCAGCAGTGGCTTATAAACACTAAACAAAAGTGGAAGAGCATTCATTATTCAGTTGTTCAAAAGAAGGGCAAACATCACATAGTCCAGTCACATTATTATGAAGTAGACCGTGTCTATTTCCTGATTCCTGTCACTCTGGATAATCCTTTCAGTTTCCACATGGATTCCACATGGATATGGGGGGGGGGGGGGGGGGGGGGGCACATTTAATGCAATGTATGCACTACTTTACAGCAATTCATACACCAATGGTCCTAGCTTACACCACTTTGATTGCACAACTCATGATTTATATACAAATTGAAAGCTGCCACATTTATGAAAACCTTTTATCAAGTATATCTCCCTAGCTCCCTAGTTAGCTTAGTCAGTAACTGCTGTGTACTGTAGACTAAAGCAAATTATTTGTCACGACTTCTTCCGAAGTCGATGCCTCTCTTTGTTCGGGCGGTGCTCGGCGTTCGACGTCACCGGTCTTCTAGCCATCATTGATCTATGTTTCATTTTCCATTGGTTTTGTCTTGTCTTCCTACACACCTGGTTCCAATCCCATTCATTATTTGTTGTGTATTTAACCCTCTGTTTCCACTCATGTACTTGTCAGAGATTGTTTATTGTTATGTTCGTGTTTCATGGATTGGTGTGCGACGGGTTCTTGTACCCACGTTTATTTTATTATGGACTTTGGTTTTGGAGTTTTTGTCTTAAGTTATTAAAATACTCCATTTATACCAAGTTTGATTCTCCTGCGCCTGACTTCCCTGCCACCTACACACACGTCATGACAGAATCTCTGACCCAAAATATGAAGTCAGCAGGAGAAAATACCCCCGGACATGGAGGTGGAGGAACGCGTCCAGGAGCATACGGAGAAGCTTTACCATCTGGGCGTCGCCATGGATCGCGTTGTCCAGACAATGGACCGCTGGGAGAGACAGGGAGTTCTTCCAGTGCCTCCACCAGCACAACCGGGGTCTCTCTTGAGCGCCCCTTTTCCGCCTGAACCCAGTGGGATCCGTCTTGCCATGCCACGGGGTTACGACGGAAGTGCTGCCAACTGCCAGGGTTTCCTCCTCCAATTAAACCTTTATCTGGCCACGGTCCAACCAGCTTCATTGGACGTTGAGAAGGTTTTCGCCCTCGTCTTGTGTCTCACCGGGAGAGCACTGGAGTGGGCCAACGCTGTGTGTGGAGGGGAAGATGCGGCGTTGGACCATTTTGAGGAGTTCACCCGTAGTTTCCGGGCAGTCTTCGACCACCCACCCGAGGGCAGAGTGGCGGGTGAGTGTCTCTATCATCTGAGGCAGGAGACGAGGAGCGCCCAGGAGCTTGCCCTGGAGTTTAGGACCCAGGCTGCAGGCGCGGGATGGAACAACAGGGCCCTGATCGACCATTACCACTGCAGTCTACGCGAGGACGTACGTCAGGAGCTGGCCTGCACGGACATCACCCTCTCCTTCGACCAGCTGGTGGACCTGTCCATCCGGCTGGACAACATGCTGGCTACTCGCGGACATCCAGATCGGGGCCTGGTGGTTCCATCCTCCCGCACCCCCTCTCCGATATCCATGGAGCCGGGAGGGACGGTGCGCAGGGAGACCGGAGGGGGTTCCCGCTCGTGCACCATCTGTGGCCGCAGAGGGCACACTGCTGGTCGGTGCCAGGTTGGTTTCTCTGGGAATCGAGGCAGCAGACAGGGCGCTCTTGCGTCACCCCAGGTGAGTCAGCACCATTCTCACCCAGCGCCCTCTGTCGCACATATATTTGTGTGTGTCACTTCTCCTGGTTAGCTTATCATAACCCCACTGTTTCTAGGCCACAGAGGGCTCTCACGGGGTGGTCGCAAGAGTGCTCAGGTAGGTGTTTAGGGGTTTCCGTTGGTGCTACTACGGTGGAAAGTCCAGACCAGGTCTCCACCGTGCGCATTCCCCCCGAATATGCCGATTTGGCACTCGCCTTCTGTAAAAAGAAGGCGACTCAATTACCACCCCATCGACGGGGGGATTGTGCGATAGATCTCCTGGTAGACGCTGGTAAGTTGGTGGTTGAAGATATCCCTCTAGTGGTGTGGGGGCTGTGCTTTGGCAAAGTGGGTGGGGTTATATCCTGCTTGTTTGGCCCTGTCTGGGGGTATTATCGGATGGGGCGACAGTGTCTCCTGACCCCTCCTGTCTCAGCTTCCAGTATTTATGCTGCAGCAGTTTGTGTCGGGGGGCTAGAGTCAGTTTGTTATATCTGGAGTATTTCTCCTGTCTTATCCGGTGTCCTGTGTGAATTTAAGTATGCTCTCATTAATTCTCTCTTTCTTTCTCTCTCTTGGAGGACCTGAGCCCTAGGACCATGCCTCAGGACTACCTGGCATGATGACTCCTTGCTGTCCCCAGTCCACCTGGCCGTGCTGCTGCTCCAGTTTAAACTGTTCTGCCTGCGGCTATGGAACCCTGGCCTGTTCACCGGACGTGCTACCTGTCCCAGACCTGCTGTTTTCAACTCTCTAGAGACAGCAGGAGTGGAAGAGATACTCTCAATGATCAGCTATGAAAAGCCAACTGACATTTACTCCTGAGGTGCTGACCTGTTGCACCCTCGACAACTACTGTGATTATTATTATTTGACCACGCTGGTGGTCAAAAGCAACAAAGCATGTAGAGGTCTGTAATTGTTATCATAGGTACACTTCAACTGTTAGAGACGGAATCTAAAACAAAAATCCAGAAAATCATGCAAATAAATGCAAATTAATTACCTAAAAATCATACAATGTGATTTTCTGGAATTTTGTTTTAGATTCCGTCTCTCACAGTTGAAGTGTACCTATGATAAAAATTACAGACCTCTACATGCTTTGTAAGTAGGAAAACCTGCAAAATTGGCAGTGTTACAAATACTTCTTCTCCCCACTGTATGTACATAATGCAATTTGTGAGAAAACACACGAATTTATGTGCTTCTTAATTAGTTCGAAAAGACACAAATTTAACCAGAAAGCTACACACAAGCCTTTGCAACAAACATATAGACGCAATAGTCTATATTTTATTTTTGTTCTGCTTTATGGCTAATTTAACGTTAGGAATATACAGAAATGTACCGACTAGCACTTGAATGCAGTATTATGCTGGCTTCACATTCTCGTGGGAAATGGGAAAATGGGAAGTTGGAACTCTGACATGATTGTGTTCAAGTGCTTTCGAAGTCGGAACAATTCTTAAACCAATAAGATAGGCAACATAATTTTCTCATTTCCCACTTGTAATTCCTATTGTGAGGGTCATTCAAGTGAAACTTCCCAGTCGGAACTAGGAATTTCCGAGAACTCCGATAGCACCTGAACGAGGCATTAGTATGTGTAATAGACAACAGTAGGGTCTGGGTCGCGGCGTGTCCAGCCCTCATACCCATTCACGACCACCGCGGAGTGAGTGTCAGTATCCTGCTATGTGTCCGTACAGTCAACTAGTGTAATTATTGTTTGTGGCAATAACGGGGATTGTTAACGGGGATTGTTATTAAGGTTCTGGTCGTCTGAGATACAGGCTATACAACAAACAATATAACTATAGAATTAAGACACTAAAGTAATAATGAAAAATAAATAAATAAAATGTAACATTAACAAATGTTTGGTTGCTTTAAGACTAATCAAATCAAAGTTTATTTGTCACATGCGCTGAAAACAACAGGTGTAGTAGACCTTACAGTGAAATGCTTACTTACAGGCTCTAACCAATAGTGTGAATAGTGTTAGTCAGGCTTATTGAGGTAGTATGTACATGTAGGTATGGTTAAAGTGACCATGCATATATGATGAACAGAGAGTAGCAGAAGCGTAAAAGAGGGGTTGGCGGGAGATGGGACACAATGCAGATAGCCCAGTTAGCCAATGTGCGGGAGCACTGGTTGGTCTGGTCAATTGAGGTAGTATGTACATGGATGTATGGTTAAAGTGACTATGCATATAAGATAAACAGAGAGTAGCAGCAGTGTAAAAGAGGGGTTGGGGGGGCACACAATGCAAATAGTCCAGGTAACCATTGGTTACCTGTTCAGAAGTCTTATGGCTTGGGGGTAAAAACTGTTGAGAAGCCTTTTTGTCCTAGACTTGGCACTCCGGTACCGCTTGCCATGCGGTAGTAGAGAGAATAGTCTATGACTGGGGTGGCTGGGGTCTTTGCCAATTTTTAGGGCCTTCCTCTGACACTGCCTGGTGTAGAGGTCCTTGATGGCAGGCAGCTTAGCCCCAGTGATGTATTGGGCCGTACGCACTACCCTCTGTAGTGCCTTGTGGTCAGAGGCCGAGCAATTGCAGTACCAGGCAGTGATGCAACCGGTCAGGATGCTCTCGATGTTGCAGCTGTAGAACCTTTTGAGGATCTCAGGACCCATGCCAAATCTTTTTAGTTTCTTGAGGGGGAATAGACTTTGTTGTGCACTCTTCACGACTGTCTTGGTGTGTTTGGACCATTCTAGTTTGTTGTTTATGTGGACACCAAGGAATTTGAAGCTCTCAACCTGCTCCACTACAGCCCTGTCGATGAGAATGAGGACGTGCTCGGTGCTCCTTTTCCTGTAGTCCACAATCATCTCCTTAGTCTTGGTTACGTTGAGGGATAGGTTGTTATTCTGGCACCACCCGGTCAGGTCTCTGACCTCCTCCCTATAGGCCGTCTCGTCGTTGTCATCTGCAAACTTAATGATGGTGTTGGACTCGTGCCTGGCCATGCAGTCGTGGGTGAACAGGGAGTACAGGAGGGGACTGAGCACGCACCTCTGGGGAGCTCCAGTGTTGAGGATCAATGTGGCAGATGTGTTGCTACCTACCCTCACCACCTGGGGGCGACCCGTCAGGAAGTCCAGGATCCAGTTGCAGAGGGAGGTGTTTAGTCCCAGGTTCCTTAGCTTAGTGATGAGCTTTGAGGGTACTATGGTGTTGAACGCTGAGCTGTAGTCAATGAATAGAATTCTCACATAGGTGTTCCTTTTGTCCAGGTGGGAAAGGGCAGTGTGGAGTGCAATAGAGATTGCATCATCTGTGGATCTGTTTGGGCGGTATGCAAATTGGAGTGGGTCTAGGGTTTCTGGGATAATGGTGTTGATGTGAGCCATTACCAGCCTTTCAAAGCACTTCATGGCTACAGACGTGAGTGCTACGGGTCTGTAGTCATTTAGGCAGGTTGCCTTTGTGTTCTTGGGCACAGGGACTATGGTGGTCCGCTTGAAGCATGTTGGTATTACAGACTCAATCAGGGACATGTTGAAAATGTCAGTGAAGACACCTGCCAGTTGGTCAGCACATGCCCGGAGCACACGTCCTGGTAATCCGTCTGGCCCCGCAGCCTTGTGTATGTTGACTTATTTAAACGTCTTACTCACGTCGGCTACGGAGAGCGTGATCACACAGTCGTCCGGAACAGCTGATGCTCTCATGCATGCCTCTGTGTTGCTTGCCTCGAAGCGAGCATAGAAGTGATTTAGCTCGTCTGGTAGGCTCGTGTCACTGGGCAGCTGGCAGCTGTGCTTCCCTTTGTGGTCTGTAATAGTTTGCAGGCCCTGCCACATCCGACGAGCGTCGGTATGTCTACACAATAATATTGGAGCGGTTCCAATGTTTAGCCTACATCCATTGTTTAGCCTACATACAGTACATAGCCTACATCTGTCTTCAGATGTATTTTATGGGTGTTCTTTCCATTGAAAGAAATGTATTTAATCTTCCACTCCACTCATCCGATTCATTTATATGCTGCAGAGAAGAGGATATTCAACAGGTAGGCATTTTAAGGGATAGTTCAACTTGTCTTTGCAAAGCCTTTCCAAAGACAGTTTTAGATCTCGTGGAGAAAACAATTCCGAACAATGGATGAGTTGGGACCACCAGACAGCAATGCTCCCATCCACAATGAATGTGTGTCTATCCAATGGTCATCTTATTATCCATCATTCACATTCTTTACATTTTTGTACACCACCTGTAGTGTTTGTGATGTACTTCATTTGTAAGTGGTGTGAGCGGACCAAGTAATTGGGCGTCACTCAAAAGCAGGAAGGTGGAACAAACGAGTCAGGAGTAGGTTTTCTTGATTGAACATAGTTCTATATTGAGGGCATTTGGTCAACACAAACACTCCAACGTAATCAACGAAAATCTCCCAAAGGAAAAAGAAAACATATCTTCTTCTCCAGATCAAAACAGGAACACAATATGATTGTCTTTAAACTACAACAAAAAGTCACGGCATTGTCACCGTCTTAATAGATAGCTCCTCTGTCTCGGTGGCCATCTTCCAGAGATAGTTCCCCTCTCTGCTGGTTCCATACTCTCTCTTATAGGAGAAGGAGAATATCTCATTAGTAGTGTCAGCTGTGCTTAATTGCCTCTGGTTACCTTGTCTCCCATGCCTTGTTGGGCTACCATCCGTGAGCCCAGCCTGCCCTCTGGTGGTCCTTCCACAGTGGATTACATCTTAATGCTCAGTTAAAATGTTTTATTAAAATAAGTATCCTACATATACAGCGGTGAAATACAATTCTAAACTTGTTCTATTCTCTTTACTTTGCAGCTCCAAATAAAGACCCTTCACACCTACCACCCTTCTATTCAGACCACTCAGACCTACACCTACCACTCTTCTATTCAGACCACTCAGACCTACACCTACCACTCTTCTATTCAGACCACTCAGACCTACACCTACCACTCTTCTATTCAGACCACTCAGACCTACACCTACCGCCCTTCTATTCAGACCACTCAGACCTACACCTACCACTCTTCTATTCAGACCACTCAGACCTACACCTACCACTCTTCTATTCAGACCACTCAGACCTACACCTACCACCCTTCTATTCAGACCACTCAGACCTACACCTACCACTCTTCTATTCAGACCACTCAGACCTACACCTACCACCCTTCTCTTCAGACCACTCAGACCTACACCTACCACCCTTCTCTTCAGACCACTCATACCTACACCTACCACTCTTCTATTCAGACCACTCAGACCTACACCTACCACTCTTCTATTCAGACCACTCAGACCTACACCTACCACTCTTCTATTCAGACCACTCAGACCTACACCTACCACTCTTCTATTCAGACCACTCAGACCTACACCTACCACTCTTCTATTCAGAACACTCAGACCTACACCTACCACTCTTCTATTCAGACCACTCAGACCTACACCTAACACCCTTCTATTCAGACCACTCAGACCTACACCTACCACCCTTCTATTCAGACCACTCAGACCTACACCTACCACTCTTCTATTCAGACCACTCAGACCTACACCTACCACTCTTCTATTCAGACCACTCAGACCTACACCTACCACTCTTCTATTCAGACCACTCAGACCTACACCTACCACTCTTCTATTCAGACCACTCAGACCTACACCTACCACTCTTCTATTCAGACCACTCAGACCTACACCTACCACTCTTCTATTCAGACCACTCAGACCTACACCTACCAATCTTCTATTCAGACCACTCAGACCTACACCTACCACTCTTCTATTCAGACCACTCAGACCTACACCTACCACTCTTCTATTCAGACCACTCAGACCTACACCTACCACTCTTCTATTCAGACCACTCAGACCTACACCTACCACTCTTCTATTCAGACCACTCAGACCTACACCTACCACCCTTCTATTCAGACCACTCAGACCTACACCTACCACTCTTCTATTCAGACCACTCAGACCTACACCTACCACCCTTCTATTCAGACCACTCAGACCTACACCTACCACTCTTCTATTCAGACCACTCAGACCTACACCTACCACTCTTCTATTCAGTCCACTCAGACCTACACCTACCACTCTTCTATTCAGACCACTCAGACCTACACCTACCACCCTTCTATTCAGACCACTCAGACCTACACCTACCACTCTTCTATTCAGACCACTCAGACCTACACCTACCACTCTTCTATTCAGACCACTCAGACCTACACCTACCACTCTTCTATTCAGACCACTCAGACCTACACCTACCACTCTTCTATTCAGACCACTCAGACCTACACCTACCACTCTTCTATTCAGACCACTCAGACCTACACCTACCACTCTTCTATTCAGACCACTCAGACCTACACCTACCACTCTTCTATTCAGACCACTCAGACCTACACCTACCACTCTTCTATTCAGACCACTCAGACCTACACCTACCACTCTTCTATTCAGACCACTCAGACCTACACCTACCACTCTTCTATTCAGACCACTCAGACCTACACCTACCACTCTTCTATTCAGACCACTCAGACCTACACCTACCACTCTTCTATTCAGACCACTCAGACCTACACCTACCACTCTTCTATTCAGACCACTCAGACCTACACCTACCACTCTTCTATTCAGAACACTCAGACCTACACCTACCACTCTTCTATTCAGAACACTCAGACCTACACCTACCACTCTTCTATTCAGACCACTCAGACCTACACCTACCACTCTTCTATTCAGACCACTCAGACCTACACCTACCACCCTTCTATTCAGACCACTCAGACCTACACCTACCACTCTTCTATTCAGACCACTCAGACCTACACCTACCACTCTTCTATTCAGACCACTCAGACCTACACCTACCACTCTTCTATTCAGACCACTCAGACCTACACCTACCACCCTTCTATTCAGACCACTCAGACCTACACCTACCACTCTTCTATTCAGACCACTCAGACCTACACCTACCACTCTTCTATTCAGACCACTCAGACCTACACCTACCACTCTTCTATTCAGACCACTCAGACCTACACCTACCACTCTTCTATTCAGACCACTCAGACCTACACCTACCACTCTTCTATTCAGACCACTCAGACCTACACCTACCACTCTTCTATTCAGACCACTCAGACCTACACCTACCACTCTTCTATTCAGACCACTCAGACCTACACCTACCACCCTTCTATTCAGACAACTCAGACCTACACCTACCACTCTTCTATTCAGACCACTCAGACCTACACCTACCACTCTTCTATTCAGACCACTCAGACCTACACCTACCACTCTTCTATTCAGACCACTCAGACCTACACCTACCACTCTTCTATTCAGACCACTCAGACCTACACCTACCACTCTTCTATTCAGACCACTCAGACCTACACCTACCACCCTTCTATTCAGACCACTCAGACCTACACCTACCACTCTTCTATTCAGACCACTCAGACCTACACCTACCACTCTTCTATTCAGACCACTCAGACCTACACCTACCACTCTTCTATTCAGACAACTCAGACCTACACCTACCACTCTTCTATTCAGACCACTCAGACCTACACCTACCACTCTTCTATTCAGATCTACGGCTGACACCTTTAGTCTCTCTCTCTCTCTTTTTTTCTATCCATCCTCTTGATACAGATCTCTTGGTCTATCCTCTGGCTGCATTTTAAGTAAGTGGAAACTTTTTCTCTTTTCATTCAGCTTTCTTCCCATTTCTTGTGTTTTCAAAAACCAAAGTGGAGGAGATGATTTAAAAATTGTAGCTTAAAATACGTAACCAAATCCCACTGGCCCAGGTACTGTTTCATCTGTGAACTAACGACACTCATTGCACTGTGCACCTAAGGCTATGGCAGGTAGCCTACATCTAGGTTACAGTAGTAGTCAACAGTTAGTATGACACATTACGTTACAGTGTGGCATGTTAAAGCCTCAGGCTTAGTTTTAGTACCAGGCGAGGTCCATTATCAGATCTTACCCATATGATTGAGTCATTGAAACCCATGTCACCTTCAAACACACACACAGCACTTCTTTAGTGGGTTTGAGAAGAGTCAGGGCTTGGTTTAATGTGAACTCAACGTCAGCTCCTTAGTTGGCCAAACTCTCTTCATTAATTGCTATTGTTAGTATAGTTTTTATCTCACAATCTCTAGTTCTCCTTGTCAATTCAAGCCCATTGCCAGAGTGGACCTCCCTGGTGCATTCCATCAGTCAAAGTTATGTGTAAAGGGCTATTCTTTCTGACACTTTCGTATCCACCTTTCATGCAGAATGGCTCCTGGCTCCATCATCATCTTTCAGTCCCGCCTAAAAACCCACCTCTTCACCATGGCTTACCCTTACCTCCCCCTCCACCATTCCCACACACACCTCTTCTGTTTCACACACTCGCACACACACTCACACATACACGCAACACCTGCTCGCTCACTCACCTGCTGTCTCACTCACATACTGACACATCACACCCTTTCCTTGAGCCCTTCTTACCTCTATTAAGCCCCGTTTATACCTGGTTCTAACATGCATTATATGTCCTGCTCTTGTCCACAGTCTGATTGTGCCCACATTTTCAGACAGGTGTAGACGATTAATAGAAGCATTGTGATCAGATCTTCCTGACCACGTCTGGAGTTGACAATGAAACCATTTAAATCATCCTGCCTTCTAAAATCATTGACAGGTGGCACCATTGACTTATGGAATATATATGTGTTAAAATAAATAAATATGTATTATTTTGAAAGAATATCTGTCAAAGAATTAGCATACAAGGCGGTAAATCTGTAAATCTGTAAACCAGTAAATCTGTTCACAATGCGGACACAGTGGACGGATAAGATCATGTGTAGACGAATTTCTAAAAATGTGCACAATCAGAATGTGGACAAGATCAGGACAATGGACGCATGTTTGCGCCAAAGTATTTTGTTAAATGTTTTTCTTCCTTTTGTTTAGTCTGCGGTTGTTTAGTTAGATTATTGATTGTTTGTTAGTTTCTACAATTGTAAAGCTATGTATGTTTCATGTATAATTATTGTTATTATTAAAGTAGAGGAGTTAGTTCAGGCAAGCAACATTTCAACACATTCTTTTCACATATCCTGTGTAGAAGTTTATTTATAAACTGGGTGGTTCCAGCCCTGAATGCTGATTGTCTGAAAGCCTTGGTATATCAGACCGTATGACAAAACATTTATTTTTACTGCTCTAATTATGTTGGTAACCAGTTTATAATAGCAATAAGGCACCTCGGGGGTTTGTGGTATATGGCCAATATACCACGGCTAAGGGCTGTGTCCAGGCACTCCGCATTGCGTCATGCTTAAGAACAGCTCTTAGCCATGGTATATTGCAATATACCACACCTCCTCGGGCCTTATTGCTTAAATATACCTGCTCACCACTGCCAATTGGAAACTGTTGTCCACTTGTCTGTCCTATTTCCTTAATATGTTCTATTTCGCAGTGGCAATCAACACCCATGCCCCCACACTACAACCCTCCAACCCTGCTCCTGTTGCTGCCCAAGAACTGTCTGATACAATTGCCCCCCAAGAGACTAACTACACCCCCATCCTCAACCAGGTTGAACCCCCAATAATCCCCACCACCCAGGAGACCAGCTACACCCCTATCCTCAACCAAGTTGAACCCCCAATAATCCCCACCACCCAGGAGACCAGCTACACCCCCATCCTCAACCAGGTTAAACCCCCAATAATCCCCACCACCCAGGAGGCCAGCTAAACCCCCATCCTCAACCAGGGTGAACCCCCAATAATCCCCACCACCCAGGAGACCAGCTACACCCCCATCCTCACCCAGGTTGAACCCCCAATAATCCCCACCACCAAGGAGACCAGCTACACCCCCACCCTCAACCAAATTGAACCCCCAATAATCCCCACCACCCAGGAGACCAGCTACACCCCCATCCTCAACCAGGTTGAACCCCCAATAACCCCCACCGCTCAGGAGACCAGCTACACCCCCATCCTCAACCAGGTTGAACCCCCAATAACCCCCACCGCTCAGGAGACCAGCTACACCCAAACCAAACCAAAGAAGACGGGGAGAAAGTCTTGTCACCCTGTCACCCTCAAAAAACCCTCCAACTCGCTGAGGGTGACACAGCCACCCCCATCCTACCCCATCCAACCACATCCAACCGTAACCTACCCCATCCAACCCCATCCTACCCCATCAACCCCGCCCAGGGAAGAGGAAATATGACTACATGCAAAAAGGTAAATCATTATCTAACTTATATTGTTTATTCATAAATGTTAATGATGTCAATAACTTAAAGTGTGTTTTTAATAAATTTATAAAACAATTCCAGTGATTGATGGTCCCCTACTTTTCAGGAGGCAGGCAAACTGTACACTCTTAGAAAAAAGGGTTCCAAAGGGGTTCTTCAGCTGTCCCCAAAGGAGAACCCTTTTTGGTTCTAGGTAGAACCCTTTTTGGTTCCAGGAAGAACTATTTTGGGTTTCATGTAGAACCCTTTGTCTTAAGGGTTCTACATGGAACTAAAAGGGTTCTACATGGAACCAAATAGGGTTCTACCTAGAACCAAAAAGGGTTCTCCTATGGTGACAGCCAAATAACCATTTATAAGATTGTAGTCTAAGGCTAGGCAACTGAATAATTCAAATGACTGTCCCACTAACTTTATTCATGTTCTGGTGGGTGGTGATTAAATAAATACATGTATTTATTGTTTCAGAGTGTCCAGTGCATCCGGGGCAAACGGTTTTCCCTATTCTCAAGATTCTTGCTATTAAAACTTCAAAGGAGGTAAATCTGCAGAACATTGAAATTCCTGTGACTGTATTTACAGGCTAATCCTAGTGCAACACCAATTGTAGTTTACTTGCAGTGCATACACCTTGTAGTAAAAAGTGGCAATATGTAACTTTCTGGGTGGCCCGACCAAATTCACATAGAAATGTTAGTTACAGATCATCATTCTACTTGAAAGCAAGTCTAAGAAGCAGTAGATCTGTTCTACAGTTTGCGTTATTTCTATGCTTCCCGTTCTTAAGTTTTGTTATTAATCCTTTTACTTTGCTTTTGTACAACAGCTTCAAACAGCGAATATTAGCTACCATGACATTGTGGAGCGATTTCTGCATAGTGCAGCTTTAAAATAAAACAAACATTTCTATTTGTTGCATAATAAAGGGTCAGGAGCAGAAAGTGAGGTGGAAGCCATGCTCTGGATGGTATGTTTACGTTAACTAATGTCCTAGAATGAATTGAGGATATACTGTACACTCAACACCATATGTATTGATGATATACTGTACACTCAACACCATATGTATTGAGGATATACTGTACACTCAACACCATATGAATTGAGGATATACTGTACACTCAACACCATATGTATTTGGACAGTGAAGCTAAAATGTACAATTTGACTCTAAACTCCAGCATTTTGGATTTGAGATCAAATGTTTCATATGAGGCGATAGTACAGGTCACCTTTTTACAATTTAGAAATAAATCACTTTATGTATATAGTCCCCCCCAATTTGAAGAAGCCATAAGTATTTGGACAAATTCACTTAAAGTGTATTAAAGTTATAGTACATGAAACCTTTTATTTAAAATACTAAATTCTGGAGTATAGATCCAAATTTAAAATTTTAGCTTCACTCTCCAAATACGTATGGTTTTGGCTGTACCTTGGTATTGGGCGTTACAGTGCTTTGCAAAAGTAGTCATACCCCTTGGAAACGACTTTGACAGTGATTACAGCTGTGAGTCTTTGCCTTTGTTTAACTCCATCCTGTTTCTTTTCATCCTGAAAAGTCCACAGTTTTTAACGATGTCAAGCATACCCATACCATGATGCAGCCACCACCATGCTTGTAAATAATAACCTTAGTGCCTTGTTGCATACAAGATGCATGATTAGATAGTTTTTTATTCTGTATATTTGTATTCTTTTTACTGTAATTTAAGTCATTATTGTGGCGTTACTACAATGATGTTGATCCATCCTCAGTTGTTCTACCATGACAGCCTGTAACTGTAAAATCACCAATGGCCTCATGGTAACACCTCTGAGCAGTTGCATTCATGTCCTGCAGCTCAGTTCAGAAGGATTACTATCTTTGATGTGTCTGGGTGGTTTGATACATAATCCACACCATAATTATTAACTTGATCATGCTTAAAGAGATATGCAATGTCTGATTTGTTATTGTTACCCATCTACCAATCACTGCCATTGTTTATGAGGCTTTCGAAAAGCTCCCTGGTCTTTGTAGTTGAATCTGTGCTTGAAATTGTGAACTAATTTAGGCATGCCTTTATAAAAAATATACATTTTTTTCCACTTTGACATTAGAGTACACCATTTTGAGTTGCTTGTTGACAAAAAAATCTAAATTAAATCAATTTCAATCCAACGTTGTAACACAATAAAATGTGAAGAAATCCAAGGAGTATGAATACTTTTGCAAGGTACTTTATTAAGTTGAAATATTATATTTGAGAGGAGAAGAAGGCGCTTGACCAACGTGAGATTAGGTGCAACCAAAAATCATAAAACCCTTTTAAAGAAATAGGTGCAACCCTTGCTCATGATTATACAGTGAATGATTTATTTTCTATTTCTGCTTAAAAACATGACATTCCTTATGGTTTCTTTCTTGTCTTACAGTGGCAAGAAATTGAACGATGACTGGATCAAGGCCGAGGACCGGGTTTCTCCAGTTTAACCTACTTTATGCACAAATGTATTCCTCACTCTCCCTTCACATGTATCCCTGTCAATCATAAATGGTTGGCCAATTTCACCACGATTTACCATTGAAACATTCATGAAGCATCAGCATGCCAACCATTTGATCTCAATCAGTTTCATGAGAATATGCATTTAGATATTGTTGATATAAAGTGAGCTACAAAAGTATTGCAACAGTGACACATTTTTTGTTGTTTTGGATCTGTACTCCAGCACTTTGTATTTGTAATTATACAATGACTATGAGGTTAAAGTGCAGACTATCAGCTTTAATTTGAGGGTATTTTAATCCATATCTGATTAACCGTTTAGAAATTACAGCACGTTTTGTACATAGCCCCCCCCATTTTAGGGGACCAAAAGTATTGTGATAAATTCACTATATGTGTATTAAAGTAGTCAGTTGAGTATTTTTGTCTTTTATGTTTGCATTGATTCATTTTACTATGTTATTAAACATATACATTTAATTTCACTCTGTCCATTTTTTACCTTTAGCCTATGCCTATTTCTATAACACAATGCACATAGCTGATTATGTTATGGAGTAGATACAATTATATTTACTAAAGAGCCAGTTCATTTGCAAGTTTAATAGTCTATGGGCTCCAGATCAAACGTGTTGGTCTTTCAGCCAAAGCATCCCATACAGAAGCAATCAGTTGATATAATAAAGAACAAACATAAAAAATCAGGCTATATGAATCGGACAGTAGGTCAGATGGTTGAAAATCACAGATTCATATCGTGATTTGAAATGACAATGTTTACAGTACGCAAAAATCAACTTGTGGTCTTCGTTTTTGTTGTTAGTGACGCTCTCCAGTCTCCACTGCCGTGGTTCTGAACTCGCCACCGCATGCCTTGCATTTCTCCCGCACGAGCTGTCCGTGGTCCTGAAATAAAACGCCGGCGCACTATTAGAAAAGGCGCACGGGTTAACATACACAGTTCTTCATGTTACCTGGGCCTTTTCCAATATAGTAAAGCTACAACATTCTATTTGGAACAAATTAATGCAAATCAGAGATTTGAAGGTCACTTGTTTCCTTCTGTCTTTTTACTGGAAGAATGTTAGTTCAATGGAGTTCAATAATCCTTTGTACTGCATTTCTTTCCAAATGCCACCCTATTCTCTTGAAAGTGCACTACTTTTGACCAGATGCCTAGGCACATAGTACAATGTTGATATATTAGTTATGAGCAGTGGATTGGGCTGATCAACTTTAGTTCTTAGTGAATGTCTCAGTAATGAGAAAATAATCATCAAAAGTGATGAGAATATTGCATTTTGACCTTGAACTTCGCAATTCATATCCACGTTTATTATAGGCCCATAGGCTAGGCGCAGCTAGGCTATATATTATAATACATAGGCCTACGTGTATATCAACATAGCTTACATATATATGGATTATATATACAGTATATATAATGCTATTACCTATATTACTTTACCTGCATTTTTTTCTGTTGGATTATAGACCTACCTCTGAGTCATATTGACACGCAGCATGTTTAGCGCATAGAGGCAGACCGTCTATCTGCTTGGGCTCTAGGCTAGTTGTCCGCGGAAAATATTTAATGAAGGGGAAAGTCAAATCATTCCACAACTGCTTTTTTTTGAATAGGCAGTGAGAATTAATTTTCATCATTGTTGCTTATCAGGAATATGATGTGCCGAGGACAATGGCAATAGAGGTGCGGTTATAAGGCCATGTGGGTAATGGGTATAGGGGTTGAAAGGCCACATATAGACTGTTGAATGTCTATTTTTGAACTTCTAGAAGCGTCAATATCGATGTAACAACGTTTATATAAGCATTTCTATACATACACCTGTTTTCTGCCATGAACCTTTATACAACCGTAGGAAACCTTTGTAAGAGTTCAGGTCTGGTCATAGAATCCCCAAAAATATGTTTTTGTTGTTTTTCGTAGCTCAGTTTTATGGCTTGGCACAAATAATCCTTTGCATGAATTAGACATAATTATGCAATCCCATACCCCTGGTGGCCATGGGGTGCTCAGTAGCGCCACCAACAGTTGACTTTTCCCCAAACTTTTATGATTTAATCAAGAATAGATTAACATATCCGAACGTTATTTGACATGTAGGTTTAGTAAAGGAACCTTATTAAATCGGAAGAATCACACATGTCAAGCTTAAATAGTTATGACAAAAAACACATTTCAAAAAGTGCAGTACTTCAGACATTGAATTGGCATGTGCTGATGCAGTACAGCGTTATGTATGTTCTAATGAATGTACATGTCATTCTAGACATCAATTAGAATGATATTGGCGAAGATATTGATAAAGAACAAACCGGTTAGGGTTAGGTAAAAACTACAAAATGGCGCCACATTTGTAGTTCACAACTTTTCCGGTTTCTGTAACATACGAATTTATCTGTTACATCAATTATTTAATATAATCCGACAATGTTAACGACATTCAAATGAAAGAAACATTGTGGAACAATAATTTAAGAATAGTTTAAAAATATAATCAATTCAGAAACATAGTATATTACGTCACGGGCATTGCGATGCAGGACCAAACCGAAGACGTGGCCAAACGCTGTAACAACACAGATTTATATACGTGCATGTTCACAATTCTCCCACTATGTCAGACCTGCCTGTATAAGTGCCATTTTATTTCATCTAATTTTAATAATAATACGCTGTCGCTAATAGTAGCGTTAAGAGTATGTCACTTGCAACTGGCCTGTTCAGGATGGGACAACCTCCATTTCAATAGGAACATTTTCAAGTTTGCAGCTTAATTAACACACAAGGGCTATGCATTATTCTTCCCAAAAGATGTCATGGGTCATAATTGGGTCAGCATAATAAAATACAATAAACACTTCAATCATTCTGTGTCCATACTTTTGATGCTTCATTGCGAGTTCCTGTTAATCCTAGGCAACATTATTTTTCAACTAACCTGTTTAATCTGTAGCTGATGGGAGTAAGTTCTTGTACTCAAGTACAAGTAAAGTAGCCCTCTGGAAAACTACTTGAGAGTAAAGAATTAACTGGTCAAAGTACTCAGTACTAGTTAAGCATTTGTACATCTCATACATACATAAGAAATTGTTGACTTAAAAGCCCATGACTAATGTACTGATGTAGCTCCATCAGGATGCAAATGATTACTTGAAGACAAGGATAACCTTTTGTTTTTTAATTAACTTAACTAATAAGCACACACAAGCACAGCACATTACAGTTAAACAATGTTTAAATCGGCAATCACCAGGTGAAACAATAAATCGTTCTCCCTGCCAATGGTTCTGTAAAAAGCAGAGGGATAGGGCTGGAGAAATGTAACCATAGTTTAAACCATGTTGAGGCTATAGTCCAGTGGTGTTAATCTCATTCCATGGAGAGCCTAGTGTATGCTGGTTTTTGTTTTTTCCTTTCAATTAAGACCTAGACAACCAGGTGAGAGGAGTTCCTTAGTAATTAGTGACCTCAATTCATCAATCATGGGAGGAGCGAAAACCAGCAGACACTAGGCTCACACGGGGAATGAGTTTGACACATGCTAGTGTATGTTTACATTTACTTTGTTTACAAACATTGGAGTAGAAAAATGTTTACATTTTGGGATCTGATGGGGTAAGGCAGTTGAACTATGTTCATGAGGCATTTATACATTATATTCTTCAAGAATCCAAAAGTGGATGTAGCAACTGCAGATTGGCCATTTAAAGGGGTGCATCGTACCTGGTCATGTAACCGGGGCAAAAGCAGTTACAGACGAGCGCCCTTCTCAAATCTGTGCCACATGATCACATTGTCAACAAGGAAAAAACAAAAAAGTTTATTTTCCAATAAAATGTTCAAACTATTTTTCCTTAGGAAGGCAGATAAAGCACATATGCAAAACAAATGGAATCACTTTTCACCCAGTGCAAACTGCACCCACCCAAACGAACACCTTCAGTCTGTGACAGATTCCTCGTCATCAGAGCTGTAGTGGATGCTGTCATAGATGTCATCTAGGTACTCTTCCAGGAGGTCATTTATGAAGTTATCTTCTAGGAGGGTGGTGTCTTGGCCCATAGCTTTGCTGTATATCAGTTTGACAGAGTCCTGGAGAAGAAGAGACCTCTGCTCCCAGCTTCCGAATGATTCAATTGCCAGCCTAACACCAACAAGCGTAATGTGTAGGGTAAATAAAATGAGCTATTCCTTAAATACAATAGCAATTACAGGGTGCCAACATCAATTGTACATACAGTATTAATGAAAGTTCCCCTACTTTGCCTGCTTAGGTCAAGTGCCACATGTGAAGCAAGGTCTTGCACATTCTCCGATTCCCTCTTTAGGCTTTCCCAGTGCTGCTTGACTTCCTTTAGGACAATTAACTCCTCCTCCTTCAGCTGTCTCAGTAGCATCACCCGGTCAAAGGCTATTTTCTTTGTGAGTAGGTCAGCTGTAAATTCATAAGAATGCAATGTGGATTTGTAACTTTAATGGCAGTGCTGTCTGTGTTTGCGCAACTGAACAAACACAGATAGCAAAACAGAAACATAGTTATTGTGACACACAAACATACTGCTTACTTGTCCATGCAGCTCTCAAGGCCATGCATGAAGGTCTGCGGAAAGGATCTCATCTGCAGATGGTATTGCTGAATCTGGTACAAGGGTGTTGTACTCCTCTATGGCAGCTGTCAATTTGGCCTTTTCTTCCAATATCTTTCTGCACAGAGGGTGTCTTTTCTTGCATCCATCTGTCATTAAAACAAAATGAGAATTGAATTATTTGTTCAATTTCTTGGCTTTGAAATGAAAGAGAAATTAAGTGTGTGCAATTCAATATTCATGAAATGTAACAAACCTGTCTGACGATAGAGGTTCTGTTTCCTTTGCTTGATGCTAAGAAACAGGACTTCAATTGTTCTCTGTAGTACCTGGGGACCGTCCATGTTCTCATTTGTTTCCTCTGAAATACAATAAATCTATAAATTAACAACGTATCTCCAACGGTGAGTAGTTGCACTCACTTCCTGGGGGAACATAGGGCCTGTGAAGGTTTCTGTAACAAATTATTTATTATGTGGGGGGTGAGTGAGCCCCAACCTGGATAACCAGGGAATGCTTTGTCTGCCTCCTACCCTTCCACCTGTCTGGCTTGATTGCACCTGCCGGTGGATTACACCCTCTAAGGGCTAGCTCTCAGGGCTATTGGAGTACGCAAGCCTCTCCACCACGTCAAGGTGACAGTCCAGGAGAGTTACATTTAGGATTTATGTTTTTGTATTAATTTACCTGTATTAGCCCATTGCTGAACTTCCGTTGTCCAGTTGTAGAGTCTCATCGCCTACAACCAAATCACTCTTAAAATTTGAGAGTCTGTGTCTCCTCCTGGATTTTTGCTGTTGTCTGAGAATTATGACAAAAACAAAACAGAATAATTAATTGTTTTAAAATAAATTAAATGCATAGATATAATACTTCAAAAATAAATGTATTGATCCACACAATACACCTTCAAGTATCTTCTGGACAATACTCTGTGCAGGTTGTTCTTCTTCTGTTCCACCCCATGGCCTGGATGGTTAGCATGTCTGTTCTTGCTAGAAAAGCCAAATAGAACTCCTTATTCCAGATAAGTACTAACATAGCTGAATAGAACAACCTTAAATGTTTACCTCCTTTGGACATTTGTTTGGAACAGACTGCAGCCCTCGACAAGAAGCTGTTCCCTTGTTCCACTTCCTCCCCCAGAGTTGTGCCAGCTCCTTCCTGATTCCATCCTCCACACTTAATCTTAATTTACATTAAAAAAATATTGACTTAATATTGCAATTACGTGAATAGCAAACATCTACAGTATGACATATGAAATAGCAATCAACCTCAGTAACTGATTGTGGGACACTTGACAATGTTGATAATTAATTTAATTACAAACTCAAAACATTTAAGCTAAAAATGAACTCAACTGCATTTGAACACATTCACACTGGACAAAGCAAAGGCTAACCTTGTTTGGATTGTTTAAATGATATAGAGTATGGTGTTATTTGATCAATTATGAACAGTTTTACATACCCTTTTTTGAATCGATACAGCTTCTTGTTCCCGTCCACTGACACTGCAAGCATGCCGGGGGAACAGGCTGGGCAGTCAAAATACTGTATATCACAGACCTGATCAATTTCAGTGCGGCAGTACGTCCACTCAAAGAAGCTTTTTTGAAAAGTGTCCCCACAGATCATTCCGTTCTGGTAAGGGGAAGAAAAAAAATATATAAATATATATATATATATGAAATAACTTACAACAATACAATAAACAAAACATACTATAATTCACTATGGCTGACTGGATTTGAGTTAAAGCAGGGCCAGTGCATAGTGATGACAGCAAAGCAGGTGAAAGCCAACGCAAAAGTAGGATGAGTACTTATGTTGTAAAGAGCAGGAAATATTGGATGCAAGAGGGCACAGATAAGAGGCATGGCAGGACAGTGGTGCAGGAGGCTAACACATACTGTAGCAAGAGACCTGAAGTTTTAACGTAGTTGTAGTACTGGAAATACATTTTGTTACAACGCTTTGTGTAACATAACTTTAACATATTGTTAACCTGAAGTCATACATTGGTAAAGGTGAGTATAATTGATTGTTACCCTGCCAAAGAAGTCAGTTCACTGCTCCAAAATCACACATTAACACCAGACGGGACATTCCTCGGGCTGACACTTTCAGCTCCTCAAAAGAGCTGAAAAGATCTACCTGGTATATGGTGTCACAGTTGACAGTGGCAGGCCAGTACCCATTCTTTATCAGATCTGCCAAGTTTGCTGTCCAGGTGCTAAGACAGGTTGTGCAGGTCAGCACAGGCACTGTGACATTGTAGCGACCTTGAGGAAAAAAATGTAGTCTGAATGAATGTTGTTTTACATTGCAATGCTACATCACTGTTTGGTTCTTGTAGATATTGCACATAGCATTTATTCCTATGGGGATTATATGTTTCCCAGGGCCAACATGGATGGTGCTTGTCAAGCAACCACATATCACCTCTGGTACGTCCAATGGTAAGAAAAAAATCTAGGGACAATATTTATATACAACAATAAACAAGAATACATTTGAACTTTGATATAATACATTCAGCCGCAAAAAGTAAATAAAACACACCCTGTTCATGAAGTGCATATTTGTCATCACTGTGGAGAGATATGGCTGTAGTTGGAGGAAGGGGCGTGTTGTCACGACTTCCGCCGAAGTTGGCTCCCCTGCCTGTTCGGGCGGTGCTCGGCGGTCGTCGTCACCGGCCTACTAGCCGCCACCGATCCCTTTTTCGTCGTCTGTTGGTTGTGTCTTATTAGTTTCACCTGTGTCCTGTTGTATGTGTTTGATGAGCGTCCTTATTTATAGTATGTGTCCCCGCCCTTGTTTTGTGCGGGATTGTTTTGTGTTACGTGTGTTGTTAAGGTAGAGGTGTTTATGTTCTGGACCTGCACCCTGTGTTTTGGGTGGTCCAATTTATTTAACCGCGCCCTGTGTTTGGGCTTGTGGTTTTTTGTGTGCCGTATTAAAGTGCACCTTTTTTCCCTGTGGAACTCTCTGCTCCTGATTCCTTCCTCACCCGCCTAGTCCCGCGTGACAGTGTAGAATCCCTCGATCATGGACTCTCTGTTGTGCAGGGGGAACTTTGCATGTGTAGAGACATCAAAGTCTTCACAGTAAAGTTGTTTAGGCAGACAGTCTCAGCATCGCAGAATAGCCCTTTTCACATTGAATGACTGACAGATCTTCTGAGAAGCATGCTCTGCAGCCAGCAGAGAAACTTCCATCTCATGCCTGGACTCCCTCCACCTATCCTGTGAGAGTTCCTTCCTCACACTCCAACTGTGTGATGCACCAGGCACAGCAGGATTTGCACACTCAGGGTCTTCTAAGTCAGCTAGGAGGATGTTAATTTCTCGATGAAGTATTGCTTTTTTGAAAACACAAAAATGTGAAAAGGATTAAATTAAGAATATTATATAATTCATCTATTAAAACGCACATAGGGCTGCAAATAGTTGACAGCAAATATATCTCTGCACAATCTATGGTGTGACAAGCCAAAAACCTCAGCTTTGATTCTACAGAAAATTCAAATACAGGGCAGACCAAAATATTGAGTATTAAGTCTAAAATGGAATATCAAACAATAGAACTTGATCCCATCGTCGAATAGAAATTCTGAATGTTCTTAAAACAAAACACACTGAGTACAAAACATTCTCTTTCCCTGACAGACTGACCAGGTGAAAGCTATGATCCCTTATTGATGTCACCTGTTAAATCCACTTCAGTGTAGATAAAGGAGTGAAGACAGGTTAAAGGAGGATGTTTAAGCCTTGAGACAATTGAGACATGGATTGTGTATGTGTGCCATTCAGAGGGTGACTGGGCAAGACAAAATATTTAAGTGCCTTTGAACGGGGTATGGTAGTAGGTGCCAGGTCCATCGGTTTCGTGTCAAGAACTGCAACGCTGCTGGGTTTTTCACGATCAACAGTTTCCCGTGTATATCATGAATGGTCCACAACCCAAAGGACATCCAGCCAACTTGACAGAACTGTGGGAAGCATGAGTCAAAATGGGCCAGCATCCCTGTGGAACGCTTTCAACACCGTGTAGAGTCCATGCCCTGACGAATTGAGGCTGATCTCAGGGGAAAAGGGAGTGCAACTCAATATTAGGAATATTTTGTACACTCAGTGTATTTTGACTACAGAGTAAACTCTCCTTAAAGGCAAATGCTTCCAGCTTCCACAATTACAGACAGTGGTTTCAAAAGGAAAGACACTGTGTAAACATTCCAATAGTGGATTTGAATGAATTCAACTAAGACTAATTCCATAATGTGGAATGGCAGATTGCTTCATATTAAAGCAATTGTGCAGGAAAAAGCTCTGCCAGGATTGTGTTATTACACTCCCCTACAGAAGTATTTGGACAGTGATGCTAAAATGTTGAATTTGTCTCTACACTCCAGCATTTTGAGTTGCATTGTTGAGAAGCGACCTGCAAGTAAGAATTTCGTTGGATGGTGTTACCATCAGTATCCTGTACATACGACTAATGAAACTTGCAACTAGCCCCACCATTTGACGATGTCATAAGTGTTTAGACACATTTTATGTATGTATTAAAGTTGTCAAAAAGTTTAGTATTTGGGCCCATATTCCTAGAACACAATGACTACATCAAGCTTGTGAATCTACAAACTTGTTGGATACATTTACAGCTTGTTTTGGTTGTGCTTCAGATTATATTGTGCCCAATAGGAACTGAATGGTGAATAATTTGTGTGATTTTGTAGTCACTTTTATTGTAAGGAAGAATAGAAGATCATTGTGTGCAAGGAATATGGGACCAAATACTACACTTATGACAACTTTAACCAACTAAGTGATATGTGTCCAAATACTTGACATCTTCAAACAGGGGGGGGGGGGGGAATAGACATATAAAGTGCTTTAATTTCTAAACGGTAAATCAGAAAAGTCTGATAATACCCTGAAATAAAAGGTGACATTCTGTACTGTAACCTCATATCAAACATTTGATCTCAAATTCGAAATTCTGGAGCCTAGAGCCACATTTAAAAATGTTTGTTGCATCACTGTCAAAATAAAGATGTAGTGCAGTATAATTCAGTAACACCAAGATTACCCCAATTTTGAAAGTAAAACAATTTAAACATACCCATTTCTTCATCAATGTTTAAACTGGAGTGGATTCCAATCCACTGGTCCTTGTCTCTAAAATAAGATATGCAAAAAAGGATTAGACTTAAAGGGGCATTCAGAAGTTGATAAAGCCATTTTTGGATTTATATTAATGATATATACCCATTGATTCTAGAAGATTATAACTTATTAATGCCTCATGAGTTTAATTCAACTGTCGTACCCCATCAGAACCCAAACTATAAGCTTGTTTTAGTCAATGTTTGCAAATAAAGTAAATGTAAAAAAAACACTGTATAGCCTTAAAACATGGTTAAAACTATTATTTTAATAACATTGATGGTAAGTTATTGCATCCATAGCTCTGTCTATAAATTGAAAGTGGTTACATTTCGCCAACCCCATCACTCAGCTTTTAACCAAAACAGGGGAGGGAAGTGTGCTTTGTTAATGTTTCAACTACCGATTACAGCTTTAATAAAAATACAATAAATTAATTACAAGGCCACTGAATATCAGAGGCCATACCATCTCAAAAGAAACATAAAGAGACATAACCATTCTTGTTATTCTTGCGGCTTCCATTCTTCCATAGCCTGCAGCTATGGAACCCTGACCTGTCCACCGGACGTGCTACCTGTCCCAGACCTGCTGTTTTCAACTCTCTAGAGACCGCAGGAGCGGTAGAGATACTCTCAATGATCGGCTATGAAAAGCCAACTGACATTTACTCCTGATTATTATTTGACCATGCTGGTCATTTATGAACATTTGAACATCTTGGCCATGTTCTGTTATAATCTCCACCCGGCACAGCCAGAAGAGGACTGGCCACCCCTCATAGCCTGGTTCCTCTCTAGGTTTCTCCTAGGTTTTGGCCTTTCTAGGGAGTTTTTCCTAGCCGCCCTGCATTGCTTGCTGTTTGGGGTTTTAGGCTGGGTTTCTGTACAGCACCTCGAGATATTAGCTGATGTACGAAGGGCTATATAAAATTAAAATAAAATAAACTTGATTCTTGTAACTTTCCGGTAGGCTAGAATCTTTCCGGTGTTTTGCTGCTCGCCACAGGTCGACGCAGGTATTGCACTTGATTTATCGTTCTCGTAACCGTAGGTGCAGCCAAGTGGAAATACGAAAGCTTTCTAGCTATTTCGCACTGACGGTAATTTTAACACAATAACGTTTTTTAGTGAAAAGGTGCTTACACCCAGCCAGCTCACAGTTCAACCTAACCAAAATGTATAGCCCCGTTAGAACATATAAATGGACTATTTGAAAATGTGAAGGAAAAAAATGCACGTAGCCCAGTTTGGGAATACGTGCTTTAGGAGATTGCTGTGGTGCTGTGCAGGTGGAAGTGGAAGGCTGTGCTTTGTCTGCCTCTGTTTGTTGAATTATCACGGTCTGTGGGCCAAAACAATCACATATATTTGGAGTTATTTGAGGGGCCGATAGGTCATCATTGTGTAGCTGTAAGACTTCAGGTGATTTTGGTGGTGTGTTCCTTGACAGGTATGACTCCACAACCACTCTTTTCTGGATAGTTGATCTTCTGTTACGTTGGTTTATTTTCCGTTGCCTCCTTTTCCCCCCTTTTTTTCCTCACTGGGAAAGTTGTGAGATGGGTTTCAGTTCACCACTTTCTTTTGTTTTGAGGTATCTTTTTGTTTCTTAAGATACTCCTGGTATCTTATAGGATCTTGTCTGATTTTGTTTATATATGTCCTTGACCTTTCCTTGGTTGATTTAGAGGGCATCTAATAGAAAAATATATAATTAAAGTCAGTAATAACCATAGTAAGTCACATAAATAGACATCAATCACTCAATCATCCTAACATAATACAAAATGTAATGGTCTTATTTAACAAATAAGTGTTCAATTTCAACATGACCATGATCATATACAGTGGGGAGAAGTATTTGATACACTGCCGATTTTGCAGGTTTTCCTACTTACAAAGCATGTAGAGGTCTGTAGTTTTTATCATAGGTACACTTCAACTGTGAGAGACGGAATCTAAAACAAAAATCCAGAAAATCACATTGTACGATTTTTAAGTAATTCATTTGCATTTTATTGCATGACATAAGTATTTGATACATCAGAAAAGCAGAACTTAATATTTGGTACAGAAACCTTTGTTTGCAATTACAGAGATCATACGTTTCCTGTAGTTCTTGACCAGGTTTGCACACACTGCAGCAGGGATTTTGGCCCACTCCTCCATACAGACCTTCAGGTTTCGGGGCTGTCGCTGGGCAATACGGACTTTCAGCTCCCTCCAAAGACTTTCTATTGGGTTCAGGTCTGGAGACTGGCTAGGCCACTCCAGGACCTTGAGATGCTTCTTACGGAGCCACTCCTTAGTTGCCCTGGCTGTGTGTTTCGGGTCGTTGTCATGCTGGAAGACCCAGCCACGACCCATCTTCAATGCTCTTACTGAGGGAAGGAGGTTGTTGGCCAAGATCTCGCCATCCTCCCCTCAATACGGTGCAGTCGTCCTGTCCCCTTTGCAGAAAAGCATCCCCAAAGAATGATGTTTCCACCTCCATGCTTCACGGTTGGGATGGTGTTCTTGGGGTTGTACTCATCCTTCTTCTTCCTCCAAACACGGCGAGTGGAGTTTAGACCAAAAAGCTCTATTTTTGTCTCATCAGACCACATGATCTTCTCCCATTCCTCCTCTGGATCATCCAGATGGTCATTGGCAAACCTCAGACGGGCCTGGACATGCGCTGGCTTGAGCAGGGGGACCTTGCGTGCGCTGCAGGATTTTAATGCATGAAGGCGTAGTGTGTTATTAATGGTTTTCTTTGAGACTGTGGTCCCAGCTCTCTTCAGGTCATTGACCAGGTCCTGCCGTGTAGTTCTGGGCTGATCCCTCACCTTCCTCATGATCATTGATGCCCCACGAGGTGAGATCTTGCATGGAGCCCCAGACCGAGGGTGCTTGACCGTCATCTTGAACTTCTTCCATTTTCTAATAATTGCGCCAACAGTTGTTGCCTTCTCACCAAGCTGCTTGCCTATTGTCCTGTAGCCCATCCCAGCTTTGTGCAGGTCTACAATTTAACCCTGATGTCCTTACACAGCTCTCTGGTCTTGGCCATTGTGAAGAGGTTGGAGTCTGTTTGATTGAGTGTGTGGACAGGTGTCTTTTATACAGGTAACGAGTTCAAACAGGCGCAGTTAATACAGGTAATGAGTGGAGAACAGGAGAGCTTCTTAAAGATAAACTAACAGGTCTGTGAGAGCCGGAATTCTTACTGGTTGGTAGGTGATCAAATACTTATGTCATGCAATAAAATGCAAATTAATTACTTAAAAATCATACAATGTGATTTTCTGGATTTTTGTTTTAGATTCCGTCTCTCACAGTTTAAGTGTACCTATGATAAAAATTACAGACCTCTACATTCTTTGTAAGTAGGAAAACCTGCAAAATCGTCAGTGTATCAAATACTTGTTCTCCCCACTGTATGTAATTTGTGTCCTTTTCAGGTATTAAGGTAAGTAAAAAATTGATAAACTAATACATTTTGTCATTACCACCACATGCTGTCCTTACCATCATAGTTCATTATGTGGTGGTAATGACGTGTGGTGGAAATTACATTTTTACAGTATTTGGTCATAAATAGCAGGGATTCTAGCATGCGAACTCCAGTTGAACAGCTAGCATACAATGTATCCTAAATGCACATAGTTAAAACAATATAACAAACCTAACATAATTTGATGAAATTATAGCCTATTTGGTAATGACGTACAATAAAAATATGATCTTCTCAAGCCATATTTACCTTTATTTTTCTATAATTGCACGGCATCAAAATATGAATCTCCTTCCATGACATCCATGTGTTCAACTGTCACAATTCATATCCATGGTAACCAAGTACAAACTTTTGACAAAACCTTATGTAATTTGCTTGTTGTGGTGGTAATGACACAATACTTAGAGATTACTGTATTTTGTGTAAAAAAAGTAACAAATGGCTTATGCACATCTCATATGTTTATAGTTGCCATTTATGACTCTTTTTTTAAAACAGGGACATTAAATATTTTCTAATTATCAAGACTTTTGTAAGTGTAATACATTGCAAAATGTCAAACGTCTGGGTGTGATACAGGACAAAAACAGTGAAATCCTGACATTAAATGCTTTAGAAAATAAAAATAAATAAAACATTGAAAGCTGAAAAAAAAAAAAGTTATTTTAGTCTCTACTTAATGGACGTGATTTTTTTTTTTTAAATACATTAAAATTGCATCTTAAAAATCTAACCCTGGGGCACAAACAGGTCTGTTTTTGCAAAATTACCATTATATGTTTTGTGCATATGAATTGAATATTGGCAAATGCATCAGTAAAAAATATTGCGCCTATTTAATGCTACCCTTGCTGTTAATAGATCGCAAGCCAGCATACAACTGAGCTAAACGTTTGGAAAGGACAAGTTCACTTCCTCATCAATAGCCTAAAAACTCATATCAAGTGCAAGAGCGCTGTTTGGCGCACATCTGAAGGCTGGGGCCATTTAGGCCGTCTACTGCGGATCGCTAAAACATCCTAATGATTATGATCACACTTCCTCAATTAAAATATTATAGTAACACTGTACCAAAGATGTTTTGGTATGGTTTAGAAACTTATCAGTGTAGCCTGATATCGGCTTGACTTGAAATATCTTCAGGCCTAACAAAAAACCTCCAGGACTACCCGTCGGACTGCGAGATTGTGAAGCGTGATTCATCACTCCAGAGAACACGTTTCCACTGCTCCAGAGTCCAATTAGGCTTGTGTGCGGCTGCTCAGCCTTTGAAACTTAGCCTTTGAAACTTTCAAACAGCCTTTGAAAGTTATTGTGCTGATGTTGCTTCCAGAGGCAGCTTGTAACTCGGTGAGTGTTGCAACCGAGACAATGATTTTTACGCGCTTCAGCACTTTGGATCCCGTTCTGTGAGCTTGTGGCCTAACACTTCGTGGTTGAACCCGTTGTTGCTCCTAGATGTTTCCACTTCACAATAACAGCACTTACAGTTGATCGGGGCAGGAATTTGATGAACTGACTTGTTGGAAAGGTGGCACCCTATGACGGTGCAATGTTGAAAGTCACTGAGCTCGTCAGTAAGGCCATTCTACTGCCAATGTTTGTCTATGGAGATTGCATGGCGGTGTGCTCGATTTTATACACCCCGCTGACGGGTGTGGCTGAAATAGCCAAATTCACTAATTTGAAGGGAACTCCACATAGTTTTGAATATATATAAGAATATGGCCATATTTAGCCTGTGTCTATGGTTTGTGATCAATTGTTACTTTCCCCCCCAATATTTAACCTAGGTTGGATTACAGGCTAATCAAGAATTGGATTGCTTGTATTTTTCATATTCTCTTGCATCAATTATATAATTAGAAACAGGTATCCCAGTAAAGATCGTGTGAAACATTGTGAGAGAAACTTAAATTGTTTAATGAAAACTCAAGATAACAAAGTAACAAAAATTCCACCGGTCTTCACCCCCACGCTTAACAAATATCCCATCCACCACTTTAACATTAGTCCTTTACTTGGTCCCTCTGATTAAAAAGTATGACTCCAAATCAAGCCATTGCACCCATATATAGGCCAATGTTGACTACCTGAAGCATCTGATAAGACTTTTGATGTAAGGAATACAATCGATGGAAACATACTTATCACAAATACCTAGGTAAAGCAGCTTACTATACAATATTGGCAATACAGTTTCAGATCCACAAGAAAGAAGTCAAGGTCCTGTGGATAGGGACATGGAATCAGGCCAGAGATGCAGTCTTGTACATACAGAAGGGTCCAGGGTGAGGGAGTTATTGCTAAACACATAACAGCTACAGCATTGATTGCCATAATGACACAAGGCCTTCTGCATTCGTCAAGAGCGGAGGGAGAGCAGACGCACTCAGTGCAGGTTTGAGTACAGTACGCAAGAGAATGTGTGTGAATCCCCAAAAATAATAAATGTTACAATTCAACAAAAAACTTGCTGCAGCAGTGGCTTATAAACACTAAACAAAAGTGGAAGAGCATTCATTATTCAGTTGTTCAAAAGAAGGGCAAACATCACTTGGTCAAGACATTACAATGAAGTAGGGTTGAAGAAATTAGGTTTTGAAGGACTGCGTCTACTTCCCCCGAATCCTGTCACTGGATAATCGGGTTAAATTTCCACATGGATAGCCCACCCTAAATACATATTACTGTACTTCCACATTATGCAGGTATGAAAACCTTTAAACAAGTATATCTCCCTAGCTAAATTGCTCAGTAACTGCTATGTAAATGTAGACATCTAAAACAGCTTAATCATTCCCAATAAGTCCCATTCAGGAAACTGATGACATTTCAGGACACTTGTCCTCATCGATGTCAAATATCCAAGATGGCTGCTATTTGGGGACCTGGTTAATGGACTATACGTTACAATGTAGTGCTCTTAATTTAATTGGAATGTTCCAGTTATATACTAATATACTCTGATCCTAAAAAATCTTGGAAAATGCCCTAACCACTTAACTGCCTAGTTCTATTGTGTTCAATCTGTGATCTCTGCCAGTACAAATAAAGGTAAAATAAACATTACAAATATTTGTGTGTGGAGGCCATTCTTGATTTTAGTTAACTAAATGGACAGATTCAATAGTTAAACGGCAACTTAAAAGTACATTGTTTTGGGTTGCCATTTTGTGACCAAAAAGGGAATGAACTGTGCAATTATAATGGACTACAACTCCCAAGTCATCTGCCTTGCTTTCTAAGTCTCGGTTTGATGACCTATCGGACTTCGACATGGTGACAGTCCTGCTGATGAGGACTTTGTACAGTTCAGAACTTCTTTAGTCATAATTCTCCAGCTGGTTGGTGTTGAAATGCAACTCCCTATTCAGGTCCTCTTTGGAACAAATAGTCCAATCCTGTGAAAGCTCTTTGTCGGTCTCTTCTCACCTCTCTCTCGCTCTCCTTTAAACTTCATCAGTCTTTCCTTCCAATCACAACAATGATATAAATCCATCTCTCTGGTTCAGTCTCTCCTCCTCCCCTCTCCAAATACCTCCATCTCCTTAAGCGCTACCACCCTCTCTTATTGATGACTCAATCTCTCACTCGTACTCTGCGATTAGCACCATCATGTAAATTCCAACCAGCATCGCCAGGATCTCCATCACCGATTGGCCCAGACTAGAGCGACCAACCAGCAGCTCGGGCAGGACCGTCACCGTGGCGATGTACACAAAGCCACCTGCGGTGAATGGCAAGATCCAGGCTGTGGCGGCCGCGCCCACCCCCTCAGCCAATAGGGAGCAGGCTGTGCCGGCAAGAGCCCCCAAGGCTGTCAGCAGCTGTAGACACATGGCCTGATGGGAAAGAGGAAGTTGTCAATGGACATCTCTACCTACAGAGACTTTCTGATGCAGTTGGTTCAAACAGAAAAGACACACAAATCTTACAGCTGCCACCATGTGTGAATAGGCTTTGGTTTGTAGTCAGACAACTGAGCATGTTTCAGTACATAGTCAAGCACATTTCCGTTTCCTGTGTGACATCAGTATGTGTAACATCAATTGTTATGAAAAGCTGAAGCTTGTGCATTACCTTCTTCTTGGTGCAGCCAGACTGGACCAGGATGGCAAAGTCGCCAATCTCGTGGGGCACCTCGTGCAGCAGGATGGTGAGAGTGGTGACTGTGCCTACTGCTGGGCCCACCAGGAACGATGCCCCGATGGCCAGCCCGTCAGTGAAGTTGTGTGTGAAGTCAGCAGCCAGGTTGAGGTAGCCCGATACCTTGATATCTATATTGAGAGGGACGTCAAACATTCAGCACAGAACCTTTGTGAAACTAGAGCACATGGTTAAATTGTGCTTAGGAGCATTTGTTTACTCCCTCCATGGTTAAAGTACAAATAAATAGATGTCAATTGTTGTAAAAATGTGAGAGTGTACTACATTTACTATCATATTAAAATATTGAATTACTTTGACATATTTAATTGTTATATTACGCTAATTTCCCTATGGTGGACAAAACATGTTACTACCTTATTAAACAAGCTTGCATTTTCACGAAATACAATATAGTGGAATTATATGCATCCTTTTTTCTTCAGATTGGTCATGTCAGTATCCATGTTTACAGTCATCACGAATGTATTAAATGGATTGCTTTAAACGGATTTGGTACCATTGATTTTGTGATACGCGCCTGTCAGTCGCAGGATTTAGAACAGCGTTCTAATGGCCCAGAACATTTTTTGGCTCTATAGAAAAGTTGATGGCCGCACACCAACACACTGATTTGAGACCCAAACTATCATCTAAATAACAACCAACCCTTGTCAGTGTTGATATCCTACGCCGGGGGTCGCAATTCGTTGAAGTTAAATAACAAAGCAACTAATTTGTTTCTGCCCCGTTTCGGCAGCCTCCCAGAATCTCCATCCGATATTCTAGAATTTAGATGATTTTGAACCGTGTTAGTTTAAACAGCGCATACACCCCGATTGTATTGATTCCAACTTGATATCGATGGAGGTGATTAGCAAAACAAATTGGCGTTACACTTACCACGTTGGCAACCGACTTGAATCAAAATGCAACACTTCTAAATGTAGCTAAGCGTCTTCTACAAGTTGTCCTCTGACCCAGGGGCTCCCAGTTGTGGTAGTTTCAACAGCACATACAACTCACTTTCCCCCCTAATCATTATGAGTGATCTATCAATTTGGTGTGTGTGCAGTTTATAAGGTGTCCTTTTAAAAAACAATACAAGTAATCTGATTACTATTCTTGCACGTGTGTGTAGATAGTACATTTTATGTTTACAATACATCAGGAACTGTTTCTACATATTGGTTATTGATTGGGACACATTAAAACTGTTGTCATTGGGCTATCATTCTCATGATTTGCCACCGGAAACGTACGTTTCAGGAATGTAAATGTAACTTTCAATACTCATTTCAAATGGTATTGTACTTAATCTGGTAAAAACTGCTGAATGAGTCCAAAAACATGCTGTGTTTGATTTATTTCGATGTACCAGAAATCACCAAAATGTGTTTGCCCTGCTTAATATTGAGAAGGGAGAATGGACAATAATCGCAACAGTTACACGCAATAACAGAGAAACAGGATTGATTGGAGGCTGGTAAATGAAATGCTGTCAAAGTGAATATTCTCTTTGAGCAAAATTGGTTTTGAGATTTAAAAACAAAAAGCAATTTCACTAAGAAATTAAGTGGCAATTAGTCAACTCTTCTTACCTGTAGTTTTCTCCTCCACTCCTTTTGGAGTCTTCTCATCTTTGCTTTCTTTTCCATCTTTCTCACCCTCCTTATTTTTTCCCTCCCCGTCACTCTCCTTTGCCTTAGGAGCAGCTGAAAATAGAAGAAAAAAAGACATGTGCATAACTCTTGTGTACTGACCATCCCCCTTTATTTAACTAGGCAAGTCAGTTACGAACAAATTCTTATTTACCAAGACGGCTTAGAAGAGCAGCATCAAATCCCCTAACCATACGGTAGCTCTCGGCAAGAGAAATCTCAATGAATCAATGTTCAGATTTCAAAATGGACCCAGAGGTCATGTTACAAAACCAACTAGCTGCTAGCCTAAAGATGTGGCTACATTAGCTAGGTCTAGGGGTCCTAGGTCTAGGGGTCCTAGGTCTAGCTAAATGGTCTGTAACCTGATTTAACCTGTAAATTTATCTAACAGGACAGAGTATGTGGACCGTGTGGTATGCATGTGCCCAAGAGAGCCACTTTACCAGGTTCCAGGGCCTGCTCAATCCTGACACGAGTCGGCTAGCCCAAGCAGATTATAATTTGTTCATGGTGACAAAATAAATATTTAGAAAAACAAAAGTACAAAAAGGCCTACACCAAAACTAAAGATAACATCTCACACTGATTACAGATCCTTCCTAATTACTCACACCTGCGTGCTTATCAAGGCTTCACGGCAGAGCTGCTGACCTCTGGGGATGGAGTGTGGGAAGTGGTAGTGTAGTGCAACTATGCTCCTAAGCCCTAAACTAAGAGCGTTGGGTCAGTAACCAAAAGGTCGCTGGTTCTAATCCTTGAGCAGACAAGATGAAAAATCTGTCAACATGCCCTTGAGCAAGGCACTTAAACCTAATTGGTTCTGTAAGTCAATCTGGATAAGAGCATCTGTTAAATGACTGAAATGTTAATTTAACTACCTAACCTATTCCATAACAGACATGCAATGCATCCAGTTCATTTGGAAAATATTCCCACATTTTGTTACATTACAGCCTTATACTAAAATGGATAACATTTCTTCCTCATCAATCTACACACAATACACCATAATGACAAAGTGAACACAGGTTTAGACATTTTCGCAAATGTATTTATTTTAATTTTAAATACCTTATTTACATAAGTATTCAGACCCTTTAATATGAGACTAAATTGAGCTCAGGTGCATCCTGTTTCCATTGATCATCCTTGACATGTTTCTACAACTTGATTGGAGTCCACCTGTGGTAAACTCTATTGATTGGACATGATTTGGAAAGGCACACGCCTGTCTATGTAAGATCCCACAGTTGACAGTGCATGTCAGAGCAAAAACCAAGCCTTGAGGTTGAAGGAATTGTCCGTAGAGCTCCGAGACAGTATTGCGTCGAGGCAAAGATCTGGGGAAGGGTACCAAAAAAAATATATGTGCAGCATCGAAGGTCCCCAAGAACACTGTGGCCTCCATCGTTGGAAGAAGTCTAGAACCACCAAGACTCTTCCTAGAGCTGGCCGCCCGGCCAAACTGAGCAATCGGGGGAGAAGGGCCTAGGTCAGGGAGGTGACCAAGAACCCGATGGTCAATGACAGAGCTCCAGAGTTCCTCTGGAGGTGGGAGAACCTTCCAGAAGGACAACCATCTCTGCAGCACTCCACCAATCAGGCCTTTAATTGTATAGTAGCCAGACGGAAGCCACTACTCAGTAAAAGGCACATGACAGCCCGCTTGGAGTATACCAAAAGGCACCTAAAGGACTCTGACCATAAGAAACACTCTGGTCTGATGAAATCAAGATCGAACTTTTTGGCCTGAATGCCAAGAGTCACATCTGGAGAAAACCTGGCACCATCCCTACGGGAAACTCCACAAATACACGTGTGCCAAGCTTGTAGCGTCATACCCAAGAAGACTTGATGCTGTAATCACTTCCAAAGTTGCTTCAACAAAGTACTAAGTAAATGGTCTGAATATTTATGTAAATGTAATATTTCCGTTTTTTTTTATATCATTATGGGGTATTGATTCGTCATTATGGGGTATTGTGTCTAATTTGATTGTGTAAAAAACAATTGAATCCATTTTAGAATAAGGCTGTAACGTAACAAAATGTAGAAAAAGTCAAGGGGTCTGAATACTTCCGAATGCACTAACAGGAAGAAAAAAATGCATTGAACACTGAGGGATCATATCAAGGCATGCGAGTTATAGTAAAAAAAGCTCATGTTGAATTGATATAGCAGGAGCACACGCATCAATTCAAATTGTCCTTTTGTTTTCCCCCGTGCTACAAACTCCAATTAAAATTGATTACATACCGTGAGAGTGTGCATGTCCATGTCCTTCCTTCAGGAGGCGAACAAATTTTTCCACCACCAGGAAGGCTACAATTCCTCCGAGGACCCACAGCCCTACTGACATCATGTGACCATGGGCGGCACCTACAGGTATGACAAGGAGCACCGTCAGGTACATGCTGTTTGCCAAAATAGGGGCAGACCCCCCCCCCCCCCCCCCCAAAAAAATAAAGAGTATTAGATATTTCTTAAAGCATGGAAAATACTAGTATGTGACCATTGGTGATTGACATACTGCACAATCCAAGATGGTAGCAAGTCAGTCTGTCCGTTTGTATGTGTGGTCCTTGAGATCAGAGATCATAAGTTGTTTTAATTAGCCTGAACCTGTTTAGAGAAGCAAACACTTTTGATGTGAAGGTGGATACTGTATATAACTCATTTTTTTTAGATCTCACTCTCTATTTCACAAAATGTAATTGTACAAAGATTTCGGATTGAGAAGGCCTTTTTTTCCTGCCTCGGGCCGCTCGTAAACTATAGCCTACACCTTTCTGGAGTTGGAGCTCACCAAGTAAGGAGTCTGTCTGCGCGCAAGGCCTGCTACACGAGCGCAGGCGCACACTGAAGGCTTGGAGCGGAGAAGCGGTTACTGGATTGGAAAACCTAATGCACTGTGGGTGGAAAAAAATCTACGTTGTTTTACACAACGTCTACTGGTCGTTGCACACCCGTCCTGAAATACCTCTAAAAACTGGCATTATCTGTTACTGTGCCTGCTCGTTACTCAATGCCATCCTGGATTAAATAGGCTGAATGATCAATGGGTGAGTGAATCATCTTCACCTTATGCCCTACAACTTGCAAACACTCCGACGAGACCATCATGTCAATACCACCAGGCACTTGGTCTCTCTCTGCAATTGCATTTCTACCACTCTCAAACACAACTGGACCTACACTTGATGGCATACTTCCAACATCTAAAACTATCGAAAGACTCGGCCTATTGACAATGGTGCTGGTTTCGTCAAGTCCTCGCGCATTGGGCAACAGATACATTGTTATGCTTTTTATTGTTGATCTCTGGTAATGTCGCTGAATCCCGCTCAATTAATTCATGCGCTTACAAGACCGAATCCCAGAGCACCTAACAAATCAACGCTGATGGACATTATTCTAACGTATACCCCTCACAAAGACACATGGACTGGGATATTCTGTAATGATGTCAGTGAAAACTGTGCTATTGCTCGTGTTAGAAATACAAAAATGACCCAAGCCAAACCCCGTTATATTTAAGACATTTTAGACAGTTTGATGAGCAAGGGTTCTTACATTATCTGTATCAAAATATTGACAGTGTAAGTCTGATTCCTGATGTTGACACTGCCTGGGACTATTTTTATATGAAATTTGTGTCCATTTGTGATAAGCATGCTCCTGTGAAGACATTTAGAATCACTGGAAGGGACAATCCCTGGTTTTCAGATAACTTAAGAATTAATTAGAACGATGTCTCTTGGGCTCAAGCCAGACATGCACATGCTCCTGTTGACTGGGCCTCCTTCAGAGCGCTAAGAAACAAATGCACAGGATTGATCAGGAAGTCCAAATCAGATGACTATTTAAATGCAGTCACAGACAACCTAAACAACCCTACCAAGTTCTGGAAGCTAATCAAATCAGTGTCAGGTTCTAATGTATCCTCTGGCCTTTCTGACCATTTAATGATGGATTCTAATGAAGTGAAGGATAAAGCCGATATTTAACAAGCACTTCATATCTGCTGCTTCAGTTTGATAATGGTGGGGCCCAGGCCTCTAACGTAAGCACTGTTACAGTAAACTATGATATAGGCCCTCATGTCAACCATTTTAACTTTGAGCCTGTTTCTTATGCTGAGGTCTACAAAGCACTAAAGGCAATAGACACTAAAAAGTCTTCAGGTCCAGACAACCTGGACCCCTACCAGTAAATTGGTTTAGAAACTAACTTTGACAGAACACAATGTGTATATACTGACAATCACAAGTCTGGCTTTCTTGCGATTAATAGAGGTGTGCTCCAGGGTTCCATTTTAGCTCCTGTGTTGTTCTCCCTTTTAATTAATGATTTGGGAAATGGGATGCAACCAGCAGTTACATCTATATGCAGATGATAAAGTCATATATTCATGTGCTCCTCTGGTTCAGGCTGTTGAAGAGCTCTAGACTGCTTTTCGGTCACTGCAGGCCTCCCGCTATGGTTTCAAACTGGTCTTGAATGTACAAAAAAAACTAAATTCATGACCTTTACCAGAGCTCGAACTCTGCCAGAGAAGGTTAGCATCGTCACACCTGGTGGCTTATCCATTGAAAAAGTGTCATCCTACAAATACCTAGGTATATGGTTGGATGACAAGTTGTCCTTTAAAGTTCATATGGATAATCTTGTGAGGAAGCTTAAATTGAAAATTGGTTTATATTTTCGTAATAAGGCTTGCTTCCCGCTTATGCCTAGAAAGAAGCTTGTTCAGGCCACTTCTCTCTGTAATTGATTATGGTGACTTGTCTTACAAAGACTGGATTCCATTTATCATGCATCCTTACGCTTTATTACAAAGCCAAGTCACTCACCCACCATTGCACCTTGTACCAAATGGTAGGTTGGACCACACTTTATATGCGCAGAAAGCTACATTTGTATGTTTTCATCTACAAAGCCCTTTTGGGTAAACTCCCTCTTTACCTCTGTAGTCTGGTCTCCTTCACCACCAGCAGTTACCATACCCGGTCTGATAGGTGGTTGCTACTTAAAGTCCCCAGGACATTCACAGTATTAGACAAGACTGCCTTCTCTTCTTGTGCACCAGAGGCATGGAAAATTCTACAATCCATGCTTCATCTAGATATATGTTAGCGCCACTGAATGAATTTAAAATATTGATGGGAGACTGTTACGGAGGACTGTAAATGCTTTTTTTAGGCTGGATCATGTATGTTGTAATTCTGTAATGTATTGATTGTTGCTGCCTTCTTGGCCAGGTCCCCCGTGAAAAAGAGACTGAAAATAATTGGGCTTTTCCTGGTTAAATAAAAGGTTAAATTAAAAAATATATGTAATGATCAGCTGGATAATATGATGGTGTTCGTAAATGTAGATATACCATGTGAGTGGCCATGATCCTGTGATTCTTCACTGTCATGTGATTGGCCGTGTCCCTCGTCTCCATGGTGAGAGTGAGGCACTGTGTAAACAAGCAAGAGATAATAAGAAAGAAATACAATGGATAGACTGGCATGACAACATCCTTTTAACTACAAACCAATAAATATGTATGGAAAAGGTGTGGAATGTCCTCCCTTCACTTCGAGTAGTTGTGTGATACTGACACTAACCCAGGGCGTGAGGGATGAGATGTAGGAAGGCATCTCCCAGCAGGCCACCAGAGGCAAAGCTCAGCAGCACCTTCAGGAGGTTCTTGTGCTGGTCTGTATTGGACTGGACTGGGATCAGGAAGAGGATGAAGAAGGGAGCAGCACTGATCAGCAGGGTGGCACCGATGGCCTAATGGTAAGAATAGGAGAGAACAGACAGAGGTCATAAGAGGCCATTTTAAAAGTGTGTGAGCAGGCGTGCTTGTGGGTAGTAAAATAATCTCACACTTGATAAGGATGGCTGTTTTGAGTTCCAAGGGTATCAAACCAATGTAATCGACTTCATCAAATAAGGAAAGGCTATTCCCTGTCTACAAAAGTACTTACATTCCAACCCATTCAATAATTGAATGCCAAATAAATACATTCCAATTCAGGTCCAATTCAATTGACAGTACCTAAATAGTTGACCTGTTGAGTCGTGCTGACCAGGACATTTAAATAATGGTAAAATAGTGTCTAACAAACCTAATCCTTTTGAACATCGCAAATAAAAATGTTAACTTTATAACAGACGCATTTCGAATGCAGGGAAAATCGACAGAAAGTTATTGACAGTACACTGCAGTGAGGTTGTCTGGTCCAGTTGTCAAAACCAAATGAGTCAATAGAACTCTAGACAAAACTTAGCAACAGACTCACTGGCAAAAGGAAATGTTTTTGTAGAAAAGTAATAGGCAGCCTGCGTTTGCACTGGGACTCAGTAGGAAAGTCAAGAGGTTGTTTGAATGAACAGGAGGGATACCGACTGACAAAGATGTGACATATTGCATATGATTTGATATAAGGTATGCCTTCACCACTAATGGACATCTAAATGTAGCACGGGACCTGGACAAAAATCATGTTTCAAATATCCACAATAACACATTCATGTCCCTTCATGAATGGCTCCAAGGTCTCCACTGACAATACCTGCATCCAGAGCTCCACTATGTCCCTCTTCTTTCCCTCTGCCTCCCTTATCACCCTCTCTCCTCCGTGGGTGTGCCCGTGTCCACTCTCCTCGTGCTTATGTCCATGGTCATGTGCGTGACCGTGGTGCGACTCCTCAGCTGGGGGAAGGTTGGCCTCAGCACTCCACTTACTCGCCCCTTGGTGCAGTTTCTGACTGCCATGGGAGTGACCATCGGAACCGCCGCCCCCGTGCAAGTGTGCATGCCCATGGTGGTCGTGTGCATGCCCATGGTGGTCGTGTGCATGCCCATGGTGGTCGTGTGCATGCCCATGGTGGTTGTGTGCATGCCCATGGTGGTCGTGTGCATGCCCATGGTCGTCGTGTGCATGCCCATGGTCGTCGTGTGCATGCCCATGGTCATGAGAGTGGCTATGAGCAACAGTTAGCTGGGCGGCTAGCAACAGCACTGCTCCTGAGAACAGTGTTAACGCTAGCAGACGTCCATGGGCCATCATCTCACCTAGAACAGACACACAAAGGGAACATCTATGGTTAGTTGCCTGCCTTAGTACAGCAACACTAACTTCATATATCAACAGCTTAATTTCATCATGATTGTGGGTAGTTAGTGGATGGGTTACGCTAGTTAGTTATCATATAACACATTATCAAACATTCCATTGACATCCCATCTGCTAACGTTACACCTAACAGCATTCCCATGATGGCCTTCTGCTAAGGCAATAGGCCTAACGTTACACTTTTCCATTAACTCCTCGTATAAAACTGACTCAGGAAGAGGGAAAGGGTCCGAAATGGGGAAGTCGCCTTGCTGAGTAGCTAACGTAGCTAGATGCCCTTAAAGTGATGGATTGAAAGAGATGCGATTGTTGTTGTACCTAGCAAGTTATCTAACGTTAGCCACTAACTGTCTGGCTAGCAGCTAGCCACATCGACAAAGATGCATGTGAATGCGATTAAAGGAATGCAGATGTCGCAGTTTATCTTGCATGCAACGTGTTGTCGGGATAATTAGCCAAGTTAAGTACAATAGCAAACAACGGTTGGCTAACGTTTGCGGTGATGACAACAATGTTGCAGTATAAGCGAATTGCCACACACTCACGTGTCTGCTGTAATTATGCAGCGATGATAGTTAATCAAACAAATTCTTCCAAACAGAGCAAAGTGTCTCAAAGGTGTCTATTCATTCTCAGACGTGGCATTTAGTCAAATCATTAGAAACCTCGCGTGATTTCATTCGCTGTTGTAAATAAAGAGTACCTGTCATAATATCGCGAGATTTATGTTTTTGTCATCTCTCATCCGGACTCAAAGATGGTGGATAGATGAAGGCGTCCAACTCAGGCCGTTTACCATTGGTGCACATTGACTGACCCGTATATTGGACGGAGAAAATAAATTAACGTACTCCATGCTTTTGTTATTTGATGAAGAGTCTCTCCCTTTTCATATAAAGTTAGGATTCATGAGATTTTTTATTTATATGAATTTTTATTTCACCTTTATTTAACCAGGAAGCTAGTTGAGAACAAGTTCTCATTTGCAACTGCGACCTGACCAAGATAAAGCAAAGCAGTTCGACACATACAACAACACAGAGTTACACATGGAATAAACAAACATACAATCAATAATACAGTAGAAAAATCTATATATAGCATGTGCAAATGAGGTAGGATAAGAGAGGTAAGGCAATAAATAGGCCGTGGTGGCGAAGTAATTACAATATAGCAATTAAACACTGGAATGGTAAAATGTGCAGGAGATGAATGTGCAAGTAGAGATACTGGGATGCAAAGGAGCAAGATAAATAAATAAATACAGTATGGGGATGAGGTAGATTGGAAGGGCTATTTACAGATGAGCTTTGTACAGATGCAGTGATCTGTGAGCTGCTCTGACAGCTGGTGCTTAAAGCTAGTGAGGGAGGTAAGAGTCTCCAGCTTTAGTGATTTTTGCAGTTCGTTCCAGTCATTGGCAGCAGAGAACTGGAAGGAGAGGCGGCCGAAGGAAGAATTGGCTTTGGGGGTGACCAGTGAGATATACCTACTGGAGCGTGTGCTACGGGTAGGTGCTGCTATGGCCAATGAGCTGAGATAAGGCGGGGCATTACCTAGCAGACACTTGTAGATGACTTGGAGCCAGTGGGTTTGGCGACGAGTATGAAGCGAGGGCCAGCCAATGAGAGCGTACAGGTCGCAGTGGTGGGTAGTGTATGGGGCTTTGGTGACAAAACGGATGACACTGTGGTAGACTGCATCCAATTTGTTGAGTAGAGTGTTGGAGGCTATTTTGTAAATGACATCGCCGAAGTCCAGGATCGGTCGGATAGTCAGTTTTACAAGGGTATGTTTGGCAGCATGAGTGAAGGATGCTTTGTTGCGGAATAGGAAGCTGATTCTAGACTTAATTTTGGATTGGAGATGTTTAATGTGAGTCTGGAAGGAGAGTTTACACTCTAACCAGACACCTAGGTATTTGTAGTTGTCCACATATTCTAAGTCAGAACCGTCCAGAGTAGTGATGCAGGACGGGCGGGCAGGTGTGGGCAGCGATCGGTTGAAGAGCATGCATTTAGTTTTACTTGCATTTAAGAGCAGTTGGAGGCCAGGGAAGGAGAGTTGTATGGCATTGAAGCTCATCTGGAGGTTAGTTAACACAGTGTCCAAAGAAGGGCCAGAGGTATACAGAATGGTGTCGTCTGCGTAGAGGTGGATCAAAGAATCACCAGCAGCAAGAGGGACATCATTGATGTATACAGAGAAGAGAGTCGGCCCGAGAATTGAACCCTGTGGCACCCCCATAGAGACTGCCAGAGGTCCGGACAACAGGCCCTCCGATTTGACATACTGAACTCTATCAGAGAAGTAGTTGGTGAACCAGGCGAGGCAATCATTTGAGAAACCAAGGCTGTTGAGTCTGCCAATAAGAATGTTGTGATTGACAGAGTCGAAAGCCTTAGCCAGGTCGATGAATACGGCTGCACAGTAATGTCTCTTATCGATGGCGGTTATGATATCGTTTAGGACCTTGAGCGTGGCTGAGGTGCACCTCAGAGGTGCACCTCGCTATGCAATCTGAAACCAGATTGCATAGCGGAGAAGGTACGGTGGTATTCGAAATGGTCGGTAATCTGTTTGTTATCTTCAAATCAAATCAACTTTTATTTGTCACTTACACATGGTTAGCAGATGTTAATGCGAGTGTAGCGAAATGATTGTGCTTCTAGTTCTGACCATGCAGTAATATCTAACAAGTAATCTAACCTAACAATTTCACAACAACTACCTTATACACACAAGTGTAAAGGAATTAATAAGAATATGTACATAAAAATATATGAATGAGTGATGGCCGAACGGCATAGGCAAGATGCAGTAGATGAAATAGAGTACAGTATATATATATGAGATGGGTAATGTAGGGTATGTAAACATTATATAAAGTGGCATTGTTTAAAGTGGCTAGTGATACATTTATTACATCAAGATGGCAAGATACAGTAGATGGTATAGAGTACAGTATATACATATGAGATGAGTAATGTAGGGTATGTAAACATTATATAAAGTGGCATTGTTTAAAGTGGCTAGTGATACATTTATTACATCATGTCGGGGATTGTGTGCAGAGATGTAGCGGAGTCAAGCGCAGGACACAGGTGTTGAGCAAAACAACGGCGTTTACTCAAAATACAAGCAAAAATTCCTCATAGGGAATATAACAAACACACATGCACCAACAACAACCACTAACGAAACAAACAATCACGGACAGAACAGAAATGTATGCCAGAGGTTAAATAGGGAACATGATAGGGGAATTGAAACCAGGTGTGTGTAATACAGACAAAACAAAACGAAACTGAAAAATGGATCGGTGGTGACTAGAAAGCCGGTGACGTCGACCGCCGAACACCACCCGAACAAGGAGAAGGGCCGACTTCGGCGGAAGTCGTGACACATCAAGATGGCAAGATACAGTAGATGGTATAGAGTACAGTATATACATATGAGATGAGTAATGTAGGGTATGTAAACATTATATAAAGTGGCATTGTTTAAAGTGGCTAGTGTTACATTTATTACATCCATTTTTCCATTATTAAAGTGGCTAGAGTTGAGTCAGTATGTTGGCAGCAGCCACTCAATGTTAGTGATGGCTGTTTAACAGTCTGATGGCATTGAGATAGAAGCTGTTTTTCAGTCTCTCGGTCCCCGCTTTGATGCACCTGTACTGACCTCGCCTTCTGGATGATAGCGGGGTGAACAGGCAGTGGCATGGGTGGTTGTTGTCCTTGATGATCTTTTTGGCCTTCCTGTGACATCGGGTGGTGTAGGTGTCCTGGAAGGCAGGTAGTTTGCCCCCGGTGATGCGTTGTGCAGACCTCACTACCCTCTGGAGAGCCTTACGGTTATGGGCGGAGCAGTTGCCGTACCAGGCGGTGATACAGGCCGACATGATGCTCTCAATTGTGCATCTGTAAAAGTTTGTGAGTGTTTTTGGTGACAAGCCAAATTTCTTCAGCCTCCTGAGGTTGAAGAGGCGCTGCTGCGCCTTCTTCACCACGCTGTCTGTGTGGGTGGACCATTTCAGTTTGTCCGTGATGTGTACGCCGAGGAACTTAAAACTTTCCACCCTTTCCACTACTGTCCCGTCGATGTGGATAGGGGGCTGCTCCCCCTGCTGTTTCCTGAAGTCCACGATCATCTCCTTTGTTTTGTTGACATTGAGTGTGAGGTTATTTTCCTGACACCACACTCCGAGGGCCCTCACCTCCTCCCTGTAGGCCGTCTCGTCGTTGTTGGTAATCAAGCCTACCACTGTAGTGTCGTCTGCAAACTTGATGATTGAGTTGGAGGCGTGCATGGCCACACAGCCGTGGGTGAACAGGGAGTACAGGAGAGGGCTGAGAACACACCCTTGTGGGGCCCGAGTGTTGAGGATCAGCGGGGTGGCGATGTTGTTACCTACCCTCACCACCTGGGGGCAGCCCGTCAGGAAGTCCAGGACCAAGTTGCATAGGGCGGGGTCGAGACCCAGGGTCTCGAGCTTGATGACATGTTTGGAGGGTACTATGGTGTTAAATGCTGAGCTGTAGTTGATGAACAGCATTCTTACATAGGTATTCCTCTTGTCCAGATGGGTTAGGGCAGTGTGCAGTGTGATTGCGATTGCGTCGTCTGTGGACCTATTGGGGCGGTAAGCCAATTGGAGTGGGTCTAGGGTGTCAGGTAAGGTGGAGGTGATATGGTCCTTGACTAGTCTCTCAAAGCACTTCATGATGACGGAAGTGAGTGCTACAGGGCGGTAGTCATTCAGCTCAGTTACCTTAGCTTTCTTGGGAACAGGAGCAATGGTGGCCCTCTTGAAGCATGTGGGAACAGCAGACTGGGATAAGGATTGATTGAATATGCTTAAACACACCAGCCAGCTGGTTTGCGCATGCGCTGAGGACGCGGCTGGGGATGCCGTCTGGGCCTGCAGCCTTGCGAGGGTTTACACGTTTAAATGTTTTACTCACGTTGGCTGCAGTGAAGGAGAGCCTGCAGGTTTTGGTAGCGGGCCGTGTCAGTGGCACTGTATTGTCCTCAAAGCGAGCAAAGAAGTTGTTTAGTCTGTCTGGGAGCAAGACATCGTGGTCCGCGACGGGGCTGGCTTTTCTTTTGTAGTCCGTGATTGACTGAAATGGTTATGAAGAAAATCGTGTATTGTTGCCTACACGACAAAAAGGCCTTTCTGATTACAAGTGCACCAGTATCCCAAAGTATTAAGTGAAATTAAGCACAGAAAACAGCATTGGCATTAATAAAACAATATGTTCACACGAATTAAGTCGCAAATAAATGTGTCTTTTCTCAAAAATTCTGTTCAGCAAGTCTAAAACAGTACATATAGGCATACAACGACACATTTTAAAACATGCTTAAACAAAGACAACATTTCTGTATATTCATAACGTTGAATTAGCCATAAAGCAGAACAAAAATGAAATATAGACTATCACGTCTATATGGTTGTTGCAAAGGCTTGTGTGTAGCCTATTGGTTAAATGTGTGTCTTTTCTCACGAATTGCATTATGTACATATATGCACGAATTGAATGTGAGACTGTGTTGCAGCCAATACATGTTTCATCAAGGCATACATGGACATTTAGACATGACAATGATGAATACATATAATTACATAAACTTCCAAATAGAAAAAAAAATAAAAACACGATTTAAAAAAATCTATGTGAAATGTTATATAAAATACCTTAGGCACAATTTCTGTCATTTCCTTTTCAACTAAAATAGCATATTTTATGATGTGGTGGTAATGACATTTCCCCTCGGGTAATTATTATATATTTTTATTTATTTAATAAGGCAAGTCAGTTAAAAACAAATTCTTATTTACAATGACGGCCTACATGTATTTGGGGAAACCAATAAAAATCTTTATATTCTTAAATAGTATGCTCTCAGCCACTATTAGTGAAAATATTCAGATAGATAAAAAGCAGTTTCAAGAGGTTCCATTTTCAAAAACCTTTAACATCCAAAAGTGCCCGTATTTTCAAAATCAACCATGAACAAAGACATTCACTGTGAAAGTTGATACAGTACATGTAGGCCATTCATTTATAGCTTATGCGCACCACTTCATTCAATTTATCCAATCAGTTATTGTTTTTTTTGCTCAAACCGCGAGCAACACCTGTCAAATTCAGACATTTCTCTCAAAACACAGGGATTTCGATTCGCACTGCACTAGTATTATCAGAGGACCTTGGGGTTCACCAAAAAACAGTAGGTGATTCTGGTTGGAATTGTTACTCTAATGCCATGTATAAATTACTGACATGGCAGATTCAGACGTGACTAAAATTACAGATGTGGTGTTTTGTGCACATAATTACATTTACCGACCTCCCCAGTAAAACGAATCCCATCCGAATATACATGTGTGATCAATTGTTGTAGCTTGTATTCTTCAAACCTATACGGATTTTGATACAATTTTTAAATCTATTCTAAAATTGACTGTTTGCCAGATTAGAAAAGGTAATGTAGGTGTGATAGTTGTGAGGGAAGTTTCTGTTAAACCTTACTGATGCTTGTGTACTAGAAAATGTTTCCTGAAGCCTAGTTTCTTAGGCATTAAGGTTGAGATTGTTAAAGAAACTAGATCATATGAGATGGAATTGTGCATGCTTTAGTATCGGCCTGTTGTAACTGTTTTGTGTGTGTAGCATGAGAAGTATGTCCCAGGTGAGACCAACTGTTTCCTGTTAGTCTGAAGGGAAAGAACTGGTTCTTCTTAATCAGGGTTGGGTAGGTCACTTTCTAAATGTAATCTGTTACAGTTACTAGTTACCTGTCCAAAATTGTAATCAGTAACGTAACTTTTGGATTACCCAAACTGAGTAACGTAATCTGAATACACTCTGTTACTTTTAGATTACTTTCCCCTTAAGAGGCATTAGAAGAAGACAACATGTACGTCACCAATTGAACGACATCTATTGCAGGATAAATCAATGTTAAAGTTTACATAGCTGGCCATATATGTATGTAACATTTTACTTTATGGGTTGGTTATGTAGGCTTCTTCTAACCAATCGCTTTCTTCTATAATAGTAATAATATTAAAATATATATTTATGTTAAAAACCAAAGTCTATCAGAATTCCAGTCATTCAAATAAATGTTATACCCCTTGATCAGGAAACAGCAGAGGGAGCACCCCCCTATCCACATCGACGGGACAGTAGTGGAGAAGGTGGAAAGTTTTAAGTTCCTCGGTGTACACATCACGGACAAACTGAATTGGTCCACCCACACAGACAGCGTTGTGAAGAAGGCGCAGCAGCGCCTCTTCAACCTCAGGAGGCTGAAGAAATTTGGCTTGTCACCAAAAGCACTCACAAACTTCTACAGATGCACAATCGAGAGCATCCTGTCGGGCTGTATCACCGCCTGGTACGGCAACTGCTCCGCCCACAACCGTAAGGCTCTCCAGAGGGTAGTGAGGTCTGCACAACGCATCACCGGGGGCAAACTACCTGCCCTCCAGGACACCTACACCACCCGATGTCACAGGAAGGCCATAAAGATCATCAAGGACAACAACCACCCGAGCCACTGCCTGTTCACCCCGCTATCATCCAGAAGGCGAGGTCAGTACAGGTGCATCAAAGCAGGGACCGAGAGACTGAAAAACAGCTTCTATCTCAAGGCCATCAGACTGTTAAACAGCCACCACTAACATTTAGTGGCCGCTGCCAACATACTGACTCAACTCCAGCCACTTTAATAATGGGAATTGATGGAAATTATGTAAAAATGTATCACTAGCCACTTTAAACAATGCCACTTAATATAATGTTTACATACCCTACATTACTCATCTCATATGTATATGTATATACTGTACTCTATATCATCTACTGCATCTTGCCATCTTTATGTAATACATGTATCACTAGCCACTTTAAACTATGCCACTTTATGTTTACATACCCTACATTACTCATCTCATATGTATAGACTGTACACTATACCATCTACTGCATCTTGCCTATGCCGTTCTGTACCATCACTCATTCATATATCTTTATGTACATATTCTTTATCCCTTTACACTTGTGTGTATAAGGTAGTAGTTGTGGAATTGTTAGGTTAGATTACTTGTTGGTTATTACTGCATCGTCGGAACTAGAAGCACAAGCATTTCGCTACACTCGCATTAACATCTGCTAACCATGTGTATGTGACAAATCGATTTGATTTGATTTGATTTGATTTGCTCTTCAAGAATAGGACTTTGAAATATAGAAGTATAGGTTAGCCAAATTGTTTTACCTGAGCATAACCCCAAAACGAAGGATTTATTAGCCAGCCCTATTCTGTTGATTATGATTTTGTTATCACGGAGGACTGATTGGGCTCATTGATTCGAGTTGAAAAATAAATGCTGAGCTCATGGAATGGCATGCTTTAAGCACTACTGAAAAGTGCTATTTACATGTGAAAAATGAATGCCATATGCTGCATTTTATATAGGTCTATTGTTTACCTTTTAGTTGGTGACACTTTGATATCTTGATAATATGCAGCTGTTTAAAGGGCAAATCCACAGATGAAACAATAACAAAACAGACACCCCGCCTCTGTTTTGGTAAAAAGCTGAGGGATGGGTGTGAGGGTGTTGGTTGAATGGAGAAAGGTGGAGTCAGGCTCAGGACACAGATGAGTATAGTCCGACAGTTTACTCATAAATGAAGAATAATGTTCCAACACGGAACACAAAATCCAAAGCACAAATAACACGAACCCACATGACAAACAATAACGCACAAAACAGAGAGGGAAGCCAGGGGTTAAATAAGGAACATAATTAATGGAATAGAAATCATGTGTGTAATAATGAAGACAAAACCAAACGAAAATGAAACATGGATCGGTGGCGACTAGAAAGCCGGTGACCTCGACCGCTGAACGCCGCCCGAACAGGTGAAGTGAAATGCTGCAATTGTGGAGGCGAACATGCACCAGAATTCCTGGAGTGTCCTTTCTGAATGCAGCTGAACGTTTATTGGGTCTTCGTGATTTCACAGCCGAGGCCTTGCAAGAAATCCTGTCGGTGAATGTTCCCCCTTAGCCTGTGTAGGAATGTATTTTGGAATGGACTGTGATTGAATAAGTGGGATGGGTTTTGTTTGTTGACGTGTCTTTTTTTTGGTATTTTTTATGTTGTTTTCCCCCCTTTCCTACAATGGATTTTTATTTTCTCGTTCAGTACCTCGTCCAGCTGGTGGCAGTAATGGTCAAAATTCCGGTCATCTTAAGGGGGTGGCTCTTCCATAGACACCAATGCATTAGCAGCTGGGTCTGTTCTGCTTAGTTCATTGACTGTATATGAACCAGAAAAAAATAGGGAGTGGGATGTCTCGCTTCCTCTTCCGTCTCTGGTGGACTCTCTTTGACTACTATTCTTTTCAGGGAAATCATTGCACAGATTACTTTGGCAAAGGCAATGACCAATAATGGAATTATCTTATTTAGGGGAGGTTTACTTTCAACTGAGAGTGTGTTGTGGGTGTTTAGGAAACTATTAAAGTCTTAATGTATTTCCATGTATTGCTCTCAGAGAATCCACACAAAGAATGGAAAAATGTAGTCCTAATTAAATGAAGGACTCTAGACTACCTTTTTACACTTGTACTATATTTCACAAGATCAGGACAGGACTACTGCATTTGATGATGAAGTTTCTCTATGAAAAGCAATGGAATTCCAACTAACAAAACGTATAGTGAGACGGGATGGAAATACTGTGTTGCTCTATTCGGGGACAGAGAAAAAGCGGGTTAGCCATGCTCACTGTCATCTGCCATGTCTCTACACACTTTCCTCTTGTCCCCGAATGTCCACACCTTGGCTCAACCCTGACCCTAGCCATAACACTAACCCTAGTTTAATGTCCACACCCTGGCTCAACCCTAACCTGAACCCTAGCAATAACCCTAAACTTAGCCCTAGCCTTATGTTCAACCCTAACCCTAATCTTGGTTTGTCACACTTTTATCCTACTTTTTTCTTTGGACCTATAAGGTGCTGGAACTCAGCTCTGCCTGGCTCTCCCTTTGACCCAAGTTGCAGGAGTCTGGCTCCGGATAGCTGGGTCGTTCCACTAAAAGAGTGCCCCTTTTTGCGTCCCTTTGATGTTTCAAGTAGAAATTGTGCACCAATATTGCATTTTAAAAGCCTGTTATATTAAGTTAAGTGCCCTTTAATATAAACCACATGGATAATTAAACAAATCAGATTTTTAATATGAATGAAGACTTGCTAAAGTGCCAAAATCCATCCTTTTGACATGTCCCTCTGTGCACCCTCTGTCACTTCTAGAAAAATTTTAACCCACTTAACCCTCACATTTCTCCAAGTTTTCACCTTCATTGTAAAGCCCTAGATATTTTGTTGCTTCGACAAAGTCAATGCTGAAGATTATTATTTATTTAGTATGATTAGTGATTCATTTATGTTTGTCCCTCATTTGAAGGTCAACCCTGTTACATGAACGGAGCTCTCGTTTTAATATGATGAAACTATTCCTTTAAAAATATTTTTCAAAAGAAACATTGAACATCTAATAGTCAAATCATTGTGTAAAAGCAGGTGAGCTTGTTCTACACTTTTTGGCAATTTTCTGGTGTTTTATGTTGGGAAACTGAGCTGGTCGAGCATAACACGTCAACCCTGTTACCCATAGAAATCTTTAAACAATTTTTTTTTTTGTGAAGCAAAATTGTCACTTCCTGTTGCACACGACAAGCTTCCATTCCCCCAATCAAAAGGGGATTTATGGCTGATTTAAGATGAAATCGTCAAACCTGTTACGGTCAACCCTGTTACTTCATTTGGTGCTTAATAGACAGATAATATTGTATTTTTTTAAATTTAACCTCTTGAGATGGGAAAACTTGTTTTTTATGAAGTTGAACATGTGCTCTTTATGACAGAATGTGTTCAAATTAGATGAAGTTACACTTCTCAATCAAAAGGCACTGAAATGGCGGAATGACCCATCTCCAGTACAATTTAAAGGCCAATTGCAGCCGTTTAAAAAAAATCTCAATATCAAATTATTTCTTAGTACCTTACTGTAATTATTTTCAATTAAAATGGTTAAAAAAATAAACAAAAATAGCTTCTTAGCAAAGAGCAAATTCTCAAGAAATAATTTAGATAGGACTGTCTGTGAGTGGTCTAGGTGACAATTCAGGCGGTCTTTTCATGCAGTTCTTACACTAAAAAGGCAGTAAAATCATTTTTACAATTTCATAATATTATTCCAAACTCATAATGTGGAAATATATATAAGAATAGAGATACAGATATTACATATATAGGAAGTATATCCCCATATACAGTGCCTTCAGAAAGTGTTCAGACCCCTTGAACTTTTCCACATTTTGTTAACGTTAAAGCCTTATTCTAAAATTGATTACATTTTCGAAAATCCTCAACAATCTACACACAATACCCCATAATGACAAAGTGAAAACAGGTTTTTAGAAATGTTTGCAAATGTATTAAAAATAAAAACCAGAAATACCTTATTTACATAAGTATTCCATTGATCATCTTTGAGATGTTTCTTCAACATGATTGGAGTCCACCTGTGGTAAATTCAATGGATTGGACATGATTTGGAAAGGTACACACCTGTTTATAAACCAAGTAATGAGGTTGAAGGAATTGTCCGTAGAGCTCCAAGACAGGATTGTGTCGAGGCACAGATCTGGGGAAGGGTACGCAAACATTTCTGACCTGACTGCCCGGCCAAACTGAGCAATCGGGGGAGAAGGGCCTTGGTCAGGGAGGTGACCAAGAACCCGATGGTCACTCTGACAGAGCGCTAGAGTTCCTCTGTGGAGATGGGAGAACCTTCCAGAAGGATAAACATCTCTGCAGCACTCCACCAATCAAGCCTTTATGGTAGAGTGGCCATACGGAAGCCACTCCTCAGTAAAAGGCACATGACAGCCCGCTTGGAGTTTGCCAAAACGCACCTAAAGACTCTCAGACCATGAGAAACAAGATTCTCTGGTCTGATAAAACCAAGATTGAATGGCCTGAATGCCAAATGCCACACCTGGAGGAAACCTGGCACCATCCCTACAGTGAAGCATGGTGGAGGCAGCATCATACTGTGAGGATGTTTATCAGCGGCAGGGACTGGGAGACTATTCAGGATTGAGGCAAAGATTAATGGAGCAAAGTACAGGGAGATCCTTGATGAAAACCTGTTCCAGAGCGCTCAGGACCTCAGACTGGGGCGAAGGTTCACCTTCCAACATGACAATGACCCTAAGCACACAGCCAAGACAATGCAGGAGTGGCTTCGGGACAAGTCTCTGAATGTCCTTGAGGGGCCCAGCCAGAGGCCGGACTTGAACCCGATCTAACATCTCTGGAGAGACCAGAAAATAGCGGGGCAGCAACGCTCCCCATCCAACCTGATAGAGCTTGAGAGGATCTGCATAGAATAATGGGAGAAACTGCGCAAATACAGCTGTGCATCATACCCATGAAGACTCTACGCTGTAATCGATGCCAATGGTGCTTCAACAAAGTACTGAGTAAAGAGTCTGAATAACTTATGTAAATGTGAAATTTCTTTTTTTGGGTTTTATAAATTAGCAAAAAATTCAAAAAACCTGTTTTTGCTTTGTCATTATGAGGTATTGTGTGTAGATTGATGAGGAAACTAGATTGATGAGGGAAAAAAACAATGTAATACATTTTAGAATAAGGCTTTAAAGTAACAAATGGGGAAAAAGTCAAGGGGTCTGAATACTTTCCGAAAGGCACTGTATATATAATTTTGTGTATTCCCATCAATGCAGTCTGCTTGCTATATAAAGTTCACACCTTTTCAGATGATGCTTATTCAATGCAAGGGAACACGGTTGACCCCTAAGCCCAAGGCACGAAGGGAAACCTATTGTATTGATGCAAATCAGGGGGACCAATTTAACATTCCACAATTCGATTAGACATCTGCCCCTCAAATCTGCCAATACCCCCCCCCCCCAGCCCCCCAGCCCCCCTGACCCCGGGGTAGCCCCCACGATCCCAGGGCGGCCTCTGTCCCTGGTTCCTCCCTCCCCCTGACCCTGTAAGACCCTAGCACAATTGTTGACACCGCCCTAGAGAAAGAGCAGCCAGAGTTCAAGGTAAATGTCCTTTTCTCTGTCTGTCTGCGGCCTGCCCATTCCTGCCCTTGCCCATAATAATATGCACCGCTCTTTTCACTTCTCACAGTTTTGTCACCCTTTGGACTAGATATGACTCTGTCTTGAAATTGAAGCTTTTCACCTCCAAATAATTTTCAGAGGCTCTTTTTCAGTGATTTCACAGAAGAAGAAAAATGTTTATTCTAATTTGGATCTCACCGATTAATTTTCAATGGTGGGAATGATACAAAAGTGTGTGTTAAAGCAACATACAACAGACAGTAGAACTGTTGGGATTTTAGGAAAATGCAACCCTAAAAACATAGATATACACAGTATGTAAAACATTTATCAATTTTAAGACATAGACACAAATGACACATGGTTTGTGCTGGTGACAGCAGATCACATTGCTTTTCTATTTCTTATGAATAACCCGTAGCAATGTTAATTTATTTTAACAGAACAGGAAAAATTTGCTGGAGTTCTTTGTAACTAATTTTCTAAACTTGATACTATCATGCATTTAAAAACCTACCTTCATATCTTAAAGGTCAATGCAATTGCAAACACTAATCTAATTTATTTAATTTAAGATTTCTTTGTATGGTAATCTTTTCAGTTTTGATGTTAATAGGGGCATCAATATTCAAGTGGTGGAATATGTTTTTTTATGTATATCATATTTATATATCATGCAAGTGCAGTGCATTCGGAAAGTATTCAGACTCCTTGACCTTTTAAAAAACAAAATACGTACACAGCCTTAATTGAAAATGTATTAAATACACATTTTTCCTCATCAATCTACACACAATACCCCATAATGACAAAGCGAAAACAGGTTTTTAGAAATGTTTGAAATGTATTCAAAATAAAAAACTGAAATACTTTATTTACAGAAGTATTCAGACCCTTTGCTATGGGACTCGAAATTGAGCTCAGATTCATCGTGTTTCCATTGGTCATCCTTGAGATGTTTCTACAACTTGAACTGAGTCCACCTGTGGTAGAGCTCCGGATTGTGTCAAGGCACACATCTGGGGAAGGGTACCAAAACATTTCTGCAGCATTGAAGGTCCTCAAGAACACAGTGGCCTCCATCATTCTTAAATGGAAGAAGTTTGGAACCACCAAGACTCTTCCTAGAGCTGGCAGCCCGGCCAAACTGAGCAATCGGGAGAGAACCTTCCAGAAGGACAACCATCTCTGCAGCACTCCACCAATTAGGCCTTTATGGTAGAGTGGCCAGACCGAAGCCACTCCTCAGTAAAAGGCACATGACAGCCCGCTTAGAGTTTACCAAAAGGCAACAGAAAAAATTGAAACCAAGATTGAACTCTTTGGCCTGAATGCCATTACTTCTGTCTGGAGGAAACCTGGCACCATCCCTACAGTAAAACATGGTGTTGGCAGCACCATGCTGTGGATATGTTTTTCAGCCGGAGGGACTGGGAGACTAGTCAGGGTCGAGGGAAAGATTAACGGAGCAAAGTACAGAGAGATTCTTGATGAAAACCTGCTCCTGAGCACCCAGGACATCAGACTGGGGGGCGAAGATTCACCTTTCAACGGTACAACGACCCTAAGCACACAGCCAAGACAGCGCAGGAGTGGCTTCGGGACAAGTCTCTGAATGTCCTTGAGTGGCCCAGCCAGAGGCCGGACTTGAACCCGATCGACCATCTCTAGAGAGACCTGAAAATAGCTGTGCAGCAATGCTTCCCATCCAACCTGACAGAGCTTGAGAGGATCTTCATAGAAGAATGGGAGAAACTCCCCAAATACAGGTGTGCCAAGCTAGTAACGTCATACCCAAGAAGACTTGAGGCTGTAATCGCTGCCAAAGGTCCTTCAACAAAGTACTGAGTAAAGGGTCTGAATACTTATGTAAATGTGATATTTCAGTTTTTATATATTCATTTGCAAAAAATTATACAAACCTGTTTTTGCTTTGTCATTATGAGTTATTATGGTTAGGGTTAGGTTTAATAACAGATTGTATGACTTTGTGGCTGTGCCAGCTAGTGACCATACTGCAGAGCTGCCTCCAGAACAAGAATAATGATGAAAAACCCTCATCTGTTTGTTTTTAACCCAGCATTTTTTTGACATCATTCACAAACAAAGCCTTTTTGTTTAGTGAGTCCACTAGATCAGAGGCAGTAGTGACAACCATGTGTTCTCTTGATAAGTGAGTGAATTAGACCATTTGCATGTCCTGCTAAGCATAAAAACATTTGAGTACTTTTGGGTGTACCGTGCCTTCAGTATTCATACCCCTTGGTTTATTCCACATTTTGTTGTGTACAGTCTGAATTAAAAATGGATTTAAAAAATAGTAATCTCACCCATCTACACACAATACCCTAAAATGGCCATGTGTAAACCTGTTTTTAGACATTTAGGCAAATGTATTGAAAATGGAATACAGAAATATAATATTTACATAAGTATTCACACCACTGAGTCAATACTTTGTATATGCAGCGATTGCAGCTGTGAGTCTTTCTGGGTAAGTCTCTAAGAGCATTCTTCACCTGGATTGTTCAACATTTGCTCATTATTCTTTTCAGAATTCTTCAAGCTCTCTCAAATTGGTTGTTGATCTGTCACGGCCGTCGTAGGGAGGAGACCAAGGCGCAGCGTGATCAGCGTACATTCTTCTTTATTTAAAGAATGAACACTGAACAAAACGAACAAAATAACAAAACAAACCGTGAAGCTAATATGGCTAGTGCAGACAGGCAACTAAACATAGAATAAGAACCCGCAAAACCAAAAGGGAAAATGGCAACCTAAATATGATCCCCAATCAGAGACAACAATAAACAGCTGCCTCTGATTGGGAACCAATTCAGGTCACCATAGACCTACAATTACCTAGACATACCAAAACCCCTAGATATACAAAACCCCTAGACAATACAAAAACAAGCATACCCTCCCTCGTCACACCCTGACCTAACCAAAATAATAAAGAAAACATAGAAAACTAAGGTCAGGGCATGACGGTACCCCCCCCCCCCCCCCCCAAAGGTGCGGACTCCCGACCGCAAACCTGAACTTATAGGGGAGGGTCCGTGTGGGCATCTACCCTCGGTGGCGTCTCTGGTTCTGGACGCCGCCCCCCATCTTTACACTGATCCCTCCGCCTTTGTAGATCCGGTCCGTGGATCATCGCCAGAGGCTCTGGCATGCGGATCATCGCCGGAGACCCCGGGCTGGGGACCGTCGCTGGAGACCCCGGGCTGGGGATCGTCGCTGGAGGCTCTGGACTGGAGATCGTCTCTGGAGGCCACGGACTGGGGATCGTCGCTGGAGGCCCCGGACTGGGGATCGACGCTGGAGCTCCGGACTGTGGCCCGCCGCTGGAGGTTCCGGACTGTGGCCCGTCGTTAGAGGTTCCGGACTGTGGCCCGTCGTAGGAGATTCCGGACTGTGGCCCGTCGTTGGAGGTTCCGGAGTGTGGCCCGTCGTTGGAGGTTCCGGAGTGTGGCCCGTCGTTGGAGGTTCCGGAGTGTGGCCCGTCGTTGGAGGTTCCGGAGTGTGGCCCGTCGTTGGAGGTTCCGGACTGTGGCCCATCGTTGGAGGTTCCGGACTGTGGCCCATTGTTGGAGGTTCCGGACTGTGGCCCGTCGTTGGAGGTTCCGGACTGTGAAACGTCGCCGGAAGCTCTGGACTGGGTATTGTCGCCGGAAACTCTGGACTGGGTACTGTCGCCGGAAACACTGGACTGGGTACTGTCGCCAGAAGCTCTGAACTGGGTACTGTCGCCGGAAGCTCTGGACTGGGTACTGTCGCCGGAAGCTCTGGACTGGGTACTGTCGCCGGAAGCTCTGGACTGGGTACTGTCGCCGGAAGCTCTGGACTATGGAAGCGCACTGGAAGCCTGATGCGTGGTGCCGGAACTGGTGGTACCGGGCTGAGGACACGCACCTCAGGGCGAGTGCGGGGAGCAGGAACAGGATACACTGGGCCGTGGAGACGCATTGGAGATCTGGAACGTAGAGCTGGCTCAATGCGTCCTGGCTGGATGCCCATTCTAGCCCGGCAAATGCGAGGAGCTGGAATAGATCGCACAGGGCTATGAATGCGAACTGGAGACACCGTTCTGCATAACACGTTGCCTGACCAGTCACACGCTCCCCACGGTAAGCACGAGGAGTTGGCTCATGTCTCCAACCTGACTCAGCCAATCTCCCCGTGTGCCCCCCCAAAAAGTTCTTGGGGCTGCCTCTCGTGCTTGCCTTGTTTATATTTCTCCTCATAATATCGCCGTTCCGCTTTTGCTGCCTCAATTTCCTCTTTCGGAAGGCGATATTCCCCAGCCTGTGTCCAGGGTCCTGCTCCATCCAGTATCTCCTCCCAGGTCCATTTCCCCATTAAACGCTGCTCCTTTTCACGCTGCTTGGTCCTTTTATGGTGGGTTCTTCTGTCACGGTCGTCGTTGGGAGGAGACCAAGGCGCAGCGTGATAAGCGTACATTCTTCTTTATTTAAAGAATGAACACTGAACAAAACGAACAAAATAACAAAACGAACCGTGAAGCTAATATGGCTAGTGCAGACAGGCAATTAAACATAGAATAAGAACCCACAAAACCAAAAGGGAAAATGGCAACCTAAATATGATCCCCAATCAGAGACAACGATAAACAGCTGCCTCTGATTGGGAACCATCTCTACCTTACCTGACACCCTAGACTCACTTCAATTTGCTTACCGCCCCAATAGATCCACAGACGATGCAATCATCATCGCACTGCACACTGCCCTATCCCATCTGGACAAGAGGAATACCTATGTAAGAATGCTGTTCATTGACTATAGCTCAGCATTCAACACTATAGTACCATCCAAGCTCATCATTAAGCTCGAGGGCCTGGGTCTGAACCCCGCCCTATGCAATTGGGTCCTGGACTTCCTGACGGGCCACCCCCAGGTGGTGAAGGTAGAAAACAACACCACCACTTCGCTGATCCTCAACACTGGAGCCCCACAAGGGTGCGTGCTTGGCCCCATCCTGTACTCCCTGTTCACCAATGACTGCGTGGCCACGCACGCCTCCAACACAATCATCAAGTTTGCAGATGACACAATAGTAGTAGGCTTGATTAACAACAATGATGAGACAGCCTACAGGGAGGAAGTGAGGGCCCTGGGAGTGTAGTGCCAGGAAAATAACCTCACTCAATGTCAACAAAACAAAGGAGCTGATCGTGGACTTCAGGAAACAGCAAAGGGAGCGCCCCCCTATCCACATCGACGGGACCACAGTGGAGAAGGTGGAAAGTTCCTCTGCGTACACATCACAGACTCACTGAAATGGTCCACCCACACAGACAGTGTGGTGAAGAAGGTGCAACGGCGCCTCTTCAACCTCAAGAGGCTGAAGAAATTTGGCTTAGCACCTAAAACCCTCACAAACTTTTACAGATGCACAATTGAGAGCATCATGTCGGGCTGTATCACCGCCTGGTACGGCAACTGCACCACCTGCAACCGCAGGGCTCTCCAGAGGATGGTGCGGTCTGCCCAACGCATCACCGGGGGCAAACTACCTGCCCTCCAGGACACCTATAGCACCCGATGTCACAGGAAGGCCAAAAAGATCATCAAGGACAACAAACACCAGAGCCAATGCCTGTTCACAGGTCAGTACAGGTTTATCAAAGCTGGGACCGAGAGACTGAAAAACAGCTTCTATCTCAAGGCCATCAGACTGTTAAATAGCCATCACTAGCACATTAGAGGCTAATGCCCTATATACATAGACTTGAAATCACTTATTATTAAATTCCATTCATGTTAGATTTTACTGCACTGTTGGAGCTAGAAACACAAGCATTTCGCTACACCCGCAATAACATCTGCTAAACACATGTATGTGACCAATAAAAAATATCTCCACATTTGGAGTTACAAGGTTTTCACCCAAGAGCGAAGATATAATAATAGAAATCTATGTCACTGAAGTTATTTGGTAAAATGTAACTGTTAAAAAGTAAGTTACTTCCTTCAGAAATTACTTGAGTAAGAATACAGAGAGTAACTACAGAGAGTAACTAGAAAAGTACAATACTAAAAAAAATATAAACACAACATGTAAAGTGTTGGTCCCATGTTTCATGATCCCAGAACTTTTCCATATGCACAAAATGCTTTATCTCAAATGTGGTGCACAAATTTGTTTACATCCCTGTTAGTGAGCATTTGACCTTTGCCAAGATAATCCATCCACCTGACATGTGTTGCATATCAAGAAGCTGATTAAACAGCATGATAATTACACAGGTGCACCTTGTGCTGGGGGCAATAAAAGGTTACTCTTAAATGTGCAGTTTTGTCACACAATACAATGCCACAGATGTCTCAAGTTTTGATGGAGCGTGCAATTGGCATGCTGACTGCAGGAATGTCCGCCAGAGCTGTTGCCAGAGAATTTAATGTTAATTTATCTACCAAAACGTTGTTTTAGAGAATTTGGCAGTACAGCCAACCGGCCTCACAACCGCAGACCACGTGTAACCACGCTAGTCCAGGACCTCCACATCCAGCTTCCTCACCTGCGGGATCGTCTGAGACCTGCCACCCAGACAGCTTATGAAACTAAGGAGTATTTCTGTCTGTAATAAAGCCATTTTGTGGGGAAAAACTCATTCTGATTGGCTGGGCCTGGCTCCCCAGTGGGTGGGCCTGGCGCCCAAGTGAGTAGGCCTATGCCCTCCCATGCCAACCCATGGCTGCACCCCTGCCCAGTCATATGAAATCCATAGATTAGGGCCTAATTTATTTATTTCAATTGACTGATTTCCTTATATGTACTGCAACGCAGTAAAATCGTTGAAATCTTTGAAATTGTTGCATGTTGCGTTTTTATTTTTGTTCAGTATAGTTCTTCCAAAAATGTACTTAAGTACATGTAACGTGTTACTTTCAGTGCGTTACTACCTACTTCTGCCTCTGGCTAGAAACTCATTTCAGGTTTTGAAAATAACCATTTTTTTCACTTTTCATTGAAAAGCATTTTTTAGGACCTTTCTTTTTATCTTTTTAACCATAGATCATAGAAACACGTCGTTTCACATGTGTAGACATTCAAAATACAGAAATCATCCCAGCATATAATGCAAAATGCATCATACGGTGCTGATTTCTGTATTTTGAACACTAATGAAACAAATACCAAAATATAGTTTTTGGGTGGAATTAATGTTTATTTTTATTTTATTTTTTATATTCAAGAAAACAAGTGATAGACAACAATACAGAAAAAAAAGAATTAAATAAAACATTATAATACGGTGTGCAGGTGTGGTTGGAAGCCCAAAGGCTTGTATGAAAACCACACCACAAAAACACTACATACAATACATAAGTACAAAAATAAGTATATTTAAGTATATTTAAAACCAGATACTTTTAGACTTCTACTCAAGTAGTATTTTACTGGGTTACTTTCACTTTTACTGAAGTAATTTTCTATTAAAGTATCTTTATTTTTACTCAAATATGATAATAGGGTACTTTTTCCACTACTGCATAGATGTTTGTTTATGCTGTTGTCAAGCATACCTCCTCTTCCGTCTAGGTTTTATTTGTACTTTAGGCTACTAAAACTCACACGTAGTTTGTTAACTAGCATAACCTGTCACGTTTACTACTGCTACCCCTCTCCGGCACAACGTCGCCAGTTGTCTCATCATTACGCACACCTGTCACCATTGTTACGCGCACCTGCGCCTCATGACACTCACCTGGACTCTATCACCTTCCTGATTCCCTCCCCTATATCTGTCACTCCCCTTGGTTCTTTCCTCAGGCATTATTGACTCTGTTTCTGTTTGTACTCTACTCGTGTTTCTTGTTTTGTTCTATGTTCATTAATTAAAAAAATTCACTCCCTGTACTTGTTTCCCGATTATTAGCGTACACGTTTCATAACCAGTCCATGACGATCATTTCCAATGAAATACAGAGATTTGTTTATTTGGTTGAACAGAGTCAATCAATCAATCACATTTATTTATAAAGCCCTTTTTACATCGGCAGATGTCAGAGTGCTATATAGAAACACAGCCTAAAACCCCAAACAGAAAGCAATGCATTTGTAGAAGGCCGGTGGCTAGGAAAAACTTCCTAGAAAGGAAGGAACCTAGGACGAAACCTAGAGATCTGAGGGGTGACCAGTCCTCTTCTGGCTGTGCCAGGTGGGATAGTACATGGCCATTAAGACCAGATTGTTTTGAAGATTTTCAAATGTTCACAGTGACTCACTTCTGCTAAACTGACAGTCACAGAATGCCCCATCTACACACATAAACTAATTTGCATGACCCCTAAATATTAGGCTGCAAGACATTCAAATGTGTAGACACATTATAGTATGTTATTGTTTTGGTCATATGTTATGCTAGATGTATGGTGTCATCAATAGAGTAAATCATGTCTTCTGTTGTTACAAGAACTCACAACAGAAATCATCCCAGATACAGTATGTGCAATGAGGAATACAATTGGCTTGATTCAATATGAATTCCCTAAAACCAGAAGGGAGGACAGAGCTTGAAACACATTTTTGGAACTCCTTGGAAACTATTTTGTGATCTACATCCAGCTAGCACGTTTCTTGGGATGCTGTGTCATATCAGTCCAACCTGTGTAGAAGCTATAGGCGAGAGTCCACTCCAACTCAGCGATCCTCCTGGCTACAGACACATTAAACGGGCTCTGAAAATGGAGGCCTAAAATATATTTGTGTGCCGATCACTTTGAACTCTGTCCCTGTGAATCTTGGCAGGAAGTGACTATCATTGGTGTAAAATGAACGTTTTTGGTCCTTCTCCCAGCCTGCACTGTTGGAGAGAACAGAGGGGCAGAATGGCTCTCTGGTTCACTTCAACATGGCAAGAGATTTAAAGAGATTGAACCCAGTGAACTTACTATTTCCTAGAGACGCATCCCTCTTTTATTTGGCTCTATAAACTCAAAAGAGCAAATGGAAGTTTCACATTTCATGTGGTTATGGCATTGCTGCATCAAGCATGAACAACGGTCAGTAAGGGGCGAATCCTAACTTCCACTCTGGTGAAATGTTCACTTAGTCTCCTATTGATATCAATGCATGTGTTATTTACACTTTAATTAAACATTTTGTACTGCGGGTTTATATTTTTTAATACATACCTTTTTCGCATTATGAAAAGCTACATTTGAATATTTTACTTGTTCAAATGGTAAGCATTGGACTAGAGATTCACATCCTGGTATAATGAAACTAAAATCTGACTGGTACACAATCTATCGATAACAAATCATGTTCATTGAACCATCAAACTACACTAAGACATTTCATCAAAGATACATAAATAGTTTTCCTTATTTATTTATTCCCTAAATTATGGGATATAGCTAAAAAGATACATCTGGGATTGAGTTGTCAAATCTCAGGATTAAATTTTGTCCGTCGCGTATTTTAGCCCCCCCGCTCTCCCTTTTCGTATATCTGTAGCTACAACACAATGTTAAACGCTTTTGTCCCTCATCTTCTTGCTCTGAACAGTGTTTCTGGCCAATCACAAAAGGTGTCAAACGGGGGCATTGGACTTGGTCTGCCATGTTCTCCCATGGCTGACTTTAATCCTATTACTGTCAGCCATGACGCATAGATCACGGCCTTTCATCCTTCCCCATTAGGGTCTATGGGCTGTGCTGTTGACTAGGGGGTGTTGGTGTAGCTTTAATTACATTGTAAGCTATTCACCCCATCCGTGTGTCATAACGTGTTATCCTCTGATTCAGTTATAACCCGCCGTTTGGATCGTAGGGCTGAATGGGTTTCGCTATTGGGGCGGTGGGGCATTTTCAATCTGTTTCTCACCATGTTAGTTTTGACAGAATTTTAACGTTTCAAACTTGGGACTTGAGTTCTGTAACATTTTGAACATTTGAATGTTTAGATTGGCATGATAACGGAACTGCAGATTTAAAAGCAGTTGATATGAAATGAATGAATCTAAAGGCCTGTGGAGGAATGGAGATGCAGGCTGTCTAGTCGTGGTGGCTTGGTGTTGAAGCCAGTTCCTCGTCTTCTAGGTTGGAAATAGCTTTTTGCTACATTGAACAATTGTGATACATTGGCCGCATTCTTTCCTATTGGATTTTTTATTCAAAAGGAACCGGAATTAAATATTTGCAAATAGTCAATTGTTTTCCCTGAGTTTCACTTATCTAGGCAAAGCGTTGGCACACATACAGCCTTCCGCGGCTCTCAATAGCCACATTTGCATGGACATTGACCAGAGTCAATTGCCTGTCAAATGCTATGCATGATTAGATACCAGTGGATATTGGGCCTAATGCAGGGAGCCTCCTATAGAGTCCGGACAGTGGGCACCCTCACCCTCCTCGCCCCCCCTTCTCTTGACCTTTTATCTCACCGCTCAGTTCAATGTTAACATCCAGCAGTGTCCAGTTGGCCAGCTCCAGCTCAAAATCGTTCCTTCCCTCTTTTCTCACCCTCGCCTCCTCTTGTGTGTTGTCCAGCTGGCTGTGACCTATGACCCGGACAACCTCACTCCTGACCCTTGGACTCGTTCCCACGCCACACCCTTTTGTGTGGACCGCGCCATGGCAACGCCTCGGTCACTGCTGCCACGGTAACAGATGGACAGGGCCCTTGGAAATAACTTCATTCGAGCCGCGGACAATCTGCCCAGGGGTACCCCACACACACCCCAAAGCCCCCCACACACTCCCTCCACCCCTGCACCCACAATCCTTCGATTAATTCCGCTGCGGTACTTCTGGTTATGCTATTTAATAAAGTCATTACCATGGCAATCTCAGATTTATCCTGACATGTGCGCTGAAAATGTTCATAGAAATAAGAAGAGCACGTCGTCTATGCAGTAAGCCGCAAAAGGCACGAACATGATACACAAATATCCTATTTCACAGTGCTGGTATTTATGGTAGGGAGTGGGAGTGGTAACTAACTTCATCAACTAACTTCATAATTATTAGCTAAACCACTTTTATTAGTCCTATTGTTTCTCTCACATTCTGCAAAGGGTAGCTTTAAGGAGAGATGTAAAGAGACAGCTTGGAGCAATAGGAATTTGTATGCTACTCCAGAACAAATGGAAAGAACAATAGTAGCAATAACATACCCAATAAGGTGCTTGCAGGACATTTTGTGAAAATTACTTATCACTAATTACATTTTTTGACTTGACCAATTAAGTTGATTCTGGGGCAAAGGTGTTAAATAAAACAGGGATTGTGTTTAATTGTGTTGAATGGGTCTGTGACCATGTTGGTGTTGTGTTGTCAAAACACACACTTGTCATTTAATGGAGCAGTCTGATCCTCAATGCCGTTTCACCTCCCACTCAGAGTAAACAAACAAACACACAAAATGGCTCCTATTGAAACTCCCGAATACTCCCAAATGCATCATATTTCACAAATCTGTACAATTAGGTTTGAAAAGGTAAATCTCATAGGCTGCATCTACACAGGCAGCCTAATTCAGATTTCTTTCTCTTTTAGAGCTGATCTGATTGGTCAAAAGAACAATTAATGACAAGAAGATCAGAATTGGGATGCCTGTATGAACACAGCCGTATAGGCCTACATGAAAACAACAACACTATTAAAAACAAAATGATCTCCCAGTCTTATAAGAACAGTTGTATTTTTTTATTTATTTTTCTAGCACTTTTATACAGGGAGAGGTTAGTTGGAAATTCAGCATAAGATTCAAAAGTGGGAGACGTTTTCAGCTCAGCGCAACAGACTAACTGATCAAGAGGCGCCAACGGCGACCCCAAAAGACAGACCATTGAAGAGAAATCACACAAGCGCAACCATTTATTCAATTTTGGATTTTGTATCCCTCTGTCCGGCATCTGCATCACTATCTTTCCCTCTCATTCCACCCCTCCCTGCACCCGCCACCCACTTCTCCCCCTCTGCCTCTCGCCCAGTTCATTGTACCAAAGGAGATTTTCTTCATTGAGGCCCAGTCTCTTAGGTAACCCCAGTGCTGCATGAAATGAAGAGAGAGAGAGAGAAAAAGAGAGAGAGGGGGAGTGAAGGAAATTGAAAGACAGAAGGAGGAACAGGCAGAAAGGGTCGGAGAACGCAAGAGAGAAGGATGCAGGAGCAGAGAAGGCAAGCGTTAAGATGCTAAAGTAGGACAGTGTGTCAGATATTGAACGCAACGCAGCTAAAACAAGAACACATCTGAGGGAAGAAGATAAAAAATATTTCAGGATGAATTTCTATACCTTTGAGCAGCAGGGTTTTTATTTGTTATAACGTGCCAATGTTTTTAGGCCTCAACTAAGTCTAGTAGCTTTTTTTTTGTCTTTAAGGTACTCAACATAGCTTGAATACATCGGTACACTTTAATTGTTGTGCCAATGTGAATGCAACCATGGTTGAGGTGGTCTATAGTGACCTGTTATGATACAAGAGCAGTAGTTAAGGTTGAATTCAGAGCTAGAGGTTGTATCTGTGGCACGGAGCCATGTCGTAGACCAGATGCAGCAGTTGGACTCTCGTTGGATTCCTTGCCGGGACAGTGGAACAACTTCACTGCCGCTCAACAGATTACTACCACTTTGAAGAAACTTCTCAACATGAATGGGTAAAAATGGGTGACTAGCTTTTATTTTCCAGTCGTGGCTGATATTCAGGAAGGGAAATAAACTTTATTGAACCTTCTAAACATCCTCTGTGGGAAAAAATTTACTAAGTACTGTAAAAATCAAGATTTAGTTTTTGATATTTAAAAGAGGTTAATTTAACCCGTTTTTAAGCGAACCACTTTTTTTCTGTAATCAAATATTTCAGTTAAAGGGCATTTTCTGAATTCAAAAGAAAAACAAGTCTTCATTAGACTTTTAAATATTACTTTTTATAGTATCTACTCAATAGTATCTACTCAAACAAATAACTGTTAACTTTAACTTTAAGATATGGATATGAAATACTTTATTTCTCTTTGTGGGGCATGCGGGGCTGCTCTTCAGTTGTGAGCAGCACATGGAGCATCAATGAATGGCTGAGGCCTTTCGAAAGCGGCCCATATTATTCGTTTTGACACAGCTCATATAGGAAGATAAATGTTGCATAGAGCAATTCAGTTTTGGGGGCTACTTTTGTTTCAACTTCTCACTTTTGTTTCCAGCTCTTACCTTGGCTGCTCATGTGTTAACACTCGGCTGCACTAAGTTATCATAGGGAGCTTTTGTCTCTTTGATCCGTGTGACCATGGGGAGCCCTTTTGTATGGGTCACATTGCTGCTGCCTTGGGGTGCTGCCCTGCAAAGTGACCCTGCGTTCATCATTGTGTCATGAACACACAGAAAGGGTGGTTGAGTTAGGGTTTCAGAGGCCTTCATTTCCCTATACGTTTCTCTGTACCCTATGTCTATCCAAACGTCTGCCCATCCATCCCTGCTATGTGCTGACCCAGGGGGTCCGGAGCTGATTGTCCAAACGCAATTCTTGTGTCTGCCTCCCTGAAACCAGGAGTTGTGGATGGACATCACGCCCCTGACCTCCAGAAATCTCCAGTAATGCAGACATGGAAGGGACAGAAGGAAACGTGTGGGTATAAATGGTCACCTTTACCACACTGGGCTTTTTCCCCAAAATTATTTGTACTTCTACTATTCTCCAGCTTCTCAACGTGGCTCACGGTGGCGGTTAAGAGCCAGAACAAGAGGTTGAGTCTACTTGGAGGCTGAAGTCATTAGAGGGAGAAATGAATAGCATTTATAATGTTAAGTACTGTTGAATGTGTCCGGTTTGCACTTCAGTCCCTGTTTTCTAGGTTGCTTTTTCTTTCAAAGCTATTCAGAAAAGGTCTCACAAGATGCACACTTCTAGCAGGAAAGGGGAGAGAGTGAGAGAAAATTAGATTGAATGAATGAAGTGAGGTGTGTGTGTGTTTGCATTTGCCTGTGTTTGGCAGAGTTCAAGGGTTAGGCTACGGAATAATAGGGAAAACGAGAGCCAAAGTAAAGCACTGTAAAGGATTTGGAGATTGTAGGGAGAGACGGGGCTTGGGGCGAGAGACTGGGATTATCAGGGAAGGAGGGATTTGGGAAGAGAAAGAAGGAGGAGAAAAGGGCAATAGGACATTTTTGGAGGGAAAGACAAGAGAACAAGGAAGAGAGAAATGTGTAAAGTACGAAGGGCCCAAACTGAGCGCAGAGAGAAAGGGAAGTACAAAATAAGTTGAGAAAAAAATTGCCAGGGAGGAAGTTCGAGCGAGACTCGGGAAATAGCTATAGAAAGGAAAGAGAAAGAGAGAGGGTGGAGAAAAGAGAGAGACAGAGAGATCAAGAGGGAGGCAGCATTAATATGCTAATAGACTGGGTGAATGCACAACAGGCCCACTGACCAGGCTAATCACGGGTGGACACACACTGGGGCTAATCCTTCACGCAGCTCCCTCGCACACACCTCCGTGCACACACTGATCACACACTACTGAACACACACACACACAACCCACCCACACATACACTATTTGCACTGACCCACACAAATAACATAATTTGATGCTAATAATAGCAAAATAGCAAAAAGTCACAGGAACATATACAGTGGGGCAAAAAAGTATTTAGTCAGCCACCAATTGTGCAAGTTCTCCCACTTAAAAAGATGAGAGAGGCCTGTAATTTTCATCATAGGTACACTTCAACTATGACAGACAAAATGAGAAAAGAAAATCCAGAAAATCACATTGTAGGATTTTTAATGAATTTATTTGCAAATTATGGTGGAAAATAAGTATTTGGTCACTTGTCAATTGTAGACCTGCACCAGGCTGGGAAGACTGAATCTGCAATAGGTAAGCAGCTTGGTTTGAAGAAATCAACTGTGGGAGAAATTATTAGGAAATGGAAGACATAGAAGACCACTGATAATCTCCCTCGATCTGGGGCTCCACGCAAGATCTCACCCCGTGGGGTCAAAATGATCACAAGAACGGTGAGCAAAAATCCCAGAACCACACGGGGGGACCTAGTGAATGACCTGCAGAGAGCTGGGACCAAAGTAACAAAGCCTACCATCAGTAACACACTATGCCGCCAGGGACTCAAATCCTGCAGTGCCAGACGTGTCCCCCTGCTTAAGCCAGTACATGTCCAGGCCCGTCTGAAGTTTGCTAGAGCGCATTTGGATGATCCAGAAGAAGATTGGGAGAATGTCATATGGTCAGATGAAACCAAAATATAACTTTTTGGTAAAAACTCAACTCGTCGTGTTTGGAGGACAAAGAATGTTGAGTTGCATCCAAAGAACACCATACCTACTGTGAAGCATGGGGGTGGAAACATCATGCTTTGGGGCTGTTTTTCTGCAAAGGGACCAGTACGACTTATCCGTGTAAAGGAGAGAATGAATGGGGCCATGTATCGTGAGATTTTGAGTGAAAACCTCCTTCCATCAGCAAGGGCATTGAAGATGAAACGTGGCTGGGTCTTTCAGCATGACAATGATCCCAAACACACCGCCCGGGCAACGAAGGAGTGGCTTCGTAAGAAGCATTTCAAGGTCCTGGAGTGGCCTGGCCAGTCTCCAGATCTCAACCCCATAGAAAATCTTTGGAGGGAGTTGAAAGTCCGTGTTGCCCAGCAACAGCCCCAAAACATCACTGCTCTAGAGGAGATCTGCATGGAGGAATGGGCCAAAATACCAGCAACAGTGTGTGAAAACCTTGTGAAGACTTACAGAAAACGTTTGACCTCTGTCATTGCCAACAAAGGGTATATAACAAAGTATTGAGATAAACTTTTGTTATTGACCAAATACTTATTTTCCACCATAATTTGCAAATAAATTCATAAAAAATCCTACAATGTGATTTTCTGGATTTTTTTCCCTCATTTTGTCTGTCATAGTTGAAGTGTACCTATGGTGAAAATTACAGGCCTCTCTCATCTTTTTAAGTGGGAGAACTTGCACAATTGGTGGCTGACTAAATACTTTTTTGCCCCACTGTATGCACAATGCACTCTCACTCTCACTTTCACACACAAACAGTTGTTCAGACAATATCACCATGGTTATTTAGCTCTCTGAAGCCATGATTGGACTCTGTGGGCAGAATGTGTCCTCTGATGGGGTTTCTACCACTCGTTTTGTTAGGGTTTTCTCTTTACTCTGAGCTGGAGTCAATGAAGCTACTAATATTTACTGAAGAGATTGGCTGCCATCTGTGTGTCTAACCCAGACTGAAGGAGTGGAGGTGTTGAGTGAGCACAGGGAAGTGATTCCAAACAATTCCTGTAATAAATGCTGTGTACATGTTTATTAGTTATCATGTCACGTGTAATATCATGTCTTTCACTTAAATAAAAACTGTTCAAATTAGTTGATGTGACTTTTCCCGTTTTTTTCCCTCAAGGTGATTAGTAGCTGTATATGAATGGAAACTCAATGCTTTATATTAAGTAACTGTCTTTGTTATCCATCTCAAGAGTTGAGTTTAAAACAACAAAAAAATGTCACAGATATAACCTGACAAAGGTTAGGATTTAGGTATTGTATTGTATTGTATCTTGTATTGTATCTTGAGCGCTCAGTTGGTTACCCAGGGTAAGAACAAGTTACCCCTCAAGTCGAGTGGGGCTTAGAGGGGAGCAGTGGAGACAGCTGGTGGTTGATATTAGAGCAGCACCTCGGGGCAACCTAGCCCTACACTGACATATGATCATGTCTCAGCTAAGCTAGGCTAATGCTAACTGTGCTCTGGCCAACTCTTATGTCTGGCAGCAATGACAACAACAACAATAGGAGTGTAGCCATAACAATAGCATCACCAATGGAAACTTAACACTCATTTAATTAGATTGGATGGGGATTAAAGTTCCCTCAAGTCCATACCAGTCCCATCATATCTGGAAAACAAAAAACTGACCTGAGGTCAACGTCTCTACGGTCAACTTCAGTTAGTGCCACCCGGAAACATCGATACCCTAAACCTTACCATAACCATAACCCTAACCTTAACCCTTAACTTTTTACAACATTAAATGTTTTAGATTTCAACTACATTTTAAACATTTTAACTTTCAATTTCAATGGGGTAACATCAGAGTTGGACATCCCAAGGACCTCACTTGGACTTTTCAGTCAACTTCACCCTACTCTGTACCCTGGGCTACTCTCTCCTCTCCCGGTCCGGCTACAGCTCTAGACTTCAGAGAAACCATCTCCAAGTTCACCCCTTCCACTTGCTTCGGCCTCTTGGTGGTCTAAACACAGCACCAAAAGTTAGTAATATAAAAATCACAGGTACAATACAATCCAACTGATTCATTCAGTGATTAAACCAAGACTTGCCTTCTAAAATACACATTTTGTTCACCTGACTTGTCACTTTTTAATGTCTTTACCTTGATGTACAGATAGGTGGTGGAGTTGGCTGTCACCGACAGTAGAAAGCTGTCAGAGGAGAGACTGCAACAGAAAGACATTTCATTAGGGGATTGTTAATCAACAGATTCGTCTGTGGAAAATCTGTTAATGTCAAAGTTATAAGTACGGTTCGTTTTCAGTTACCTGTGACAGTGAGGGAGAGGAGCTCACTCTCAGAAGAGGAGTCATGTAAAATACAGTACATCTCATGAACACAGCTGTAGTTCCCTTGGTGGAAGTCATCTGCAGCGGGGAAGAGGAAGGCAGCAGAGTGATAGACAGCTGGCTAGGTCTGGGTTGTTTTGGAGTCAGGGTACGTGAGGAGGAAGGAGACACCCGGGTGCTGTGGCTGAGTGGAGCAGGTGATGGTGAAGCTGTGGGCCCTGAACACCTCTAGAGTCCTTTGGTGGCCCCTGGAGACCCGTCCCATTGAGATGGTCATGGAGATATCGGGCTTAAGCGGGAGATCTATAAAAATAAAACACAAAAATAAAAACCTCTTTAAAGGGGCAATCAGCAGTTGCTACATCCGTGTTTTGACTTATAAGTTAATGCTATGTACCCATTGATTCTTGAAGAATATAACTTATAAATGCCTTGGAGTCACCAAAGTTGGCCCTGTGCCTCTTCCACAGTCCCTGACCGCAGGCTCAGGTCCATTACAGTACACTTCAAACCCTTCAGTGCGTTTTCCAAGTAGTGTTGAAACAGTGGAGCCACAGTCCAGCTGTCTACACAAAACAAATCAGCGACATCCTTCAATTTCCAGCCATATTTTACAGGCTACATATTCCTCTTTCCCTGTTGGTACCACTCCACTCTACCAACGCAGCGACTGCCTCCTCCCACCAGCCTCACATCATCAGACTCTGGAGAAAGAAGAGTACATACTATTTATTTATATATTCTCAACAAGGCGCTACAGCCAAGCTCCCGACAGACTACCTCTGTATCCTGCCTGTCAAAGTCAGCTTCACACGCTGACGTCCAAGACTGATTGGACTTCAGCTCCACTCTTCCAGAGCAGAAACCAGCTTCATCCACAAACTTAACAAAATCTGAACAAAAAGAGACGGTAGAACATTCAGTTTTGTTGATGATACTAGTATTTTCAGCCCCCCAAAAATATGAATATTGAATATTAAATGAAAATCTAAAATATCCTAATTTTGTTTGATACAATCTTTAATACAACACATATCAATCTTACCTGAACAGATTACATTAGCATAATTACACTTATGCTCAAAGACACCATCTCCACGTGAGACTAATGTACACTTCTCAAGAGTAGAATCCGGACCTTAGCAATCAATACATGCTAGTTGGTATCCTCCACTTCCCTCCAAACTGAGGTCTGTAAATTGCAGCTACAGCATTCCCACAGTCCATCTTTCTCCACACAATATGATCTGCTTTCAAGCCCCAATACAGTCCTCCAGTGTCCATAGAAAAACACCTCTGCTCTCCGAGCGCAGGAGCTGGTTCCATTCATCACTCTGAATGGGCCTAAACACCAGGTAGGAAAATACAAGGGTGAGGACAGATTATATGCCAGAATTATTTTGATTGTAACAGCAGTAGTGCCAGTGCTTTTGACATTGTAACAGCAGTTACTACAGAACAGTTCTTTAGCGATGTAATCTATGTTGATTTTTTTTTATACCAACCTGCTGGGCTGCCGCTTTAAGCCTGTATATCTGAGAATAAAGATAAAGAAGAAACATGAATTTAACATATCCCATAATGTGATGGGAAACATTAATATGTGTGTGTGTGTTCGTGCTTTTTAATCACACCAACTGTGAACTGAACCACACACTGAAAGTTGTTTTTCCACTTGACCACTGGTGGGTGTTTTTCTGGAAGGTTCCATCTTCATGAGGGAGTTTCTCCATACTCCACATCTTCATGGTGATCTTGTCCGTCTTTCTGCCAGAACACCATGACTCCACTGGGGTAGAAACCTGTAGCGTGGCAGGTCACTGGAGAGGAGGGGGTCTTCTAGAGCAGAGACACTGAGGGAGGGAGAGAAGAAGTGACAGGATGTTGTTGTGCCTCACACCAGTAATAGGTTTTGATTGAATAGGGCCCCATGTGTCTCAGACAGTGTCTCTGTACCTATCCTCTTCAAGACGTTGCTTAGTGAAGTACCATTTGAAATACTGGAGATCATTGGTGTTTTTGTTCCACTTGTTTGTTTCTTCATGTCCAATGAAATGAAATCCTCCATAGTGGTGGAAATAATCTTTCAGTTAAGTCTAATCATTCCACTCTCAGCCGTACAAGTTCTGGATTGTACGAGAGAGTGAGAGAAAAAAAAAGATTTTTTTTTATTTGAAAGGCTGATTTTATAGCTTACATTTTCATCCTGATGTTAGGATTTATGTTTATGCACTATAGGCTGTTAGCATATTGGTTGAAGAGGAATATTGTTTTGTTACACACATACACAAACTATACAGAGGGGGGTGTGTGTAGGTGTAAGGACTGACCACCACAGGCCATAAAAGCTGTGGACAGCCTGGAGAGGGGAGGGGTGCATCTCTCTAGGCCAACCAGGAGTTTAGAATACTGGACAATACCATATTAGGAACTGTTTTAGTGTAGAATCGACAGACCCAAGACGGAGCTAATCTACCCAGCAACCAGATGTGGACAAAGGAACGTGCCAAGGGGCTTGGACAAAGGGCCAGCAAAGGGGGGCAAAGTCTAAACTAAGCCCAGCCTCTACTGTGATAGGCCAACAGACGCGTTGAAACTACGTCATCACGGTATAAGAACAGCTGTTTACGTACTCCTTGCCAGTTCCCTGTTAACCCTGTGCGGTGATACAGCGAACCCGTATATACGAAAATTGCATTTGCCATTCATTGTTTGCGGTAATTAAACATAATTAAAGAAAGTTAGCAGACCTTGCTTTTTATTTATCCTGATACCGGATGTGTTACACGCAGCGTTCACACTGATGGTACCCACATTTCGGTTACTGGCCCAACGCTCTTAACCGCTAGGCTACCTGCCACCCCATAATTTCACACAGGTCATCAAAATATATATTACTTATTAAGCCCATATACAAAATTATATTGTTCCACTTTCAATACCTGTTTAGAGCATATCTTACTGCAAACATTATTAAAAGGTCCAGTATGACACTTTCATTCAAATGGTGGACATTGAGAAGTGTAAGAACATTACAGAATGCATGAATTTGGTCTCTAATTTGTCTTGTTGTGGATCACATTAAATGTAATGAAATAATGGTGCCAACAGAGGGCTGCCTTGCTTCTAGTCCATAGGAAACTTTGCGACAAGCATTTCGCTACACCCGCAATAACATCTAAGCACGTGGTGTATGTTTTTATATTTATTATGGCTCCCCATTACTCTTCCTGTAAAATGAAGGCAGTTTATACAATTTTTTAACTTTACTATACATTTACAACACACTGTGTGGCCTCAGGCCTCTACTCCACCACATATCTACAGTTCTAAATCCTTATGTATAGTGCGTATGTTATTGTGTGTGTGTGTGCCAATGTTTGTGTTGCTTCACAGTCCCCACTGTTCCATAAGGTGTTTTTTTGTTTTTAAAATCTAATTTTACTGCTTGCGTCAGTTACTTGATGTGGAATAGAGTTCCATGTAGTCATGGCTCTATGTAGTACTGTGTGCCTCCCATAGTCTGTTCTGGACTTGGGGACTGTGAAGAGACCCCTTGTGGTTTGTCTTGTAGTGTATGCATGATGTCCGAGCTGTGTGCCAGTAGTTTAGACAGACAGCTCGGTGCATTAAACATGTCAATACCTCATAAAGAAAAGCTGTGATGAAGTCAATCTCTCCTCCACTTGTAGAATATGTGACCAATACATTTGACTTGCATTAGATTTGGTAGATCATTGCTTTAAGTGTAGAGCATCCATAATGTACAAAGCACAAACACTTGCAATAAAAGTTGTTCAACTTGACCCATCACCAACTTATTCTACAGAACCTACTGGCCCAAAAAGAAAGAAAAATACCACCACTTCAAGTGAAATATGTACAAATGGAACATGTGGATAGGCCTTGTCTAGCTTATAGTTATACAATTAAACAAGTTAGTGTGCGCAAAGCTTTAACGTCACACAATTGCTGTATCCTATACCACCAAAACATACACATATGAAACTACACCAAACAAAATAATTATGTTTTTCCAGTTCACAGAAAAATAATATTTTAAATGTGATTGTTTTGGTGGCTTCAGTTAGGGGAAAAATAAGCTAATTTGTTTATTTGCAGAATAATATAAATCCACATTTTAAATTTACATGTACGTCTGGGTGTTCCATTGGTTCTAATATACCTGTATGACTTGAGATACATCTCACACAGTGGTAATATTACATTATATAATTCAACAAAATTACAGCACAACTTTTCAAAAGCCAAACCATCAATTAAATGAAAGTAAAACTTAAGGAAATGACCAAAGAATATTTCTGACAGCAGATCTTTTTGGATTATGTGTTTACAGTGTGTGTGCGCGCTTGTGTGTGAGACTGATGTGTGTAAGTATATGCATGTGTTATGTTCTTGAGAAGTCAAACGTCTGTTGTTTCCATTACATTGCTGTCCTCTTCAGCTCCTAAAACACATGAGAAGAGAGAGGTTACACACATAAACCCATTCTAAACAGTAGCAGTGTGTTCCATAATGGTAGTGGTTGTTTCTCTAGTTTGGTCATTAATATGAGGACATCTTAAGTGACTTACTCTGATGTTACAGAAGTGCAGAGGTTTATCAAATCTTCTGGGCACCTTTCCCAGAGTTCTCAGAGTCAGTGTCAGAAGCTAAAACAGAAATAAAGAGATTGATTTGAAAGATAATGAGTTCAGGTTAATTACCAAGTTCCTAATGCATGGCTCACAGTAAATAAAACCTTCCATATTAACTAAGTAGCTACATCAATTAACATTAAGTTTGAACCCGCATCAGAATCTACAAGGAAAAGAGAACCACTCTAAAATGGATACAGTCAAACACAACAAAGAAAAATCTCTGATCTTTTTAGAATAATGAACAATATTAAGGTCCCCACTTACTGCTGGCTGGAACAAAGCCTGAAACAGAGATAAACGTTGTGTTATTATTGATTCTGCTTTGTTGGAATATTACAATAGAAGAGCATGCTTGACAGTATTCTGAGTCCTGTATTCCTACTGCAGACATCACATACAACCTAAGTGACAACGTAATTCTTTATTTACATTAAACAGGTCAATTCAAACATACTTCTACCATCACTAATAACGCTGCACAATACTATTACTTGTAAACCAGTACTATGACTACTACTTCTAAACCACTAACTAAATCACAGCTGATAATATCTAAGATGACAGTGTAGCCTACATATGACAATAGAAAGAGGTCTTTCCACACCTTTCTTGCTCTTCTTCTTCCAAATGACAACCCCAACAACAACAACGACCAGGAGGAGAGCCACCACCCCTCCAATGATGGGGACAATGTTGGGGGCTGGGTCACCTGTAATCATCAGAACAGAGCATTCAGACTACAGTGCTAGATAGAGTTCATTTTAGATCAAAATGTACTAAGCAACATCAATAAAAATGCAGGAGGTCAATGAGAACATGTAGTCAGAAAGTTAGTGTTCCTGAGCAGGTGAGTAAACTTCAATTAGGAATATTTGGTAGGAGGGTTATGTATAGTGTATATTTGAATCTTTCTCCCTCTTACCCCAGTTTGTCTGGATCTCAGACTCAGTCAGAACCTTGATGAAGTCCTTCTTGATACCAGTGACCTGAACCACACACTGATACTTGTTGTTCTTCCACTCCTCAGACGTCACTGTGAGGTGGGTGCTTTTCTGGAAGGTTCCGTCATTGTTGGGGAGAGTCTCTCCATTCTTCACATCTTCATGGTGATCTTGTCCGTCTTTCTGCCAGGACACCATAACTCCACTGGGGTAGAAACCTGTAGCGTGGCAGGTCACTGGAGAGGAGGGGGTCTTCTGGAGCAGAGACACTGATGGAGGGACTGGAGAGAGAATAAAATAGAGGGGAAGGAAGAGAGACATACAGGCATAGTGATGAGATAAACAATTACAGGGAGCAGAACAGCAAGAGATAAAAAAAATAAAAAGAACTTGAATATGAGGTGCAGTACGGAAATGTAAATAAAGATACACAATATCATATCACTTTTCTGCCTGTAAATTCATATAATCTCCTGTGTCTCTGTACCTGTCCTCTGCAGAGTAGTCTTCCCGTATTCCAGATACTTTTTCAGCCACACAATGCATTCCTGGGTGAGGTAGCTTTTCTTGCTCTCAATGCTAGACATGTCCATTTCCCACTTCATTTTGGAGTGGAGAGCCTGCGGGACTGAGGCAATCCATGTCGCTGTCTTCAGGTCAAATGCCAGGAGGTCTTGTCCATCATATCCAATTTGGTGAAACCCTTCTGTGAATCCTGTCTCATCATCCCATGTACAGCCATACATGTCCTGGCTAATATGTATGCCTGAGAGAGAGAGAGATTACATTACAAATACTGACATGCCAACATGAACTTTCTTTACACAGCACTCACATTGAACACACACAAAACCATACGACTTCTGCATGGATTAATTTAAATTACATCAAATTTGTTATCGAAATGTAGTCACACAGACTGGGGTCTCTGAATCTCACCTCCTGTTTGATTGAAACGCTTCTGTGCTATCTGAATGTTGGTTTTAAAAACTTTCTCTGCACCGCTCAGGTCCTCTGTGGTGCTATCCCAATACCGCTGGTCAAAAACCTTCTCCATCCAGCTCTGCCTGGGGACCTTCCTCTTCGTGATGCTGTCATAGCGGCTAATGACCTGATCATTCACCATCCCCATGTCCACAAACTCAGGGAAGTCTGGGATTCCTGAGGAGGCTGTGTAGAAGTAGAGCAGAGAATGGGTCCCTGTAACAGAGAAGGTACTTTAAGGTACTGTACATGGCACGTTAATGAGTGTGCATATGCATGTTATCGTCTAGGCTAAGTGAACGTCTGTGCCTCGCATACTCCCTTAACTTCTTTGTGTTAGGGGGCAGTATTTTCACGTCCAGATGAAAAGCATGCCCAGAGTAAACTGCCTGCTACTCAGGCCCAGAGTAATTTGGACATAAATGGACTTTATCGAACAAAACAAACATTTATTGTGGAACTGGGATTCCTGGGAGTGCATTCTGATGAAGATCAAAGGTAGGTGAATATTTATAATGCTATTTCTGACTTCTGTTGACCCAAACATTTTGCTTTTTCCGTAAAGTTTTTGGGAAATCTGACACAGCGGTTGCATTGTGAAGTGGATCTAAAATTCCATGTATAACACTTGTATTTTCATCAACATTTATGAAGACTATTTCTGTAAATTGATGTGGCTCTCTGCAAAATCACTGGATGTTTTGGAACTACTGAACATAAACGCACCAATGTAAACTAAGATTTTTGGATATAAATATGAACTTTACCTAGAGAGGTTAAAAGACCTTTGCTTGAAAAACAAGGAAAAAATACGGCAATAGTACATTGTTCATCTTGAGACGCCATAGCCAATATACACTTGCTCAAAATGGTCTGAATTAATCAATGATAACTCAAGAAATCTGTTAATTATTAATTTTGATATTTTGCTGATGAGATCTTAAATCAAGCAATTTTACAACTAAGATGTTTGGAGCAGTATTTCTCAAGTGGAAAAAATGTGCATGAAAACAAGTCGTCTCTCATTGAATGAAAACAAACACTTTATTGAAGAATCCCTACGATTGACCAATCATAGACAAATGGGCGTAGCCTTCACCTACAGAACATTGGCTTGCCTCAAATTGTGCGCATGAAGACCCGAAAAATCACTTTCCGAAGCAAAAACATCAAGATGTCGTCATAATATAGGCACAAATTTTAGGATGGGAAGCATGCAGACGCCTTTAAGAGAAGCAATAACAATGTCAGCGCTAGCTAACCTTCGTTGATATTATGGCACCACTTCAACAAACACTACTAACCCTTCCTCAATAAATCAGAAAATCCCCAGTATCTTTGGAGTACCATCATACGGCGAAGACGTGGATGTTGAACATGGCAGCCCCCCATACCTCTGACTCAGAGGGGTTGGTTTAAATGAGGAAGACACATTTCAGTTGTACAACTGACTAGGTATCTCCCTTTCCCTTAAGTATGACTATGACATGAAAACCTATTGAGGTTAAAAATAACATGTTATCCTACTGTAGGCGTCAAATTTTATTCATGTATTTGATCAAAACAATACAGAACCTATAGAAAGGGGCACTCAACATGTACAGCACTGACACAAATGACAGGTGGAAAGAAATTGACAATAGAAGATTGTGGGAGCTGTACTGTTAGATTTCAGTGCGGCCTTTGATATAATTGTCAATAACCTGTTTTTGAAAAAAAAACTTGTTATGGCTTTTCAACCTCTGCCATATCGTAGCTTCAGAGTCATCTAATTGAACATATATCTTAAAAGAAATATATGTAAGCTTCTCTAATGTTAAACATGTAACGTTTGGTGTACCGCAGGACAGTGCTCTTGGCACTTTTCATATTTTGTTTACCAATGACCTGACACTGGCATTAAAACAAAGCCTGTGTGTCGATGTATGCTGATGATTCAACCCTATACAACCATAGCTAGTGAAGTCAGTGCAACCCTAAACAAAGAGTTTGTCAGTTTTAGAATGGGTGGCCAGTAGTCCTGAATATCGCTAAAACTAAGAGAATTGCATTTGGTACAAATCATTGCCTACGTTCTAGACCTCAGCTGAATCTGGTAATGAATGGTGTGGCTGTTTAGCAGGTTGAGAAGACTAAATTACTTGGCGTTACCTTAAGAATGTAAACTGTCATGGTCAAAACACATACACTGAACAAAAATATAAACCCAATATGTACAGTTTTGGTCCCATGTTTCATGAGGTGAAATAAAATACCAGTAATGTTCCATATACACAACTGAGCATTTCTCCTTTGCCAAGATAATCCATCCACCTGACAGGTGTGGCATATCAAGAAGCTGAATAAACAGCATGAGCATTACAAATGACACCTTGTGCTGGGGACAATAAAAGGCCTCTAAAATGTCCAGTTGTCACAACACAATGCCAAAGAGGTCTCAAGTTGAGGGAGCTTGCAATTGGCATGATGACTGCAGGAACGTCTACCAGAGAATTGAATGTTCATTTCTCTACCACAACGTCATTAGAGCATTTGGTAGTACGTCTAACCGGCCTCACAACTGCAGACCACATGTAACCACGCCAGCCCAGGACCTCCACATGCTTCTTCACCTACAGGATCATCCGAGACCAGCCACCCAGACAGCTGATGAAACTGTGGGTTTGCACAACGCTCATCTGCGTGCTCGTCGTCCTCATCAGGGTCTTGACCTAACTGCAGTTCGGCACCGTAACCAACTTCAGCTGGCAAATGCTCACCTTCGATGGCCACTGGCACGCTGGAGAACTGTGCTCTTCACGGATAAATCCCGGCTTCAACTGTACCGGGCAGAGTGGGCGAACGTTTTGATTATGTCAACGTTGTGAACAGAGTGCCCCATGGTGGGGTTATGGTATCGGCAGGCATAAATCGATTGCAATTTGAATACACAGCGATACATTGACGAGATCCTGAGGCACACTGTCGTGTCATTCATCCGCCGACCATCACGATTATGCACAGCCCCATGTCGCAAGGATCTGTACACAATTCCTGGAATCTGAAAATGTCCCAGTTCTTCCATGGCCTGCACTGGATCCACTTGTACGACAGCTTGTTCCAGTTCCCGCCAATATCCAACAACTTTACACAGCCATTGAGGAGTGGGACAAGATTCCACAGGCCACAATGAACAACCTGTCGCGCTGCATGAGGCAAATGGTGGTCACATCAGATACTGATTGGTTTTCTGATCCACACCCCCCATCTGTATCCCCAGTTATGAGAACTCAATAGATTGTGGGCTAATTAATTTTTCAATTGACTGATTTCCTTATTTGAACTGTAACTCAGTAAAATCTTTTAAATTGTTGCAGTTATATTTTTGTTCAGTGTAAAATCAATGATTGTAAACATGGGGAGGTCTGTCCGTAATAAAGAGACACTACACAAAGCAAGTCCTGCAGGCATTAGTTTAATCTTATCTTGATTATTGTCCAGTCATATGGTCAAATGCTGAAAAGGACCTAGTTAAACTGCAGCTGGCCCAGAACAGAGCGGCACATTTTGCTCTTCATTGTAATCAGAGGGCTAATATATCAATACTATGCATGACAGTCGCTCTTGGCTAAGAGTTGAGGAAAGACGACACATCACTTCTTGTTTTTATGTTTCTACAGTAGGGTCTCAAATGACTGTTGCTTGTTCGAATAGTAGAATACACAAGGTGCAATTTCGAAATTTGGTTGTGCATCAACCGTTCTCTTGTTATGGCAGTCACTGATAGTCACTCAATTAGCCCATGTCCACCCCATTGATTCGTGACATCATCAAAGTTGCCCATCCCAGGCCTATAGTAACATAGAACAGACTGCGCATCACCAAACACCAGGGAAAACGACATACTAAAGGTTAATATCGAAACTGATAAATGCACTTCACAGCCATTATAGCATACGAGTTCACATCTCACAGTGGACAGCCTGCCTCCACTCAAGAGCCCACATTGTTGGACATAATGAAATCAACACTTTTCCTTAATGTAATGTGTTTGTTTTATCGAGTGATGCTGTTATTCTATTCTAATTGTCTAACGTTACTCGTCTTGTTAATTTATTGTAGGGCCATTGGCGGACGAATTGTCATTTTTTTCATTTGAAACAATAAAACATCAGCGTTTAAATTGTATGAGTCACGTGTATATATCCTACAAAAAACTAACAATAATTAAAACATACTAAACAATAATGTGGAAATCACTGACCTGACAAAGCTCCATGAATACAAAAGAGGAGAATAAAATATGTCTTCATGGCGCTGATGAGTCTGGTTTTCATTAACGTTCTCCGAATTCAGGAACGGTTTGTAACTAATGCAGTAATGTAGCCAATTTAAACTGTATTACAATTTAAATTGCCTACATTACTGATTTGTTCCACCAAACTTCAGCACCGCTAAGGACACAACCAGTGAAAATGCGTTTCTGTCCTGGCAAGGCCAATTTATACCGCTCTTCTGTTTACCCGATTAACTGTAACCCAATAGGAAATCAGAAAGATACTTCGTCACCAAACACCAGGAGGACAAAAGTATTCAAGGTTATGATCGAAATTGAAAGTAAAGTCATGTCACTGTTGATGTTCAAAAACGGTTGGCAAAGGGAAAAAGGACTATAGGGTGACAGATGGATGACTGAAAATTGACTGGGAAAAAATAGGTTAAAAGCAAAGCCGTGTTCAAATTGTACCCTACTCTGTTTCTGCCGACACTCGGAAGTCGGCGATTTCCGAGTTCCCAGTTGTTTTGCACGCACCAAAACACCTCTGCTGTTTCCATACACACCATGTGACCACCCTGAGAGAAATAACTAACTTCGCCATGGTTCGTTGGACAATGCCTATGGGGAAAATGAATTACGTTTTTGTAAGGATAAATGGTGAAAATAAATGATGTGGTAAACACAGGCTTTAAGAGATATTACGTTCTGTTCTATGAGATTATATTAACCAACTAACATAGCCTAACTTTATGAATTTTGAATAATTTAGGAAATAAAAAAAAAGCACACAAATGCTTCATAATTCATAAAGGTCATGTTAACTGTGTAACGAGTGCGCTGAGAGTCGGGAAGCAAGTTCAGGGAGTGAAAACATTTAATTAATAAGTAAACAAAACAAGAAACATGAACAGCGCACCGACATGAAACAGGTACAGAAACAATGACTACTGGGGAAGAAACCAAAGGGAGTGACATAAACTCAGCAAAAAAATAAACGTCCTCTCACTGTCAACTGCGTTTATTTTCAGCAAACTTAACATGTCATGTGTAAATATTTGTATGTGTGACAGGTTAAAGGAAATACTAATTACCTGTTATACATTAAAAAGTATTAGTAAGTTCCTAGTATGTGAGGATCTTAAAACATCTAAGGTTAAGAAGATCATGCATTCAGTATTAGTTGATAGATTGATAACATTTATATAATTCTGTTAAAATCCGTCAAGCATACAAAGGGTACGAATTGTGAGAGGAATGTGTAAACGTTATGTTGATTACTTTATGTTGTCGTGGATAAAAGTGTTAATCTGTGATCTACTAAATGCTCTTAATCTATGAGCCTGAGATCGATTGCTCTGGTCTCCACTCAAATTCACGGAGAATTCGCGGTCTTTTTCTCATTGCACTAAACGTTCAATGAGTAAACATTCCGTATCACTATCGTGATTCTTTCTCCCCTTTTTCAGGTACGTTATTGATGATAAAAAAGAGTAATTTAAATGTAATAACTTGCTAACATGTCAAGAGTGTTTAAGGTTTGTTTTAGTAACATATTGAGGAAGTTAGTTAAGTTTGCAGAGAGTAATATGAGCCGTGCTCGGTTGCAGCTAGCTTCGTACTGCTAGGTACTGCTACGTAGCTGCCATTTTATGTCGATTGTGAATGAACGTGTGCGCTGTTAATAAGATATTTTGCGGCATTATTTGTGTAATTGTTTTTCAAACACTTTATTGCCTGTTGATAAATTGTGTTATGGTTTACTGAGTTAAAGCTTTGCTTGACAGTTATATTGAAAATAGTATTTGTTTCAGTGATGTACAGTGTATACTGTTATGATTTGAATAAGCCTTGTACCCTACAAAACTCTATTTCCTGTAGATCTGTTATTCTGTAAAATGTGTTACTTTTGTAAAATGATTGCACTAAACATTCAATGAGTAAACATTCCGTATCACTATCGTGATTCTTTCTCCCCTTTTTCAGGGGTGTAACATATGCACAAAACAAGATTCAACAACTGAGACATAAACTGAACAAGTTCCACAGACATGTGACTAACAGAAATTGAATAATTTGTGCTTGAACAAAAGGGGGGGGGGAAAATTAAAAATAACAGTCACTATCTGGTGAGGCACCTGCAAGTTCCCGGACATTTCTGGGGGGAATGGCCCTAGCCCTCACCCTCCGATCCAACAGGTCCCAGACATGCTCAATGGGTTTGAGGTCCGGGCTCTTCGCTGGCCATGGCAGAACACTGACATTCCTGTCTTGCAGGAAATCACGCACAGAACAAGCAGTACGGCTGGTGGCATTGTCATGCTGGAGGGTCGTGTCAGGTTTAGCCTGCAGGTAGGGTACCACATGAGGGAGGAGGATATCTTCCCTGTAATGCACAGCGTTGAGATTGCCTGCAATGACAACAAGCTCAGTCCGATGATACTGTGACACATCGCCTCGGACCATGACGGACCCTCCACCTCCAAATCGATCCCGCTCCAGAGTACAGGCCTCGGTGTAACACTCATTCGTTCGACGATAAACGTGAATCCGACCATCACCCCATGTGAGACAAAACCACAACTCATCAGTGAAGAGCACTTTTTGCCAGTCCTGTCTGGTCCAGCGACAGTGAGTTTGTGCCCATATGCGACGTTGTTGCCAGTAATATCTGGTGAGGACCTGCCTTTACAACAGGCCTACAAGCCCTCAGTCCAGCCTCTCTCACACAAAATGGCGCTGGAAGAAATGGCAGCAGTTTTACGGGAGCCCAACCAATTGTGCTATTATGTGTTTTTTTCCCTGAGCTAAAGGGTAGAGCTGCCGCTTTCAAGGTGTGGGACTCTAACCCGAAAGCTTACAAGAAATCCTGCTGCCCTGCGACAAACCATCAAACAGGCAAAGCGTCAATACAGGGCTAAGATTGAATCATACTCGTAATCATACTCATACCAACGCTCGTCTTATGTGGCAGGGCTTGCAAACTATTACAGACTACAAAGGGAAGCACAGCCGCGAGCTGCTCAGTGACACGAGCCTACCAGACTAGCTAAATCACTTCTATGCTCGCTTCGAGGCAAGCAACACTGAGGCATGCATGAGAGCATCAGCTGTTCCAGGCGACTGTGTGATCACACTCTCCGTAGCCGACGTGAGTGTCATGACTGTCCTGATCAGGTCAGGTTACAGGAGACCACGACCCTACAGATTTCCTCTCAACCCCAAGAGAGGAGGAGAGATCTAGGGGGTCTGAAGATGTCGGGGTTTTATGACCCCTCACACCCATGGTAATTCTGAAGCCACAGACCACATTCCTTTGTCCCTCTCACTATGGAGGACCAGTCTCAGAACTGTAAACATGCAATAAAGGGACTTTGGAACAATGGTTTCCGTCAACTACAATGGTGGTCATGACGATAGATGGAATATGAAAATGTATGTCATTTTTGTTTTGTTATTAAAGGTTAATAGATGACGTTATTATGAAAACATTGTAACGTTAAGAGTTTTCCTCGTATATGCTTGATGTTTATACATTGTACGTTGTGTGGAAAATGTCCAAATCAAAGAGAATGTTTCGGTAGAGATGAAATGTGAAGTTAGTTGTCTAAAATTGGATTTGAGTAAAATCTATACTGGTACGCCCAGGGAATTGCCCTGAAGGCAGTTACGCCCACTTCTGACCCAAGGGTATAAAACCTGTGAGTGCAGAATTAACATACATGACTAAGTGACCCGAGCTGCAGCCAAAGGTCTAAAAGGTCAACGAACCCAAAACGCAACAAGTTGAAGACAAAGAAATCTTTTTCTACCCAAGCTACGGATGAGTAGCGTGTCTAAGCGGGTGTATTCAAGCCGAACCACCTAGCCTCCACTCCCCATCGAATCGTGGTATCTACACTCTTTCATCTTTACGCTGTGAGCTCTGAGCTACAGAGCTATCTGTCCTCCGAAGACCGCTTCCAGAGCAAGGACAAGGGAACAGGCCAGTAAGCCAAAAGGACACGGACATCGTGAGTACACCTAGAGAGGTGCGCAGGAGAAGTGCGTCATTGAGCAGCTTGAACGGTCCACGCGGGAAAATCCACGGAGAACCTCCACAAGTAATTACATCATTATATTCTGACTCATAACAGCGGCAGTTTGGGGCAAGGCTAGGGTTAGAATGAGCATAGCTGACAATTTCACCCAAATGTATATTCCTCTCGTGTACTTTCTCTTTCTCTCTCTTTTAAATCCCCATTTTGGGTAACACGCGCCCTAGTGTGTTGGCCCGTTATACTAAGTTCTAATCAATAGCCTAGAATGTGTTTTTGTGTATGTGTATCTTTTATCATCATTTTAGCTTTTTAGTAAATAAACATTCAACTAAGACTGGTGTGGTGCTAATTCATTAGTGAGACCTGGTCCGTGCAGAATCCCGGGCTATACGACGTTCAGAACTAGACTGTTAGAGGCAACTGGTTAATTAGCGGCTGTGGTAAAATCGATATTCTGATATTCTTTGAGTTAATTTGGGAAATAGAAACTCAATAAAAACTAGTTTTCCCATGGTGCCCCAGGTTAATGAGTTAATAATTGCTTGATTCAGTTAATCACGTAATTAGAAACTTGTAATCATTCGATGAGCAACAGTCGCCACATTAACTAATACAACGTCACGACATGAGTAAGACCTTTAAACAGTTCAACATACACAAGGCTGCGCGGCAAGACGGATTACCAGGACGTGTGCTCCGGACATGTGCTGACCAACTGGCAGGTGTCTTCACTGACATTTTCAACATGTCCCTGATTAAGTCTGTAATACCAACATGTTTCAAGCAGACCACCATAGTCCCTGTGCCCAAGAACACAATGGCAACCTGCCTAAATGACTACAGACCCGTAGTACTCACGCCTGTAGCCATGAAGTGCTTTGAAAGGTTGGTAATGGCTCACATCAACACCATTATCCCAGAAACCCTAAACCCACTCCATTTTGCATACCGCCCAAACAGATCCCCAGATGATGCAATCTCTATTGCACTCGACACTGCCCTTTCCCACCTGGACAAAAGGAACACTTACGTGAGAATGCTATTCAGTGACTACAGCTCAGCGTTCAACACCATAGTACCCTCAAAGCTCATCACTAAGCTAAGGATCCTGGGACTAAACACCTCCCTCTGCAACTGGATCCTGGACTTCCTGACGGGCCGCCCCCAGGTGGTGAGGGTAGGTAGCAACACATCTGCCACGCTGATCCTCAACACTGGAGCTCCCCGTGGGTGCGTGCTCAGTCCCCTCCTGTACTCCCTGTTCACCCACGACTGCATGACCAGGCACGACTCCAACACCATCATTAAGTTTGCAGACGACACAACAGTGGTAGGCCTGATCACCGACAACGACGAGACAGCATATAGGGAGGAAGTCAGAGACCTGGCCGCGTGGTGCCAGAATAACAACCTATTCCTCAACGTAACCAAGACTAAGGAGATGATTGTGGACTACAGGAAAAGGAGGACCGAGCACGCCCCCATTCTCATCGACGGGGCTGTAGTGGAGCAGGTTGAGAGCTACAAGTTCCTTGGTGTCCACATCAACAACAAACTAGAATGGTCCAAACACAACAAGACAGTCGTGAAGAGGGCACGACAAAGCCTATTCCCCCTCAGGAAACTAAAAAGATTTGGCATGGGTCCACAGATCCTCAAAAGGTTCTACAGCTGCAACATCGAGAGCATCCTGACTGGTTGCATCACTGCCTGGTACGGCAACTGCTCGGCCTCTGACCGCAAGGCACTACAGAGGGTAGTGCGTACAGACCAGTACATCACTGGGGCTAAGCTGCCTGCCATCCAGGACCTTACACCAGGCGGTGTCAGAGGAAGGCCCTAAAAATTGTCAGAGACACCAGCCACAGACTGTTCTCTCTACTACAGCATGACAAGCGGTACCGGAGAGCCAAGTCTAGGACAAAATGGCTTCTCAACAGTTTTTACCCGCAAGCCATAAGACTCCTGAACAGGTAATCAAATGGTTACCCGGACTATTTGCATTGTGTGCCCCCCCAACCCCTCTTTTTACACTGCTGCTACTCTCTGTTTATCATATATGCATAGACACTTTAACTATACATTCATGTACATACTAGTGCTCCCGCACAGTGGCTATCCAGGCTATCTGCATTGTGTCCCACCCACCACCCGCCAACCCCTCTTTTACGCTACTGCTACTCTCTGTTCATCATATATGCATAGTCACTTTAACCATATCTACATGTACATACTACCTCAATCAGCCTGACTAACCGGTGTCTGTATGTAGCCTCGCTACCTTTATAGCCTCGCTACTGTATATAGCCTGTCTTTTTACTGTTGTTTTATTTCTTTACCTACCTATTGTTCACCTAATACCTATTGCACTTACTATTGTAAGTAAGCATTTCACTGTAAGGTCTACACCTGTTGAATTCAGCGCACGTGACAAATAAACTTTGATTTGATTTAATTGAGGACAGTCTGAGCACTGATGGAGGGATTGTGCATTCCTGGTGTAACTCGGGCAGTTGTTGTTGCCATCCTGTACTTGTCCCGCAGGTGTGATGTTCAGATGTACCGATCCTGTGCAGGTGTTGTTACACGTGGTCTGCCACTGCGAGGGCGATCAGTTGTCCGTCCTGTCTCCCTGTAGCACTGTCTTAGGCGTCTCACAGTACGGACATTGCAATTTTTTGCCCTGGCCACATCTGCAGTCCTCATGCCTCCTTGCAGCATGCCTAAGGCACATTCACGCAGATGAGCAGAGACCCTGGGCATCTTTCTATTGTTTTTCAGAGTCAGTAGAAAGGCCTCTTTAGTGTCCTAAGTTTTCATAACTGTGACCTTAATTGCCTTTCGTCTGTAAGCTGTTAGTTTCTTAACGACTGTTCCACAGGTGCATGTTCATTAATTGTTTATGGTTCATTGAACAAGCATGGGAAACAGTGTTTAAACACTTTACAATGAAGATCTGTGAAGTTATCTTTGAAAGACAGGGTCCTGAAAAAGGGCCGTTCTTTTTGTTGCTGAGTTTATATAGGGCAGGTAATCAAGGAGGTGATGGAGTCCAAATGAGTGTCATTATGCGCCTAACGCTGGTGACAGGTGTGCGCCCTAACGAGCAGCCTGGTGACCTAGAGGCTGGAGAGGGAGCACACGTGACAAACTGACTGCTATTTTCTCATAGAACAAAACATATAAGATCTCCTAAAACTGTGTTAACCTCAGACCTTATTTTCTGCGTTTATTCCAAATCCCTATAATTTTTTTCCACATGAGAGATTTCCGCGTTCCCAGTAGTTTTGAACGCAGCATCTATAAAGAGACCTGGCAGTGTGGTGCCAGGACAACAACTTCTCCCTCATCGTGAGCAAGACAAAGGAGCTGATCGTGGACTACAGGAAAAGGAGGGTTGAGCATGCCTCCATTCTTATCGGGGCTATAGTGGAGAAAGTCGAACTTTTCAAGTTCCCTGGTGTCCACATCGCTAAGAACATCACTAACAACGTATAATGGTTCAAAAACACAGACATAGTCGTGAGGAGGACACGACAACGCCTATTCCCCTAAGGAAGCTGAAGAGATTTGTTATGGGGCCTCAGATCCTCAAAAAGCTCTACAGCTGCATCATCAAGAGCATCCTGGCTGGTTGCATCACAGCTTGACATGGCAACTGCTTGGCATCTGAACGCAAGGCGCTACAGAGTGTAGAACATACGGCCCAGTACATCACCGGGGCCGAGCTCCTTGCCATCCAGGACCTCTTTACCAGGAAGTGTCAGAGGAAGGCCCCATAAATTGTCAAAGACTCCAGCCACCAAGTCATAGCCTGTTCTCTCTGTATCGTGGAAATATTTGCTCAATCATATTTCTCAGATACTGGAACTTGTGAATTCAAATAGACTTTATTACAAAGTAACAAGCCGAGCTGGCCCATGGACCAACTGCCAGACTCAGACTCAGTCCACTCCTTTTATACAGTTTCATGCTAATACATGTTTCATAGTCCCTCCACTTTATGCTAATTACCATATCCCCTGGGTTTTCAAATCTAAATTATTTCCTCTAGGTGGGGTTTTCCCTCCCCTCTAGTTCCTTGGATCAATTATATTGGTGTACATTATTTCCAGAAAATACTAAGCACAGATTACTATAGGCAATTATAAGATTGCTACATGCCGTTATCAGACTATAATATTGCTACGGAACATTATAGGATTAAGTATTGATAACTATAGGGCATTATAGAATTATACCAATAAGTACACGTAAATCCCAGGATTACACATAGTGCCTTTGCTTACTCTCTTTAGTGCTACTTAGCCTTTTAACAAGAAACACATTCTCTTAACAGAAAACACCCTGCTATTGCACGGTACTGGAGCCTCGGTACTGGAGGCAGCTTCTACCCCCAAGCCATAAGCCTGCTGAACAGTTAATCAAATGGGTACACAGACTATTTGCATTGACCCCCTTTTCTTATTGTTATCTATTATATTTTTTTGCACTGACTCTCTTGCACAGGATGTACACTCACTGGACTCTAACCACACACCCACTCATACTACTCTGACTCTCTCTCTCACACACACAACACACACATGCTTAAAGATGCCACACACACATTCATATTCCTTCACACTCTTTACACACACTGCTGCTACTCTCTGTTTATTATCTATGCATAGTTACTTTACACCTACCTACATGTACATATTACATAAATTACCTCGACTACCCCGTATCCCAGCACATTGATTCGGTACCGGGACCCCTTGTATAATGCCTCTTTATTGTTATTTTTAATGTGTTACTATGTTTCCTTTAGTTTATTTAGCACATTTTTCTTACTTACTTTGAAAAAAAACTCTGCATTGTTGGTTAAGGGCTCATAAGTAAGCATTTCCATTCCACTCTAAGGTCTACACCTGCTGTATTTGGTGCATGTGACAATCTATTCACAGAGAAGTATCAGGACCATAGACATGAATAAAGCATTTGAGTCTTTGGGTCTGAGAAAAGCCCCATAACAATGTTATGTATTATCTGACATATAAACACTGGTTATAATGACATAATTTGTGAGAAGTCAGTTGTGACAAGTTATATTCAGTTTACATGAGATTATAACTGTCAATCAGTCAACCTGGGGCGGTTAGCGTGTTGGGCCAGTAACCGAAAGGTTGCTGGATTGAATCCCGATCTGACTGTTCCCCGGTAGGCTGTCATTGTAAATAAGAATTTGTTCTTAACTGACTTGCCTAGATAAATAAAAAAAATATATTTTTAAAGATACAAAAAGACAAACATTTAGTAAAAAGAAAATAACTAATCAGTCAGCCCTATCTGTCTTGACATTTCCCTTCCTTTCTCTCTCCCCCCCTCCAATTTTTCCCTCTCTCTGCCCCAAGATGTCCAAGTGCATTTGATAGACAGACTTATTTAAAAGTGTATAAATGTTTCTTAGAATGGAAAAGGTAAGAAATGTACCGTGCCATTCAAGAGAACAGTCTTTAGAACAGTATTTGTGCGTGCATTATCCCAAATAACCACCAGGGGTAGCTATCAGACTGAGCTATTTGCAAGGGAAATCGAAGTTGCTTTCCCACATATCCGGCGAAAAGTAAGAAAGATGGCTACAGAGAGATTCCAAACCTGTCGTCTTTGATTAATTATTGTCATTCTGGATGGAATATAGCGATAGTATCACCCCCTCAAAAATACATCGTGACGGAAAATAACCTTGTCACAGGTGGTCATAGTGGCACGAGCTTGAAAGTCTCTCGTTACAATCAAGTGTCCATAGCAAGCTAGCTAACGTTAGTTGTGCTGCTAGCGTAGCCACACCGGCCAGCTGTCCTTCAAATTCCTTGGTAAGTAGCAACTAGCTAGGGTAGCTAGTCCCACTAACTAGTTAGACAGCAAGTCACCTTTTTTGGTACGCTAGCTACACAGGGATAGCATGACAATAGTGTGGCATTACGATTCTACCGGAGTCTGACAGTTTGCTCAATGATGTACATCATTGTGACAAAATAAGTTTAGAAAAGTAGTTCGCTACTTACGATACAACAAAGGAAGACGTCAATATGCATGAAATGTCAAGGAGAGTGTAATGAGATGTACCTAGGTTTGCAACTTCGTTGCTTTGACATTTCACTGTTTTTAGAACAACTAGCTAGCTATCCCAAAACATCTTCCCTTGTTGTGTTTTTACAGCATAAGTATTACTATTACCACCTGTGTGCCCAAAGACTTCAGTCTCATTCTTCACTTGTCTTAACAGCTGTCAAACTGGGTTGCTCAGTTGTAATGCAATCGACTGCAATCTAACCTATACACAGATCTTCTCTCACATCAGTCTATGTAGGCCTAATTACCTAAAACTAAATGTAATGTGTGTAACATTTCTCGTCATCTTTCATGCGTTTCCATAGATAGGGGGTTTTAAAACACAAAATGGTGACTCCAGTCAACATCCAAAACCCCAGTAAGACGTGGGAGCTGAGCTTGTATGAGCTGCACAGGAGCCCACAGGTAATGATAATCACGTTCCATATAGAAATACTTACAAATGCATCCAGGTGAGAAGTGATATAACAGCATTGTATTCACAAAAACAGTTCAGTTCAGTCCTTTTAATAGTTTCTCAGTTAACAAACATTGGTGTGAGGAACAGTGGAATCATTGATCTCACCTACTTGTGAAATTTCCATGGAAAGGAAGGATGCTTTTTTTGTGCACTTGAAACCGGGCCAAGGGCAATCAGTTTAAAACTGAGCCTTGAAGGACATAGATGGCCCATAGAGTTACCTGTATTGCCTGACACATTCCCCTCCCTGCCTGTAGGAGGCGATCATGGACAGCACAGAGATAGCAGTGTCCCCCAGGAGCCTCCACAGTGAGCTGATGTGCCCCATCTGTCTGGACATGCTGAAGAACACCATGACCACTAAGGAGTGCCTGCACCGCTTCTGCTCCGACTGCATCGTCACTGCACTCCGATCAGGGTGAGGGACACACACATAGCTATGACGATTTGAGGATGACCCTTCATTCTCTACTCTGGAGTGTGCGCCAGTTTAAATCTGACGAGAACCTCCATATTAAACGTTATAAAATGAAAGCTTATCAGACTATATGAAAGCTTATCTTTAACTCACCCTCATTCCTCTCCTCCTCAGGAACAAGGAATGCCCCACGTGCCGAAAGAAGCTGGTGTCGAGACGCTCGTTGCGCCGTGACTCCAACTTCGACGCCCTCATCTCAAAGATCTACCCCAGCCGGGACGAGTACGAGGCCCACCAGGACCGGGTGCTGGAGAGACTCAACCGACTGCACAACAAGCAGGCGCTCAGCTCCAGCATTGAGGAGGGGCTGCGCATGCAGGCACTTCACAGGTAGGAGATGAAAGGGGATGGGGAGTAGGGTTTATAGGTTTCTCAGAAATCCCAGTTGAAAGATTCTTGGAATCAGGAGAGTTGTCAGACCTAGTATGTGGACAAACGAACAACACTGCACAAGTCAGGGAAAGTCCCTCCTTTATTGAGTATTGGAAGTGTAAAATGGCCTCTCGCACTCTGGTCACCCTTGACCCCCTAGAGCCCAGCGAGTGCGCAAACCGGCGCAGGAGAGTGACAACACAACCTTCAGCGGTGGCGAGGACAATGGGGACACACGGTCACACCTCTCCCACGACTCCGCTCCCTCCCATGCGCCCCTCCCCCCGAGCCACACCCCCTCTGAGGCCGGGCACACCCGGAACCCCAAGCGGCCCAGAGAATCGGACGGGTCGGTCCCGGAGGTGGATGGGGGCAGCCCCACGCCACCAGTCCGCCGCCACAAAGAGAGCCCCGGCTCTGAGATAGAGCTGGTGTTCTGCCCGCACCCCATGCTGGTCAACACACAGGACTACAGCCAGACCAGGTGAGGGTTCTGTAGGGGGGTGTTGTATGTAGCTATGAGGTGTTCTGTTTAGAGGTCGACCGATTATGATTTTTCAACGCCGATACCGATTATTGGAGGACCAAAAAAAGCCGATACCGCTTAATCGGCCAATTTTTATTTATTTGTAATAATGACAATTACAACAATACTGAATGAACACTTATTTTAACTTAATATAATACATAAATAAAATCAATTTAGCCTCAAATAAATCATGAAACATGTTCAATTTGGTTTAAATAATGCAAAAACAAAGTGTTGGAGAAGAAAGTAAAAGTGCAATATGTGCCATGTAAGAAAGCTAACGTTTAAGTTCCTTGCTCAGAACATGAGAACATATCAAAGCTGGTGGTTCCTTTTAACATGAGTCTTCAATATTCCCAGGTAAGACGTTTTAGGTTGTAGTTATTATAGGAATTATAGGACTATTTCTCTATACCATTTGTATTTCATTAACCTTTGACTATTGTAACAGTATACTAGTGTAACAGTATAGCTTCCATCCCTCTCCTCGCTCCTACCTGGGCTCGAACCAGGAACACAACGACAACAGCCACCCTCGAAGCAGCGTTACCCATGCAGAGCAAGGGGAATAACTACTCCAAGTCTCAGAGCGAGTGACGTTTGAAACGCTATTAGCGCGCACCCCGCTAACTAGCTAGCCATTTCACATCGGTTACACCAGCCTAATCTCGGGAGTTGATAGGCTTGAAGCACAGCGAAGAGCTTCTGGCAAAACGCAGGAAAGTGCTGTTTGAATGAATGATTACGAGCCTGCTGCTGCCTACCACCGCTCAGACTGCTCTATCAAATCATAGACTTAGTTATAACATAATAACACACAGAAATACGAGCCATAGGTCATTAATATGGTCGAATCCGGAAACAAGACGTTTATTCTTTCAGTGAAATACGGAACCGTTCTGTATTTTATCTAACGGGTGTCATCCATAAGTCTAAATATTCCTGCTACATTGCACAACCTTCAATGTTGTCATAATTATGTAAAATTCTGGCAAATTAGGCAGCCCAAACTGTTGCATATACACTGACTCTGCGTGCAATGAACGCAAGAGAAGTGACACAATTTCACCTGGTTAATATTGCCCGCTAACCTGGATTTCTTTTAGCTAAATATCCAGGTTTAAAATATATACTTCTGTGTATTGATTTTAAGAAATGCGTTTATGGTTAGGTACACATTGGAGCAACGATACGCACCGATTATATGCAATGCAGGATACCCTAGATAAACTAGTAATATCATCAACCATGTGTAGTTAACTAGTGATTATGATTGATTGTTTTTTATAATTTAAGTTTAATGCTAGCTAGCAACTTACCTTGGCTTCTACTACATTCACGTAACAGGCAGGCTCCTCGTGGAGTGCAATGTAATCAGGTGGTTTTAGCGTTGGACTAGTTAATCTTGCAACCTTAGTTGAATCCCCCGAGCTGACAAGGTAAAAATCTGTCCTTCTGCCCCTGAACGAGGCAGTTAACTCACTGTTCGTTCCTAGGCCGTCATTGAAAATGTGTTCTTAACTGACTTGCCTAGTTAAATAAAGATTTTTTTTTTTTTTTTTTTTAATCGGTGTCCAAAAATACCGATTTCCAATTATGAAAACTTGAAATCGGCCCATCTCTAGTTATCTTATCTCAAATGATGGAAATTTCCATTCGGAATGTCTTTTTGCTTGGTTTTTATTGACACACATTCCTCTCAGATATGTGAAGACCACAGCCAATGCAACAGTGGACCACCTTTCTAAGTACCTGGCTCTGCGTATCGCTCTGGAGGACAGACAAAAAGACAGCCAATCAGATACAGGGACAGAGAAAGAGGGGGGTGCTAAAGGAGAGGAAGCAGCAGCAGAAGGGGCCAGCCTGAAGAATATCAGTGAGAAACAATACACCATCTACATTCCCACATCAGGGGGCCAGTTCTCTGTGAGTACACAAGCTTATCAGTCATCTTTTTTCAGGGTGGTGGGAGCTATCAGTGAATTAATTTAAATGGACCCCTCAGCTGTCCTATTTATCTCCTGCTCTACTTTCATCCTCATCCATTGCTTTGACTTGTACCTCTGACTCACGTTTCTTTTGTTCTCTATACCTCAGACTCTCAACGGCTCCTTGACTCTGGAGCTGGTAAATGAGAAGTACTGGAAGGTCAGAAAGCCTCTGGAGCTCTACTATGCCCCCACCAAGCACCAACAGCCTCAACCATCACAGCCCAAAGAGGGGTGAGGAGCACTCCCTCTGACCATGTGTGTCAGAGAGACCAAGAGTTGTGTGTTGCTTCTAGCTGCTTCGAAGGTAGTCATTGAGAACATTCCATAGATTGCCAGTCTCAACATTATGTTTTCAGTAGCTTCAAATCAAATGAGTGTAAAGTTTAGAATTCCTACAAAGCAGATGATCCATTGTTGATACAAGGGTTGACTTATTGCTGTCTGGACTGGCACACACCAGACAACATACGTAGTCCAACCTTTTAAGTATTGATGCTTGGCATTGCACCAAGACAGTTGATACATTTCAGATCCGTGTGAGGATTTTATTGGAAGATTAACCTTTGAGACTTGGGATGGCCAGAGGTCATGAAGGATTGAATATTATGCAAGAATACTGCAACAAGACATGACTGAATCACTATGCTGCTTATGGAGAACATCAAGTACCGGTAGTAACTGTCAGTGGAATGTATCCTAAACTTAGGGCTAGTTCCATAACTTTCACTTTATCAATACTTGATGCACTTTGTTCTTCTGGCATGGGTTCTCTTACCTCAGTGTTATCTTTGTACAATTAAAGCAGTATCCCACTTGGAACTATTACTCAGCTTATATATTGCAATCCCTCTTGATGTTTCAGCCTTAAGATCAAGTCAGCACAATGATTGCATTGGTATCAAATTAGTGCTGTGTCACAGGATTGAGTTAATGAAACTTGGTTGCATGTTATTCTACAAACTATTAAAATGAAACAGGTTGCAACAACTTGAGCTCCTCCTAGGACTCATCATACCACAATGTATATGAAGAGTATACACCTTTTCAAATCCAGGAATTGGTCTGTTTACAGTGCTCGTTCAGTCCCCTCTTAGAGATCCATTCAGACTTGGGCATAACATTGTGGGACATTTAGATAAATTGACATGCCTCTGACATGGTAAAATAAGGAGTCACAAATTCCATTCATGACATTACCACAACCTTTTCCTAAAGAATGCTGCCCAGGTGATTGAAATCTCTGGCCAATAAGTGACAACTACCTACCTACATGGGAGCAAAGAAAGCCTAAAGTGCTGCTGATCGGAGTAGACTATGCAACAACCGCACCAAAACTACTCAGTATGAAGAGATGAGCAAACAATCAAATATATGAACTGTGCATTTATTGACACGTGGGGAGCAGGTAGACTTTACTTCTTCTTGGACACACCAACAGTGCGACCACGACGACCGGTGGTCTTCGTGTGCTGGCCACGCACACGCAGACTGAAAGGGACAGCAAACAGTCATTAAAATGTATCCAGAAAGTCAACGTGTAAGAAATCCCATCCTAATGGAATTTAGTAGTCTTCATAGGACAAAATTATTTTAACACTGACAGCAGAAGTTGACAAATGTGCTGACCATTATACCATAATTGGTATGCTTACAATAATCACTTAAGGAACTTGTGCTACAGAGTTACAGCAATTGACTACAAAATAAGTTGGCTAAATATCTCCTTGATACACCTCAGCAGTACAGAGATCAAGCTAAGCATAGTTTAGGTTCAGCTTTTACATAGAACATATTCAAAGCATTTTCTCTAGTGAAAGTGCTTTAGTCCAGTATGCACAAAATATTAGGAAACTACGGTCCAAATAAAGGGTTTGAACTAATCCAACAAACTCGTTTTCATTTTCCATGTGCCTTCAAAAAACCCAGAATGCATCTGGAAACCAGTCCTTGGCAGAGCATTGGGATTTGCCCTTAAAATATTTAGTCATTCAAATACAGAAAACAGCCATGCAATATAGCTGGACATCAGAAAAGCGCTTACCCCCAGAAGTGCCTGAGTCCACGGTGAGCCCTTATCTTCTTCAGCCTCTCAAGATCCTCTCTCAGCTTGTTGTCCAGACCGTTAGCAAGGACCTATAACATACAAACAAAGACCATTGTAAGGTTGGATTATTGGGAGACATTTGTACATTTAGCTTTCAGAAATATTTTTGCATAAATGTATAAACTGCGCCACGAAGACAAAGGTTTACTTAAACTAGCCAATATCAATGCAATGGCAACAAACTCAAGTAGTTTAGTTACAATTTTAGAAAGAAGTCAGACGTCTCAAGTCTGCTGCAGTCACGTACCTGGCTGTACTTGCCATCCTTTACGTCCTTCTGTCTGTTGAGGAACCAGTCAGGGATTTTGTATTGGCGAGGATTCTGCATAATTGTCACCACCCTCTCAACCTGGGGACAAATACATCCACGCAGATGTAATGCAGGCCGAGTTCACAGATGACTGGGCCACACCACAATAACTCATTGAGTGATGCAAGGAGATCCATGAAAGGAGTGTAAGGCCAGGATTTAAATCCACCATGCTGTGATTTATTTGAATCCCGGCCTCAGCCCCTCTGGCTGAGTTTGTACAGGCATTTAAATTCTGACCTTTGTTTGCTAACCGGTCTTTTGACCAATCAGGTCAGCTCTGAAAAATATCTGATGTGATTGGTCAAAAGACCACTGAAAAAAATATCAAGGTTAGGCTTCCGGTCTAAACACAGCTTATGATGCATCCAGCTTTCATGTTTAGGTAAATGATATGTCCACAACTGCCCCATACAGTCCTCTCACCTCATCATCAGTAAGTTCTCCAGCCCTCTTGCTGAGGTCGATATCAGCCTTCCTCAGGACAACATGGGCATATCGCCTGCCAACACCCTGTGAAAGAAATATACATGAACCATTACTTTAGGTCTTAGTCCCACAGCCAACTGTGTAGTCATCTCTACATAGTCCTGAGAAAGTCATTCTTAACAAGCATAGCTACCTTGATGGCTGTAATGGCGAAGGCAATCTTCCTCCTACCATCAATGTTCGTGTTGAGAACACGAAGGATGTGCTGGAACTTCTCAGGAATGACCAGAGACTGCAGAGAAAAGACAGAACAGGGTCAATAGCGATTCACTTAGCTAGCTAACGTTAGCAAGCTAGCTACATCGTTGCTTCCTGAGGCCTGGCAGTGACCTTTCTTGCCAGCCAGCAAACAGTGTGACTGTATTAATAATTTGTATATCCACAACTAATGCCGTGAATTAACACCTAGTTTCAAAATCTTGAGTTCAAATGTCAGCCGCCACCTGGCCAGCTTGCTACCGTAGTGACGAGGACTGACGTTAACTCGGTAGCATTAGACAACGTTAGCAGCAATGAGACCAGCTTACCATGGACGGCTAAAAACTGTTTAGCTTATAATAACAACCACCAGCCCAACAAAGTGTGAAACTGAGGTTTACAACAACCTATTATGAAAACACCAAAGCCTATATCGACAAAAGCTGTACTTTCCTGCAGCGTAGTGTCGGCGCGAAATAGGTATTTCAGCATAGGGAGTTAACTGTACATTTGCGTCAATCTATGCAACTTCAATATGATAAATAAAGGATAATAGTTCTCAAACACAATGTTAACAATAGTATCATAGTCGTCCAATTTACAGAATGTCCATAAAAGCGACGATGAATGCAGATATTGACAATAATTTTGGTAACCCAACTCGGCACTTACCATCTTGGAAGCAGGTTCCGTTCAAAGAGGAAATTCCGAGACTCTCGCGATGGCTTTTGCCTTCGTTTCGCGAGTTCCCTGAGGAAGTGATTACAACGGCATAACTTGTCCGTCTAGGAACATGAACCGATATTAAATAGCTTTTTAAACAATATAGAAATGAATACAATATAAATTACATTTAAAACAGTGTATATTTGTATAGTAATTGTATTCGACATATACATATGTATACATATTTTAAACAGATTTCAAAATTATATTTTCTAATCGTTTTTACTCAGGTATCCCGGGGACATTAGGAAATAGCACACTACGTTTGTGTCTAGTTTTTTTTTAGGCTATGGTGGAGGGAGCAGTGACTGTAGCTGTGTTCGATGTAAACATAGCTGGCAACTCGACGGCGAATGGCATGTCATATTTACAAGATGAGGTGATGTTCGATAATGTTTCTGGCATACCAGATATATTTATGATAACTTGAATGTTCCGACTTCTGTTGTTGTCGTTTTGCCTTATTGTTGTGTTTGCATCAGATGCAAGGCTAGCTAGCCAGAGTCACTGATTGCTTGTTAGCAAGTTAAAAGCTCTTGTCGATTGCGTCGTTCCTGCACCAGAACTAGCATGCTACCTGCCAAGGTGACTCATACCTCAGAAGTCCCCTCTGGCCCCAAGTCAGAGTAGGCCAGAGCCCGATACTTTTTCAGAGGTGGGAACATAAAAAGCACCTGTCTAAAACCTGCAATGGAAAAGGCCTATTTAAGTCTTTACTCCCATGAATGGAGTCAGTTAGCTAACTCATTGAATTGTTATGTCTTCCTGTACATAGTACACCAAAGCCATGTTGACTTACTGTCATTCTGCAACAGATGCAGCCTGACACAGATGCCATGGCCCCTCTCAACCTGGGTGACTTGGACTTGACCACTGACGAGTTCATCTTGGATGAAGTGGATAGTAAGTCCTTCAGCATTGTAGTCTTTTGAATGAAGTATTGGTCCTATCATAAGGTCAAATTGGTTCATAACCAAATAGTAATTTAGATAATTAGTTCAGTGTTTTGGATAAATGTAAGATCCAACCTTTATGGAGATTAAACTAGCTACCCCCCCCCCCCCCCCCCCCCCCCAGTTCACATACAAGCTAATCTGGAAGATGACTTGGTGAAGGAGGCACTGAAAACGGTAAGATGGTACCATGGCTGCACTATGCATGTCCCTGAACATCAACACATTTAGGTTAAATTTTATTTCCTGTTAGTTTTCATTTTATATGTTGTATATAAGGCTACATTCCTGCAACTGATGGCTTCCTTTCTTCTGAATCTCTGTTTCTTTCAGGGAGTTGACCTCAGGCATTACTCTAAACAGGTGGAGGGTGAACTCCAACGAATTGAACAAGCTTCCATCAAAGACTGTATCCATTCATGTATTAATGTTTCGAATGATTGTGTGAACGAATTAGTGCATTATTTATGGTAATTCCTGATAGATTCAGTAGTTCAACCTGATAGGTAATCCTTGACCAAGCTTGTGTCAGATATCAAGGAGAGCCAGAACATTGCCTCTCTGCACAACCAGATCACAGCCTGTGACTCCATACTGGAGGTGAGTGGATGATGCCCTCAATCAAAAGTATCAAGTGGCTTCATAAGTCCATTCTAAATGGATCCTCATTTTTGCATGTGCAGAGTCTGAAAGAATGCTTTTACAATTTTATATGTAAAAATATATAATGAAGCCAATGATAAATCTCTCCCCCCCTCTCTATCATCCCCTCTCTCTTTCTTCAGCGAATGGAGTGCATGCTGAGCGGCTTCCAGAGTGACCTCTCGTCCATCAGCAGTGAGATCCAGACTCTGCAGCAGCAGTCGGTCAGCATGAACGTGCGGCTGAAGAACAGGCAGGCCGTACGCAGCCACCTCAGCCAACTGGTGGATGAGCTGGTGGTGCCCGGAGCTATGATCCAGTAAGGGCGTGTGTGTTTGTGTTGTATGCAGATTTGTAACAATACATGTACCTGTATATATTTGATAGATATGGATAGAAAGAGGTTAGGGAGCACATGTCATATTGATGTCTGTTATGAGAAATTTACTTGACAGTCTCTATTTTTATTTATTTTTCCCCCCACCTTTATTTAACCAGGTAGGCAAGTTGAGAACAAGTTCTCATTTACAATTGCGACCTGGCGACCTATTATGTTGTAAGTGGTGCTATGGGCAAGCATGTATTCTAATAATTGTTCCCGACATTTTGTCCGCCTCCAGGGTAATCGTGGATAGCCCGGTTACGGAGCAGGAGTTCCTTGAGCAGCTCCATGAACTCAACAACAAGATCAATTTTGCCAAAGAGCTCAGCTTCAGGGAGACTTTGGCCTGCTCTGACATCCAGGACATCGTGGACCGCCTCAAAATCAAGGTGAAGATACACGGAGGAAGAGAGAGAGAGAATGGGATAGGAGAAGGAGATATAAGTGAGGAATAATGGTGTGGAAGGTAATGTAGCAAAGATATTGTGTATAAAACTGTCTTTTATTTTGTTCCACAGGCTGTCACAAAGATCAGAGAATTTATCCTGCAGAAGATTTATTCCTTCAGAAAGCCCATGACCAACTATCAAATCCCTCAGAACACTCTCCTTAAGTACAGGTAATGATATAGGCATATAACGGACTGATTCCTTGCTTCAAAACCTTCCACGTGTTTGGATACTGTAAAACAGACTAAAAAGCACCACCACAATCATGTATCTACAAAAATCTTACTTTTTTCTTCGTACTTTAGGTTTTTCTATCAGTTCCTCTTGGCAAACGAAAGGACAGTAGCTAAGGAGATCAGGGATGTGTACGTGGACACCATGAGTAAGATCTACTACAGCTACTTCAAGTCCTACAGCGGCAGGCTGCTCAAAGTACAGGTGAGTGAATGACAAGGTGCTAAATCAAATCAAATGTTATTGGTCGCGCCTACCTATTTTGCAGATGCTATTGCAGGTGCAGCGAAATGCTTATGTTTCTAACTCCAACAGTGCAGCAATACCTAATAATACACACACATCCCCCAAAATAAAATAAAGATATTAAGACACATCAGAATGAGCAATGTCAAAGTCTGAAGGAGTGAAGGAGGCTACATTTTGAAGTAAAAAAAAACTTATCTTGGTTTATAGGCTCAATATAACTTAATTCAGGTTGTTACTTTAAAATGTTCTGGAAAAGAATCCTGTTTCAAAGTGTCACTATAACGTACATTAGGGGCTATGTTGTGTTTGATGGTACAACAATTTCAACAGTGTTTGATTATCAAATCAGTGAATTAGCAGATAATATTTAATACTGTTCTCGTAATATCTTTCTCTGTCTCTTTCTGTTGACAAGTATGAGGAGGTGGCAGACAAAGATGACCTGATGGGAGTGGAAGACACGGCCAAGAAAGGTTTATTCTCCAAGCCCTCCCTGAAGAGCAGGAACACCATCTTCACCCTGGGCCAGCGGGGGGCCGTGCTGAGCCCTGCCGAGCTGGAGGGGCCCATCCTCATCCCCCACACTGCCCAGAGAGGGGACTGCAGGGTGAGGCCACTGGCAGTGTTGTACAACCCAAATCAGACCACCCAAGCTATACCATATACTACCGCACAAGTGTAACAGACATTTTGAATTAAATTAACCTACCTTATTATAAGACGTTAGGTACTACTTTGAAATCTATTTGAGCATGCAGAGTGTACGGTTGTGAGGCAAGACACCAAGCCAACCGTAAACGTGTAGATATCGTTAAGCTGTACTGCTCCAATACACCTGTGCTTCTCTCAGTGCCTTCTTGTCACCACACTCATCTCAGAGGAATGTACAGAGTTATAATATTAACATTCATGTAGATTATCAAATCACCCAACCAACCTTCTTCCTCCTCTCTCAGTATCCCTATGAGACGCTGTTCCGCAGTCAGCACTACGCCCTCTTGGACAACGGCTGTCGAGAGTTCCTCTTCCTGTTTGACTTCTTCATGGTGGCTGGAAACTCTGTGCTGGACCTCTTCAACAGCGTCATGGGAAAGACACTCAGCTTGTTCCTGGTACGATAATACTTCTCATACATTGCTGTAAAAAAAAATTGGTAAAGGCATAACCCAGCAGGTAACAGTGGAGTCCTTTATTTTGGAAAATGATGGTCTCTAATTATGATATGACTCTTTCTCTATCATGCCTATACCCACCTCTCTCTCCCTCCTTTCCTTCCATCCCCCTCTCCCTCCCTTCCCCTGCAGAAGAGCATGTCCACCTATGTATCGGATTGCTACGATAGCATCGCTGTGTTTCTGTGTATCCACATCATCCTGCGTTTCAGAGCCATCACAACCAAGGGGGCCATCCCAGCCCTGGACAAGTCAGTAACAATCTCTGTGCAAATACTCCATGACACTCCATACATTTTTAACTCTTGAGCATAATGCTATATATGACATATCCTATTTCCTGCAGTATGCTATACACTCACCGGCAAGTTTATTAAGTACACCACCCAATGCACGAAAATGGATCGCTCCTACAGACAGTGAGTCAGTCACGTGGCCGTGGCTTGCTATATAATGCAGGCAGACAGGCATCGAGGCATTCAGTTACTGTTTGATTGAGTGTTAGAATGGGCAAAATGAGTGACCTAAGCAACTTTGAGCGGGGTATGATTGTCGGTGTCAGGCGCACCGGATCCAGTATCTCAGAAACGTCCGCCCTCCTGGGCTTCTCACGCACAACAGTGTCTGTCTAGGGTTTACCGAGAATGGTGCGACAAACAAAAAACATCCAGTCAGCGACAGTCCTGTGGGTGAAAACATGTCGTTGATGAAAGGTCGAAGGAGAATGGCAAGAATCGTGCAAGCTAACAGGCGGGCCACAAACAGACAAATAACGGCACAGTACAACGTTGGTGTGCAGAACGGCATCTCAGAACGCACAACTCGTCGGTCCTTGTCACGGATAAGCTATTGCAGCGGACGACAACACCGGGTTCCACTCCTATCAGCTACAAAACAACAAGAAGAAGCGGCTCTAGTGGGCACACAATCAACAACACTAAACAATTTGAGGAGTAGAAAAACATTGCCTGGTCCAACGAATCCCAGTTCCTGTTGCGTCATGCTGATGGCAGAGTCACGAGAGTCGCTAAGCAGCGTGGGTCTATGGACCCATCCTGCCTGATACAGGCTGGTGGTGTACTGGTGTGGGGAATGTTTTCCTGGCACACATTAAGTCCCTTGTTGCCAATTGAGCAACGAATGTTTCCAACTCCTTGTAGAATCCAGGCTGTTCTGGAGGCAAATGGGGGGGTCCAACCCGGTACTAGATGGATGTACCTAATAAACTGTCTGAGTGTATATTCTATATGTAAGGGGAGTCCGTTGATTGTTAAAACCTATGATACAGTAGTCTTTTTACTGTATGTTCTGTGAAATAGAATGTTTGATGCCTGACATAAGACATACTAATGTAATTTGTTTAATGAAAATCAAATATTCATGTCAATGGATTTGGTACAGATTTGTTAAAAGAAAACAACCTCACTAGGGTAGGGGGCACTATTTTCACCTCCGGATGAAAAGCGTGCCCAAAGTAAACTGCCTGTTACTCAGGACCAGAAGCTAGGATATGCATATAATTGGTAGATGTGGATAGAAAACACTCTAAAGTTTCCAAAACTGTTAAAATAATGTCTGTGAGTATAACAGAACTTATATGGCAGGCGAAAACCTGAGAAAAATCCATCCAGGAAGTGGGATTTTTTTATGTTTGTAGTTTTCCATTGACTGCCTAGACAGTATCCAATGACTTAGGACTCAGATTGCACTTCCTATGGCTTCCACTAGATGTCAACAGTCTTTAGAAATTGTTTCAGGCTTGTATTCTGAAAATGAGGGATTAAGACCACTCTGAGTGAGTGGACCCTGGTAAGTCCCAGAGCTGTTTCTGCGCGCGACCGAGAGCACATCTTTCTTGTTTCTCTTTTATATTGACGAAGCTATTGTCCGGTTGAAATATTATTGATTATTGTGACTAAAAACAACCTGAGGATTGATTATAAACATCGTTTGACATGTTTCTACGAACTTTAATGATACTTTTTGGATTTTTCATCTGCCTGTTGTAACTGCCTTTGAGCCAATGGATTACTGAACAAAACGCACCAACAAAACTGAGGGTTTTGGATATAAAGAGGGACTTTATTGAACAAAACAAACATTTATTGTGTAACTGGGAGTCTTGTGAGTGCACCCATATGAAGATCATCAAAGGTAAGTGATTAATTTTGTCGCTATTTCTGACTTTTGTTACTCCTCTACTTGGCTGGTAACTGTTTGTAATGTTTTGTGTGCTGGGCGCTGTCCTCAGATAATCGCATGGTATGCTTTCGCCGTGAATCCTTTTTGAAATCTGACACAACGGTTGGATTAACAAGAAGGTTATCTTTAAGCCGATGTATAACACTTGTATGTTTTATGAATTTGTATTATAAGTACTTCTGTTTTTGAATTTGGCGCTCTGCAATTTCACCGGATGTTGGCCAGGTGGGAAGGTAGTGTCCCGCATACCCTAGAGAGGTTAAAATAAAACACATCTTAACTCAGAATCGACCCTTGATGCACATTTTCATAGGTCTATTATGTATTTGTTTCTCCATGGGGTGCCAGGTACTGGGAGGCGGTGCTGGAGCTGCTGTGGCCCAGGTTTGAGCTCATCCTGGAGATGAACATTCAGAGCATCTGCAACACGGACGCCCCAGAAACTGGGCGTGTTGGACACCAGACCACACTATGTATGAACACACACACGTTTTTGACGTATTTCACGTATCAGTGTCTAATAATACCAGACAGTTGTTGACACCAGTTGTGTTCATGTTTCAGATCACACGTAGATACGCTGAGTTCTCTTCTGCCATCGTTAGCATTAACCAGACATTCACCAGCGAGTGAACCAACACCCTCCTTGGCCAACTGCAGGTACACAACTAAACAACAATAAAAACAGTTAAATAGTGGGGATCCTACAATTAGCATGAACATTTGACATAGTGGTTTGTGTGATTTTTATAGCTACCACTGGTATTTTCAGGTTGAAGTGGAGAACTTTGTCCTGAAGATGGCTGCAGAGTTCCCTTCACACAGGGACCAGCTCATCTTCCTCATCAACAACTACGACATGATGCTCAATGTACTCATGGTGAGAATAACAAGTGTAAAACCAGAAACATGAACGATTAACTTATTACCCACCTGAAATGACTCCTTTGTTCAGTTCTTTACATTTTAAGTCATTTAGTATACGCTCTAATCCAAAGCGACTTACAGGAGCAATTATGGTTAAGTGCCTCGCTCAAGGAGATGTCAAGAGATGTTTCACTTAGTCGGCTCTGGGATTCGAACCAGGTACCTTTTGGTTACTGGCCCAACGCTCTTAACCGCTAGGCTAAGTCTTCTGAATATACAGAATTAGAAGATGTCATAGGAGAGGGCAGCCGATGACAGTAAAGCGGTTGAGGGCTTCCAGCAGCTCCTCCAGGCCAGGAGCCAGGTAAAAATGCACAGGGATTCTGGGAAATGTAGTTTTGTCATGTGTGCCAGATTCACAGATAATCAGAGTTTACTCAAATGAAACACTCCCCTCTTTCTTTTTCCTTTCATCAGGAGTTTATTCAGGAGATTCTGTCCTCCCCCTTTGGTGGCATGATAGCGTTTGTGAAGGCGAGCGAGGCGTTGATAGAAAGGCCAGCTGGATAGACTAAAGAATGGTGAAGGTGAGTAGGGAGAAAAATATTCAGACCTTTTGATCATTTTAATTGTTTTCTGAATTTGCCCTTGTCTTTTTCACTGTAACCTTCTTTCTCCTACTTTCTTCCTTTCCTGACTTGTTCTTTATTTACAGCTACTGTTTGGACCATTTGTTTCTCTTCTCCTGTGACATCTTTGTTTGACTTTTCACCCTAACGATTGTCTTGCATTTCTCCCACACATTTTCACACCCTTCTTCCCCTCTCTTCTTGCATCCGCTCTCACCATACCTCCCATCCCTAAACTCATATTGTTCTCTTCTTTGCCCCCCCCCCCCCCCCCCCTCCTCCCCCTCCCCCTCCCCTTTCTCAAACCCTCTTTTTCTTTCTTCTCTCTCAGCCCGGATCACCCAGTTAGTCAGGGGGTTTTCCAGCACATGGAAACAGGCTGTGGAAGCTCTGAGTCAGGATGTCATGAGATCCTTCACCAACTTTGCTTTTCTAACAGATGCATTTAATCTAAACAATGAATATTAATCTACAGTATGTAGTTAACTATAATAAAAACGAAAAAGCTATGATAGGAAACAGTGGATGAGAACAAATCTTCTGGAGGTTAAAATAATTTCCTAGACAGATTTGGGCTTGTGTTTCTTGTGACCATGAGGTGGTGCAGGTTGATGAGCTCTGAGCGCACGGCCAGGCTGCGGAAGTTGGGCTGGGACAGCACCTTGTGGAAGCCATGGTAGTATTGGATGAGCGCCCCCTGGAGGATAGGAGGACAGGAGTAGAAAATCTAAAGTTGAATGAAAAGCTTCAGAAGGAAAAATGAACTCATAACAGCCCATGGCTCATAGTTGATACATCTTAAAATGAAAAATATGTCAATTTAAGGGACCCCGTTTTGCTCAAGAGCACCACTTGAGGCAAAACTTCTGTATACTTTAACATGTTTGACACTGAAGCTCTGCTTCAAACATTTGTTCTTATCATTCGAGTTTAATCGTGGATAAGACGTTTGTACATTTTCTCCCTAAACAAACACCTTATTTGTTTTATGGAATGTAAAAATTTAAAAACTCCAAGAATAAAGGCCCTTTGTGTGTTCTTTCTAATTAGATCTTGTTAGTGACTTTTACCATATGTGTAAATGGAATGCTGTCAAGAAAGTATTCCAACCTAATAAACACTTGATTTGGTACAATTATATGATTGCGATCACACACAAACAGTGCGCGCACGAGCGTGCAGGGGGAAAGAAAACCCTTGAATCTCCAATTTGCCGTTCGCGTCTGGTACTCTAAAAAGCTGGACAGGGTTGGCAGGTCTGCAATTAATGATGTAAAATGAACAAACAAAACTAAGTCTACGTAACTTCCAGAAATTAAAACTAGTCTTTAAATATAGAGACGGACAATTGACAGGACAGTCTAATTTCATACAGAATTGGAATGACCCAAACTCTGTATAATACATGGACAGTAAGCTATAGACCTACACTACTGACAGTAGCAGAGAAAGTGGCATCACACTGAATAATGGGATTTTATTTTCTTGACACAGATTAAGTCTAGTCCTGGCCTAGAAAGCAGTTTCAATGGATATTCTCTATTGAGCTCGCTATTTAGTCCATTAGGAATAGGGTTAATCTGGTCCTGGAAACTGGCTCAATCTTTATTATTTATAATTTTATTAAATTCCCTGGAACACATTGGCCAGACTACAACCAAAATCTTTTTAGCATTTTTAAAATGTCTCTTTTCTTGAATTTCACAATTTCACTGTTTTCACGGGGGAAAGCACCCTAGCACTCTGATTTGTGATTTGGCTTTGGGTGTAAAAAAATATTGCAGACGGTCTGGGAAACCAGCCAAATAGGTTTAAACCTTGCTTACATGGCAGATCGGTGTTAGAGGAGATGTTGAATCAGGGGACTGAACAGCAGGACAAATAACATAACCAGAGAGGAGGACCTGTTATATGTTGATTTACCTGGAGAGAAGATTGAAATAACTTGTTCAGACCTGTCCATCACTCTGCAGTATCATCAATTTGGTATACTTTCCTTGCACAATAAGTATCTTGAATGAACTGCATTTTAACCTCTGTGTCTTACCTACAGGTGCTGGTTTGACCTGGGTCTGATGTAATCTTTGAGTTTCATCAACCTGACATGCTAATGGGGGAAAAATGTAGTAGTTAGAGATCCCAAACATTACTTATATTATTAACCAAGTTCTTCATAAGTATACCCAGAGAGGGCGATATGTTGCCACCATGGCTCAGGTATGTTACCTTCCACTGTAAGCTGAACCGTGCTAACCGGCAGCCCATGGGAATCCAACACGGTATAGGTCCCACAGTCGTCTATTTTCAACCCTTTGAGGACCACAAGCCCTTCAGCCTCAAGACGACCCCTGTTGACCTCCTCTTCACCCCTCATCCACAGGACCGTCAACTCTGTGCTGTTCCTCCCCCGGAAGACCACTTTCATGGCCTGGGGAGTGTGGAGCTTCAGGGCCAGGGTTTCACCCACCCTCAAGGACTCCTCGGACGTGTAGTCTGGAGAGAATTACAGAAGAAATTAGGTAAGATATCGTGAGGAAAGTGGAACGCTGGACCAATCTGAAACTGTGACTTCTGCACTTTTCAGGTGGTCTAAATGAAGTGCAGTGCCATAAAGTTAACTTCTGATCACTTTCACCTGGCCTTATAGCCCCACCTTGTAGTAAAGATAGTTCTACCCTTACCATGGACTGAGAGCTGGACACTCTGGATGAACACCCGCCTCTTATTACGTGCCCTGTCAACCACCATGAAGCTCTCGTAAAGCCCCACATCCCCAAACTGCACGTCACTCAAGATCAGAGAGCAGTCTCCCTCCCACAGCTTTTCCTCAGGTACCTCCACCCGCCCCTCAAACTCGGTTGCCTGCCACTGTTGCGCCCCCATCTGTTCAAACACGGTCTCGTCAGGTGTCTGCCACTGGACATGGCAAACTGGGACGTTGTCTAGCTGGGACTTCCACTTGCAGGGAAGGATGGCTTGGCTTCCCACATTGCAAGAGATGGAGACAGGAATGGAATGCAGGGGGGAGGAGGCTGTAGGAGAAAGTTGGAACCAATGATTGGCAAAAAAACTACAAATCCATGATTTCCCAATGTTCATGTTCTAATTAAGCAATTAGAACATGAACACAGGGTGTGGTATATGGCCAATATACTACAGCTAAGGGCTGTTCTTATGCATGACGCAATGCGGAGTGTCTGGATCCAGCCCTTCGCCATGGTATATTGGCAATATACCACCAACCCCGAGGTGCCTTATTGCTATTATAAACTGGTTACCAATGTAATTAGAGCAGTAAAATGACATGTTGTCATACCCATGGTATATTGTCTGATGTACCACGGCTTTCAGCCAATCAGTATTCAGGGATTGAACCATCCAGTTTATAATTGTGGATAGAGTTAATTTATACTCACCAACATAGCCGACAATCCACAGACAATGAAGATGTATGAAATGTCTAAAAAAAGAAAAGGAAGAAGAAGCAGGATAAGAGGAAAGCATATATATGTGTATATATATATATATATGTATATATGTGTATATATACACTGCTCAAAAAAATAAAGGGAACACTTAAACACAATGTAACTCCAAGTCAATCCCACTTCTGTGAAATCAAACTGTCCACTTAGGAAGCAACACTGATTGACAATAAATTTCACATGCTGTTGTGCAAATGGAATAGACAAAAGGTGGAAATTATAGGCTAATGCAAGACACCCCCAAAAAAGGAGTGATTCTGCAGGTGGTGACCACAGACCACTTCTCAGTTCCTATGCTTCCTGGCTGATGTTTTGGTCACTTTTGAATGCTGGCGGTGCTCTCACTCTAGTGGTAGCATGAGACGGAGTCTACAACCCACACAAGTGGCTCAGGTAGTGCAGTTCATCCAGGATGGCACATCAATGCGAGCTGTGGCAAAAAGGTTTGCTGTGTCTGTCAGCGTAGTGTCCAGAGCATGGAGGCGCTACCAGGAGACAGGCCAGTACATCAGGAGACGTGGAGGAGGCTGTAGGAGGGCAACAACCCAGCAGCAGGACCGCTACCTCCGCCTTTGTGCAAGGAGGTGCACTGCCAGCGCCCTGCAAAATGACCTCCAGCAGGCCACAAATGTGCATGTGTCTGCTCAAACGGTCAGAAACAGACTCCATGAGGGTGGTATGAGGGCCCGACGTCCACAGGTGGGGGTTGTGCTTACAGCCCAACACCGTGCAGGACGTTTGGCATTTGCCAGAGAACACCAAGATTGGCAAATTCGCCGCATATCTGACACTAATTGATATTATAGCTTTAAAATATTAAGATTTTGTCAACGGCATGAAATCAGTTTCGTTTCTCCAAACCAGTTAGGATTCTATTGAGTTCCTTTAAAGCGGCTGGCTGTGCCCTTCTCTGAAAACGAAACTTAAGAATATTACGGTCCTAATTGCACGCGGTGCATCTAATTTAGTAAACAATCTTGTCCATACATGATGTCATCCACCAAGAAATGCGTACATCTATCTTCTCGTTTAAATTAGTTGCCCGATGTGAGCGCATTGCCTAGTGGTGCACGGTGAATACAATAGGAAACAAGCATTTTGTCTGCGCAGATTCAATTAGAAGAAAAATAATTGTTTAGATAATTTGCTAATTAAAATAAATACATGTGTCGCTTACCGGTCCTTGTCTATGCCATACATTTTCATTGAAACAGACTGCGAGTAGGCTGACTCCTCGAACTTGTAACAAACTGCCAGTAGGCTGACCTCTAGAAATGTGTGATTGAGCAGTGGCAGCAAGCATACAGCATAAGCCTCGGGACTGTCAGCGGAGTTACCAGAAACGAAACCTGGGGAAGAAATAGGCCTGCCTACTAATTAGAGATTAATTTCATTTTAAGAACGGGGAACTTCGCAGCAAAAAACAAGCCACACACAGCAAGCCACACTGTCTCAATCGCAGCTCAGTTTTTGCACAACAAATGTGGTGGTCTCTTTCAGGTCCATAAGTACCGCCGTCATTCAGGACAGGTGCACCTGTTTTGAGTCCCACATTTTTAGCCCAAAAAAAGATACAATTATGTCAAATCACGTTATACGTACAGTAGCTTTGATTGGACTGATCATGTCAACATCATCCTTTCAAAATCTTAGCAGTCATTATCATGAATCAAGTCGACAATCTACTGGCAAATCCTTTTCAATCCTTGTCATATGAAGAGAAATAATGAAGAGAAATTATAGATAAAACGTATCGGTGCTCATCGGCAATTGGACATAAACATTTTACAACAAGTTGGAAATCGCAAATTCAACAATGAGTGGTTTGGAAGGAAGTAAGCACAGCACAACAAGGTGAGTCCAAAAATGTCTTGTATGCCTCTGCGTAAATGATGTAAAATGCCAGGGAAATATACACTGCTCAAAAAAATAAAGGGAACACTTAAACAACACAATGTAACTCCAAGTCAATCACACTTCTGTGAAATCAAACTGTCCACTTAGGAAGCAACACTGATTGACAATACATTTCATATGCTGTTGTGCAAATGGAATAGACAACAGGTGGAAATTATAGGCAATTAGCAAGACACCCCCAATAAAGGAGTGGTTCTGCAGGTGGTGACCACAGACCACTTCTCAGTTCCTATGCTTCCTGACTGATGTTTTGGTCACTTTTGAATGCTGGCGGTGCTTTCACTCTAGTGGTAGCATGAGACGGAGTCTACAACCCACACAAGTGGCTCAGGTAGTGCAGCTCATCCAGGATGGCACATCAATGCGAGCTGTGGCAAGAAGGTTTGCTGTGTCTGTCAGCGTAGTGTCCAGAGCATGGAGGCGCTACCAGGAGACAGGCCAGTACATCAGGAGACGTGGAGGAGGCCGTAGGAGGGCAACAACCCAGCAGCAGGACCGCTTCCTCCGCCTTTGTGCAAGGAGGAGCAGGAGGAGCACTGCCAGAGCCCTGCAAAATGACCTCCAGCAGGCCACAAATGTGCATGTGTCTGCTCAAACGGTCAGAAACAGACTCCATGAGGGTGGTATGGGGGCCCGACGTCCACAGGTGGGGGTTGTGCTTACAGCCCAACACCGTGCAGGACGTTTGGCATTTGCCAGAGAACACCAAGATTGGCAAATTCGCCACTGGTGCCCTGTGCTCTTCACAGATGAAAGCAGGTTCACACTGAGCACATGTGACAGACGTGACAGAGTCTGGAGACGCCATGGAGAACGTTCTGCTGCCTGCAACATCCTCCAGCATGACCGGTTTGACGGTGGGTCAGTCATGGTGTGGGGTGGCATTTCTTTGGGGGGCCGCACAGCCCTCCATGTGCTCGCCAGAGGTAACCTGACTGCCATTAGGTACCGAGATGAGATCCTCAGACCCCTTGTGAGACCATATGCTGGTGCGGTTGGCCCTGGGTTCCTCCTAATGCTAGACCTCATGTGGCTGGAGTGTGTCAGCAGTTCCTGCAAGAGGAAGGCATGGATGTTATGGACTGGCCCGCCCGTTCCCCAGACCTGAATCCAATTGAGCACATCTGGGACATCATGTCTCGCTCCATCCACCAACGCCACGTTGGACCACAGACTGTCCAGGAGTTGGCGGATGCTTTAGTCCAGGTCTGGGAGGAGATCCCTCAGGAGACCATGCGCCACCTCATCAGGAGCATGCCCAGGCGTTGTAGGGAGGTCATACAGGCACGTGGAGGCCACACACACTACTGAGCCTCATTTTGACTTGTTTTAAGGACATTACATCAAAGTTGGATCAGCCTGTAGTGTGGTTTTCCACTTTAATTTTTTTTAATTTTTAATAATATGTTTATTATTTTCCAATAAAAATAAAGTAAAAAAAGACAGCAATACAAACAATGACATTCATTGTACAGTTGAATGAGATGGCCACTTTAGAGGACAAAACAAAAGTTAACTCACACATACACAAAATAAAACAAAATCCTATTAGGTGGTACATGTATAAGAAGACAGCATATAGTCATTACAAGCAGTGTAGTTAAGCCAAAAATAAATATTGAGTGTAGTACAGCACAGAGTAGCAGCAGATCGTCAGCCCAGTTATGAAGCGGGACTAGACCATTTATCCAGTATCGGCTGCCATATTTTGTAAAACAATGGGCTTCTATTGGAGGTGTTGTATCGAATCTTTTCCATATGTATTACATTCCCTAAATCCCGTAACCACATTTCAAAGGTAGGTACAGTCTCCAATTTCCAAAATTGCAATATGAGCCTTTTGGTTAATAGAGTACAAAGAGAGACAGCTTTCCCTTCCTGGTTATTCCCATCAACTGTACCAAACAGAGCGAACAATGGGTCTGGGGCTAGAACTCTATCAATGGCCTTAGATAAGTAATCAAAAATGAGAGCCCAGTAAGCATGTAATTTAGGGCATGTCCAGAATAAGTGGGTCAACGTCCCCTCCTCCTGCTTGCACCTCTCACACAGTGGTGAGGTGTCCGGGAATATTTTATGCAGTTTTACTTTTGAGTAGTGTAACCTGTGAATCACCTTAAACTGTACAAGGTTGTGTCTGGCATTCACTGAACTGTGGTTTATATTCCTGAGAGCTTCTATCCAGTCCTCATTTGAGATTTCTGAACCAAGTTCTTGTTCCCAAGCCATTTTAATGGTGTCTGTGGATACCTCTATGTGGGCCTGTAGCACATCATACAGTCTAGAGACCGACCCTTTTGAATGGGGTTTGACAAGGATCAAGCTATCTAATGTAGGACTATTTGGCTTCATGCCATACTGTGGGATATGTGTCCTTAAGAAATTCCTGATTTGGAGGTATCTGAAAAAATGTGTTGTTGGCATGTTGAACTTTGCCTGTAGTTGTTGAAATGAAGCTAACTGACCATCTATGTATAGATTACCAATTCTTGTGAGCCCCTTCTCCCTCCACTGTGAAAACACCACATCATCCAATGCAGGGTGGAAAGCATGATTCAGGCTAATCGGGCTGTCTATGTAAACAGTGGGTATGTTAAGAAAATCCCTAATCTGTTTCCAGATCCTAAGCGTATGACAAATGACTGGATTGGAGTCATAAGTGGCTTTTTTCACATATGATGGGCTATTAACAAGTGCAGGGAGTGAGGAACGTTGACAGGAGGCCTGCTCAATCAAAAGCCATGAAGGCATATCCTTCTGTCTCATCTCAGGTAAACTTTCCCTCCAGAAAGACACAATGTTCAGATTAGCAGCCCAATAATACAGTTTGAAGTGAGGAAGGCCAAAGCCCCCCTCTATCTTGTACTTGCATAAATGCTTCTTTGCAATTCTGGCTGCCTTGTTATCCCATAAAAATGGAGTTACTATTGAATCCAGTTTCTTAAAATAGCTTTGTGGTATGAAATTGGGTAGACATTGGAAGAGTTAAAGAAACCTGGGTAGGACAACCATTTTAATAGCGTTTATACGACCAACCAAGGAAATAGGCAAAGTTTTCCAAAAATCTATATTTTGTTTAAGCTGATATATTTTCATGTCCCAATTCGCTTTCAATAGCTGATCAAGGTCTCTTGTCACTACAATGCCAAGGCTTGTGAACTTGTCCCTCACTGTTCTAAACGGGGTAGATTGCAGAAATTGCATATCCACCGGCCGTGATATTGGCATCAACTCACTTTTTTGCCAGTTTATCTTGTAGCCAGAGAAGGAGCCGAATGTGTTTATCAAGTTAAGTAAGGGTGGAATACAAGTTTTAGGCTTGGACAAAAACAAAAGAACATCGTCTGCATATAGGGAAATTTTGTGCTGTGTGTCTTTTATTTTAACAGAAGCTATATCGGGACATGCCCGAATGCGAGTAGCAAGGGGTTCCATGGCTATAGCGAAGAGAGCAGGCGAAATAGGGCACCCCTGTCGGCACCCCTTGAACAGGCGGAATGACTGCGACATTTCCTGATTGGTCACCACGGAGGCCATTGGGTGTGCATAAATAATTCTTATCCAATTAATAAATTCCTTTCCAAACCCCAAATGCTCCAGAACCGACATCATATACTTCCACTCAATCTGATCAAACGCTTTCTCTGCATCAAGAGCTATTACCACTGCCTCAACTTTATGATCATGATACATTACGTTGAAAAGGCGTCTCAAATTGTAGTATATATGTCGGCCCGGGATAAAACCTGTCTGGTCAGGGTGTATGATGTCGGAAATATATTTTTTCAATCGGTTTGCCAATATCTTTGTCAACACCTTGTTTTCTATGGGGAGTAACGACACGGGGCGATACGACGACATCTCCACGGAATCTCTATCTTTTTTCAAGATCAGGGCTATTGTAGCCTCATACAGTGTTTGCGGGAGTTTGGCATTTTCTTTTGATTGTTGAAACATTCGCAACATAAGTGGAGATAGACTAGCGCAGTACTTCTTATAGAATTCTATTACATATCCATCGGGCCCCGGGGCCTTGCTGTTTGGAAATTGTGCTATCGCTGTGTTAATTTCCTCTAAGGTTATCCCTGCATCGAGTGCAGCAGCTGCCACCCTGTCTAGTATAGGAAGTTCACATTCAGCAAGAAAGCGTCCCATAGTTTGTGGATCAGTAGCATCGCATTTTGATTGGTATAGCTCCGAGTAAAACTGCGCAAAGCATTTATTAATGTCCTGCGGATCTGTTACTATTTTACCCTTCTTGTCTTTTATTTTGTGAATAGCTCTAGATGCCTGTACATGCCTTAGCTGTCTTGCTAATAATTTATGTGGTTTGTCCCCCAGTTCAAAATAACTTTGTTGCGTTCTAGCAAGTAAAGAGCCCACCCGTTTCGAAAGGATGGTATTGTATTCATATTTTAACTTTGTGATCTTCTCAAGGACTGTATATGAGGAATTTGTCCTAAAAACGTTCTCCTGTTCCCCTAACTCTCTTTCAATTTCTCTCAGCCTAGTATTGGCACGTTTCTTCCTCTCTGATGTATAAGAAATAATGTAACCTCTAATCACAGCCTTTAGAGATTCCCAAAGGGTGGAGTCGTCAACATCCCCCGTGTCGTTAGTTCTGAGGAAAAAGGCAATCTGCTCCTTCAAATACTGACAAAAAGCCTCATCTTTCAACAGGTATGCGTCTAAGCGCCACGGTCGCCGACCTGTCGACATATTGTTGAGTTTCAGCACCATGGACAGAGGAGAGTGGTCCGTAATTAGAATGGGGTGATAGGTAACCGATTCAGCTGCTGAAATTAGTTTGGAGTCCAACAAGAAATAGTCAATTCTGGAATATGATTTATGAACTGATGAAAAGAAAGAATAATCCCTGTCTGTTGGGTGCGTCAGTCTCCAAATATCGACAATGTTAAGGTTTGTCATCAATGTATTTAGACAGACACTGGCATTTGATTGTTGAAGTGACCTTGATAGCTGTTTATCTAAAAGAGGATCTAACGTACAGTTAAAGTCACCTCCAACAATAACACTTGTATCCGAGATATTTGGTATGGCCTTAAATACCCTTTGAAAAAATAATGGATCATCGAAATTGGGTCCATATAAATTGACCAAGGTTATTGGTTTTGAATTCAGTGTACCAGCAACAATAATATACCGACCATTAGGATCTGAAATCGAGGTTGAGTAAACAAAAGGAATGTTTTTCCTTATCAGGATTGCTACCCCTCTCGCTTTTGCATCAAAGTTAGACTGGTATATCTGACCGATCCAGCTGACTCGTAGCTTGGCCTGCGCCGAGCGTTTAATATGAGTTTCTTGAAGAAGCACTATGTCAGCACCCAGTGATTTAAGATGAGAAAAAACCTTAGCTCGTTTCACGACATGCCCTAATCCATTACAGTTCCAGCTGACTATCTTTATTCCACCTGGTCTACTCTGTGCTCGGTCACTATGTGGCATTTCTTATTTTAAAGCAAATTGCTGCTGTCATACAAAACCCAGAAGAAAAACGTCCCGCCGTACGGGAGCTTGTCATGCCACCTGTATTAATAAACGTGAACATAAAACACAGACCCCATCCCCCCTCCCATCCCTTTACTGAGTGACTTCCCCAAACGAAGCACTCCTTGGCTAACACACAAACCTTAGGGTGTCTAGACATACAGCTTGAACTAACTCGTCGTCTATAGATGCTCCGCATATAAACTAATATTAAATAACACTTAACTCTCACGTTAGGGGGTGAGTGGCGCCAAAACATGACATGCCAAACAATGCTATATTAGCCACAACATCTCACCTATCCTATAAGTCCCAATTTCTGATCTTCTGATCGAAAAGACATAGGCCGGAAATTCAATTCAAACACATTCCTGGCCTGTATTTGGCCATTTAGCCGGATGGCACAGCCGTTCTGTATCCTCAGCCGGGGAGCTTGCTTGTCAAGAACAGATCGGCCTCTTTTGCGTTGTCAAACGTACGTGTTGATCCCTCGACTGTCACCTTAAACCGGGCTGGGAAGAGGAATCCATATCGGATGTTGGCCGCCCTGCATTTGTTGCGTACCTCATCATACTCTTTCCGTTGGTTCCTCACCTCCAAGGTAAGATCTGGGTAGAAAGACACCCTGGCTCCGTTGTAGTTAAGGGGGAACTTTTGACTAGCCAGCTTGAGGATGAGATCCCTGGTGTGGGGATAGTGCAGCCTTACAATGAATGGCCTTGGTGGCCCGCCCTTGGCCGGCTTCGTTGCCTGTGATCTGTGTGCGCGGTCGATCAGGATGGCCGTTTTGAAGTGTTCACTCCCCAGCAATGCCGGTATCAGCTCCGAGACAAATTCAGTGGGTTTCCCTTTCTCAGTGTCCTCCTGGATCCCACATATTCGGATGTTCTGGCGTCTTGAATGCGACTCGAGCATTTCCAGTCGGGCCTTCAGGGTTTTGTAGTCATTTTTGAACGTTGCGCACTGTTTCTCTATGTCCTGTAGTCTGGCCTCGTGATCGACTGTCGTCTGCTCAACCTCGTGCACCCTTCTCTTAGTTGCCTTCACAGTTTCGGCCAAAGTCCCAATACTCTTTGAGATATCAGCCAACCTTGTGTCCACCTTCTTGCTTAGTGCGATTATGGCAGCCAGTATGTCACTTTGAGTAGGATCTGTGGGGAACTCTTGGAAGCTAGCCTCTTCAGCTAGCTCCTCGTGGGTCGGCGACGTTGAAATTGCTTCGTTGTCTATCTCATTCCAATTATCTTGTTTAGCGCCCCCTTTTTTGGTGCCTTTCCCCTTTGTCATATTTGTTTGAAGTTATAGGTTGTGAGAGGTTAAGATAAATACTAATTTGTTTCAGAATTGAGCGGAGCTCTAGCAAAGCACGTCTACTCCATAGCACGCTCTCTAGCGCCCCCCTTCCACTTTAATTTTGAGTGTGACTCCAAATCCAGACCTCCATGGGTTGATAAATTTGATTTCCATTGATCATTTTTGTGTGATTTTGTTGTCAGCACATTCAACTATGTAAAGAAAAAAGTATTTAATAAGAATATTTCATTCATTCAGATCTAGGATGTGTTATTTTAAGTGTTCCCTTTATTTTTTTGAGCAGTGTATATATACTACAGCTAAAAAAGTAATACTAAGTGTATGTTGTGTAGTAAACTGTTAGTAGCCCATGTGCATCATGCTAATAATTTGGTCCCCTTTCCCCTCTTAATTTCACCTACTGTTCTGACTTGGCACATGTAGCCTATAGCCTGCTTTAGAGAAATGTAATCATTGAATATTGTAAGAGCTTTCATTGTCTGCTTATATGACCCCACTATTTATCCTATGGTTCTGACTTAGTGTACAGGGAGAATTCTGTAAGAACAGCCCATGTTCTGAATTATGTCATTGTACATTTAAAAAATGCTGAACAAATAGCTATATTGACAACGTCCGTCCTAGCTCACTCAATAATGTCTTCATCGAAATTACGGATTGCCTCTTATCCGCTCGTCGTTCCCTTATGCCATAGATTGTACATCTCAATTGACAGTAGAAACCACATTTGTTTAAACAATTAAGCCATATCAGCTATGTTTAAAAAAAAGGCTGAATGAACTGTTTCGCTGCCAGACAAGGCTCCGTTGATAGCCAGGTGTAGCAGTGGTAAGGTGTTGGTACTGCTGTTGGGACAGTTTTATGTAGGCCCTAACAGTTTGTGGGAACGGTTTGTCACTGTTATAGTGCAATTAATGTATTGTTCAGTGTTGTGTTGTGTAGTGGCTTTGCTGGCATGCATAATGGTGTTTTCCCGCTAATCGCATTATGGAACGAACATTCACACAGTAGCCTACTGTCTTGTCCGCATTGCTGTGCTTATAGTGCGAAGAAATAATAGTTTATCAACATTTTAAGCTAAGCATTCTGATCTGTTGCATGAGCCTTATTGCTTTAGATATTTTTGTGGATGTAGCATAGGCCTACTGGTTGTATGAATTCAGGATCTATCGTCCCACAACTGTCCCAGAGTCTGTTTTGAATATAGGCTATTTCTTTCTCGCACAGAACGACAAGCTGACCAATAGAATATACACTTCCTAAATCTGGGGTGCAGCTCCTAATATTGGTTTACATATCAGACAAAGCTGAGTCTGCTTTTTAAGTTTGTTTTGTTTCCTGTTTATCATTAGGGGCCAGGTAAAGAGTAAGCACTTCTTCATAACCAGTGGTTGACGGTCAGGGTACATAGGCTACTCGTCATCAATTCTGTTCAAGGTTTCTGTTTCTGCTCAGCTCTTCTCCCACAGCTCTCCTAGCTCTGGGCTGGGCAGCAGTGTGTGGTAACCACGGTGTGGTTTGTGTTCCAGACGCAGAAGTGGCAGAGAGGGTCATGTGTCATGTTGGACACTCCTGGCCTGTGTTGTCCCCGGTCTCGGCCTTGTTTTGCGCCCTCTGTGTCTTTGGACTCTGTTTCCGGTCAGGTGAGCTTGCTGCAAATCCTTGGCTTGCTGCCCGAGATTTACAAAGGCTACATTTATAGAGGAAAGTTTGCACTTCTTTTTAATCAATGCATAAAAACAAAGCATTGTTTTATACATTTAATTATATATATAAAAGTAACAAACAGTAGTTTAATATGAATTAACCATTCATTAATGCATTTTCAAATCACTAAGCATATCTTCATGTAGATTACTGATAAAAACACCAACAAACTAGCAGGCTAATTGTTCATATACAGTGCCTCAGGGAAAGTATTCAGACCCCCTGACGTTTTTCACAATATGTTAGGTTACAGACTTATTCTAAAATTGATTAAATAAATAAAATCAAATATTGGAAATCAATAATTGGAAATTAAATACCATAAGAGTACCACCAGGTGGCAGTGTAGTATATTGTTGCTGTATTGATGCTGTGACTACAGCTTTTCAATAGAAGTCTTTTTCAGCGTCGCCCAAACTAATATTTTGGGGTTATATGTACTTAAAGCGCTCTTTTCCCAAAACAACTGGTTGAAAATATGTGGTTAGATGAGGCGGGGTCACTGGAAATAAAGTATAATGTAAATAAACAATGCACTCTTATTTTAAGTCTTGAACACATCCATAATAGGAGCCTATCAGGTAAAGTCTACATTTACACAGCAAACATCTCAAGCAATCTGATCCTAATCCTATGACTATAACAAATTAACCTTGTTACTTAGTTGATTTAGAATTGTAATGATCTGATGTTACATCTCTTAATTTTCTGATCATACTATGTATGATTAAGACAAACCTATTTACTTATCTATCAAACATTTTCTGCCTGGATTACAACACTTCCTTAAGCAGCAGACCATAAGGACGGATGGAGTTTTCCACAATAGCTCTCTCTTGAACAGGAGATGATCCCTCAGGCACATAAACCAGCCAGTAACTCTCTCTTCGACACTGTTGCCTTTTCTGGGGGTTGATCCTATTCTGTAGCACCACCTTGTAGGTTTTGTTATCTACTTTGGACGTGAATCTCTTGGAGAACTTCTCAGCTACGTTAATGTCCGGTGTTGAGTACACTCCTCTTCCGACAGTAGCACCATCTCCATCTCCATCATTCCTGATGATGCCCTGGGATCCGTCCATAGCAGGTCCATGGTAGGACACTGGCCAGGCCTCGTCTCCGGTCCCCAACCATCCATCTCCATCCCTGTATTTGTTCAACACCTTCAGGGCAATGCGGTTCCAGCCACAGGGTCGGACGTACTGCTCCTTTCCCCGAGTAAACACTGCTTCACCATCCTTAACATTTGTAAAGTCGTAGTCATACCGAGAATCAAGGAACTCATTCACGTTCACAGAAACAGTGGTTTGTGGAATGTATGCGGCAGATGGGGCATCTGGTAAAGCTAAGGCACCTTTTAAAGACAATGTCCCCAAACTTGGGTACTCCAACTCTAGAAGGCCCTCTTGTACGTAGAACTCCTTTAGTGCGACCACATTGACAAAGTCCTGTGGGGTTAGTGAAAGTGTTCCCGCGGTGGCCGATTCCACGTTGCAACCTGAGACAGCAGACAGAGCCTCCAAGATGAGATTTACGTTTGGCATGGTGAGAGTTAGAAATCTCCAAAACATTTTCGGTAAGAAGACTTCACAGAGAGCAGAAAAATCCTTCCTGTGTGTGATCCGACACGAAGGCGTCTGCTCTTGTAATTTCACCTATACATAGACTGTGCTGTGGAATGTAATATTTACTTTCACTTTCTGTTGCAGTGACTGGAAAAACAAGCGGGTGTACGGTAAATGTACACTGACTGTACAAAACATTAGGAACACCTTCCTAATATTGACTTGCACCCCTTTGGCCCTCAGAACAGCCTCAATTCGTTTGGACGTGGAATCTACAAGGTGTCGGTAGCATTCCACTGGGATGCTGGCCCATGTTGACTCCAATGCTTCCCACAGTTGTGTCAAGTTGGCTGGATGTCCTTTGGGTGGTGGACTATTCTTGATACACACGGGAAACTGTTGAGCGTGAAAAACCCAGGGGAGTAGCAGTTCTTGACACAAACCGGTGCGTCTGGCAATTACTACCATAACCCGTTCAAAGGCAGTTAAATATTTTGTCTTGTCCATTCACATTCTGAACGGCACACATACACAATCCATGTCTCAATTGTCTCAAGGCTTAAAAATCCTTTTATAACCTGTCTCTTCCCCTTCATCTACACTGATTGAAGTGGATTTAACAGGTGACCGCAATAAGGAATCATAGCTTTCACCTTGATTCACCTGGTCAGTCTATGGCATGGAAAGAGCAGGTGTTCATAATGTTTTGTGCACTCAGTGTAGATATAGTGAACAAATCTTGATCATCCCCATTTATTGTTATGGTTGAATGGTAGCAGCAAAAACAGGAGTGAATGTAAACACTTAAGACTTGTAAATAGTTTACTTAAAGGGACATTACAAATAAAAGTTTATCTTTTGCAAATCTGCAGTTGTTACATAAATGTTTTTGACTTCAAGTAATTATATATACCCATTGATTCTTGAACAATATAACTTATAAATACTTAATGTGCTTAGTTGAACTGTCTTACCCGATCAAAACCCCAATTATAATCTTGTTTTTATATTCTCAAAACATTGTAGTCGATATCCACGCTTATAAACCCAGGGTCGTTACAACATGATTAAAGCTATCATTTTGATCTCATAGATGGTCAGTCCTTGCATCAATAGTGCGGTCTATGAATTTGAGAGTGGTTCCATTTCTTCAGCCCCATTGGTCAGCTATTTATCCAAACGATGGCGGGATAACCCATTTGTTATTGTTTGAACTGCAGATTGCCTCTATGAATTGTTTCCTCTTTCAGGTAAAACAACATATTTGTGTAGCTCCTGTGTGAACAGGATTTCAAGTCTCAAGGTTAAAGTACTTCTGTTCGTCATAATCGTTAGGACTAAACCTTGTCTAACTGTAAATCTATGCCTGAAGGACTCTGAGACACACACGGAAACATACACATATTTAAATTGACATTTTAGCAATGTTTTCATTGAGTGATATTCATTTGTACTCACTTCTTCCCCATCACTTTGTGTGATATCAGACCCTATAATATATTTTTTTAAATATTTTTTTAAATGATAGCAATACTTGTTGGGAGAATGCACACATTTTACACAAATCAATTACCATATACCCAGTGGCGACCCATCATTCAGGGCAGGTGCACCTGTTTTGTGCCCCACATTTTTTTTTTTTTGTTAAATAAATTTATCCCCTTTTCTCCCCAATTTTCGTGGTATCCAATCGCTAGTAATTACTATCTTGTCTCATCGCTACAACTCCCGTACGGGCTCGGGAGAGACGAAGGTCGAAAGCCATGCGTCCTCCGAAGCACAACCCAACCAAGCCGCACTGCTTCTTAACACAGCGCGCCTCCAACCCGGAAGCCAGCCGCACCAATGTGTCGGAGGAAACACCGTGCACCTGGCCCGCCACAGGAGTCGCTGGAGCGCGATGAGACAAGGATATCCCTACCGGCCAAACCCTCCCTAACCCGGACGACGCTAGCCCAATTGTGCGTCGCCCCACGGACCTCCCGGTCGCGGCCAGCTGCGACAGAGCCTGGGCGCGAACCCAGAGACTCTGGTGGCGCAGTTAGCACTGCTCTAGACCACTGCGCCACCCGGGAGGCCCCGTGCCCCACATTTTTAGCAAAAAAAAAATGTATATCATTGAGTTAATGAAGCTGCATACAAACACGGTCTCTTTTTTGTTTTCCTGAGTAAGGCAGCTCCAAAATGCAGGTGTTTCAGTCTAGCTCAGTGCTTTCTGTGGTGGGGCAAGCCAGCAGAACATATGGAGTGTTAAGCCTTGATTGGCTCAGTGTTCTGTCACTCATGGGGACACTAGTCACCGCAAAGTCTAAGGGGAGACCTCGAAAATTCTAGCCCTTTGGGTGCTGCCATGGAGTTACATTAGAAGTGCTTATCTAAGAAGGCTCAAGGTCATTGGACACAGATAACATTATGTCAAATCATGTTATATGTACAGTACCTTTGATTGGACTGATCATGTCAACATCATCCTTTCAAAATCTAAGCAGTCATTATCGTGAATCAAGTCGACAATCTACTGGCAAATCCTTTTCAATCCTTGTCATATGAAGAGAAATTATAGATAAAACGTATCGGTGCTCATCGGCAATTGGACATAAACATTTCACAACAAGTTGGAAATCGCAAATTCAACAATGAGTGGTTTGGAAGGAAGTAAGCACAGCACAAGGTGAGTCCAAAAATGTCTTGTATGCCTCTGCGTAAATGATGTAATATGCCAGGGAAATATATATATACTACAGCTAAAAAAGTAATACTAAGTGTATGTTGTGTAGTAAACTGTTAGTAGCCCATGTGCCTCATGCTAATAATTTGGTCCCCTTTCCCCTCTTAATTTCACCTACTGTTCTGACTTGGCACATGTAGCCTATAGCCTGCTTTAGAGAAATGTAATCATTGACTATTGTAAGAGCTTTCATTGTCTGCTTATATGACCCCACTATTTATCCTATGGTTCTGACTTAGTGTACAGGGAGAATTCTGTAAGAACAGCCCATGTTCTGAATTATGTCATTGTACATTTAAAAAATGCTGAACAAATAGCTATATTGACAACGTCCGTCCTAGCTCACTCAATAATGTCTTAATCGAAATTACGGATTGCCTCTTATCCGCTCGTCGTTCCCTTATGCCATAGATTGTACATCTCAATTGACAGTAGAAACCACATTTGTTAAAAAAATTAAGCCATATCAGCTATGTTTTTAAAAAAGGCTGAATGAACTGCTTCGCTGCCAGACAAGGCTCCGTTGATAGCCAGGTGTAGCAGTGGTAAGGTGTTGGTACTGCTGTTGGGACAGTTTTATGTAGGCCCTAACAGTTTGTGGGAACGGTTTGTCACTGTTATAGTGCAATTAATGTATTGTTCAGTGTTGTGTTGTGTAGTGGCTTTGCTGGTATGCATAATGGTGTTTTCCCGCTAATCGCATTATGGAACGAACATTCACACAGTAGCCTACTGCCTTGTCCGCATTGCTGTGCTTATAGTGCGAAGAAATAATAGTTTATCAACATTTTATTAAGCTAAGCATTCTGATCTGTTGCATGAGCCTTATTGCTTTAGATATTTTTTGGGATGTAGCATAGGCCTACTGGTTGTATGAATTCAGGATCTATCGTCCCACAACTGTCCCAGAGTCTGTTTTGAATATAGGCTATTTCTTTCTCGCACAGAACGACAAACGAACTAATATAATATACACTTCCTAAAACTGGGGTGCAGCTCCTAATATTGGTTTACATATCAGACAAAGCTTAGTCTGCTTTTTAGGTTTGTTTTGTTTCCTGTTTATCATTAGGGGCCAGGTAAAGAGTAAGCACTTCTACATAACCAGTGGTTGACTGTCAGGGTACATAGGCTACTCGTCATCAATTCTGTTCAAGGTTTCTGTTTCTGCTCAGCTCTTCTCCCACAGCTCTCCTAGCTCTGGGCTGGGCAGCAGTGTGTGGTAACGACGGTGTGGTTTGTGTTCCAGACGCAGAAGTGGCAGAAGTGGCAGAGAGGGTCATGTGTCATGTTGGACACTCCTGGCCTGTGTTGTCCCCAGTCTCGGCCTTGTTTTGCACCCTCTGTGTCTTTGGACTCTGTTTCCGGTCAGGTGAGCTTGCTGCAAATCCTTGGCTTGCTGCCCTAGATTTACAAAGGCTACATTTATAGAGGAAAGTTTGCACTTCTTTTTAATCAATGCATCAAAACAAAGCATTGTTTTATACATTTAATTATATATATAAAATTAACAAACAGTAGTTTAATATGAATAAACCATTCATTAATGCATTTTCAAATCACTAAGCATATCTTCATGTAGATTACTGATAAAGACACCAACAAACTAGCAGGCTAATTGTTCATATACAGTGCCTCAGGGAAAGTATTCAGACCCCCTGACGTTTTTCACAATATGTTAGGTTACAGACTTATTCTAAAATTGATTAAATAAATAAAATCAAACATTGGAAATCAATAATTGGAAATTAAATACCATAAGAGTACCACCAGGTGGCAGTGTAGTATATTGTTGCTGTATTGATGCTGTGACTACAGCTTTTCAATAGGGAAGTCTTTTTCAGCGTCGTCCAAACGAACATTTTGGAGTTATATGTACTTAAAGCGCTCTTTTCCCAAAACAACTGGTTGAAAATATGTGGTTAGATGAGGCGGGGTCACTGGAAATAAAGTATAATGTAAATAAACAATGCACACTTATTTTAAGTCGTTTTATTACACTTGAACACATCCATAATAGTAGCCTGTCAGGTAAAGGCTACATTTACACTGCAAACATCTCAAGCAATCTTATGCTAATCCTATGACTATAACAAATTAACCTTGTTACTTAGTTGATTTAGAATTGTATTGATCTGATGTTACATCTCTTAATTTTCTGATCATACTATGTATGATTAAGGCAAACCTATTTACTTATCTATCAAACATTTTCTGCCTGGATTACAACACTTCCTTAAGCAGCAGACCATAAGGACGGATGGAGTTTTCCACAATAGCTCTCTCTTGAACAGGAGATGATCCCTCAGGCACATAAACCAGCCAGTAACTCTCTCTTCGACACTGTTGTCTTTTCTGGGGGTTGATCCTATTCTGTAGCACCACCTTGTAGGTTTTGTTATCTACTTTGGACGTGAATCTCTTGGAGAACTTCTCAGCTACGTTAATGTCCGGTGTTGAGTACACTCCTCTTCCGACAGTAGCACCATCTCCATCTCCATCATTCCTGATGATGCCCTGGGATCCGTCCATAGCAGGTCCGTGGTAGGACACTGGCCAGGCCTCGTCTCCGGTCCCCAACCATCCATCTCCATCCCTGTATTTGTTCAACACCTTCAGGGCAATGCGGTTCCAGCCACAGGGTCGGACGTACTGCTCCTTTCCCCGAGTAAACACTGCTTCACCATCCTTAACATTTGTAAAGTTGTAGTCATACCGAGAATCAAGGAACTCATTCACGTTCACAGAAACAGTGGTTTGTGGAATGGATGCGGCGGATGGTGCATCTGGTAAAGCTAAGGCACCTTTTAAAGACAATGTCCCCAAACTTGGGTACTCCAACTCTAGAAGGCCCTCTTGTACGTAGAACTCCTTTAGTGCGACCACATTGACAAAGTCCTGTGGGGTTAGTGAAAGTGTTCCTGCGGTGGCCGATTCCACGTTGCAACCTGAGACAGCAGACAGAGCCTCCAAGATGAGATTTACGTTTGGCATGGTGAGAGTTAGAAATCTCCAAAACATTTACGGTAAGAAGACTTCACAGAGAGCAGAAAAATCCTTCCTGTGTGTGATCCGACACGAAGGCGTCTGCTCTTGTAATTTCACCTATACATAGACTGTGCTGTGGAATGTAATATTTACTTTCACTTTCTGTTGCAGTGACTGGAAAAACAAGCTGGTGTACGGTAAATGTACACTGACTGTACAAAACATTAGGAACACCTTCCTAATATTGACTTGCACCCCTTTTGCCCTCAGAGCAGCCTCAATTCGTTTGGACGTGGAATCTACAAGGTGTCGGTAGCATTCCACTGGGATGCTGGCCCATGTTGACTGCAATGCTTCCCACAGTTGGGTCAAGTTGGCTGGATGTCCTTTGGGTGGTGGACTATTCTTGATACACACGGGAAACTGTTGAGCGTGAAAAACCCAGGGGAGTAGCAGTTCTTGACACAAACCGGTGCGTCTGGCAATTACTACCATAACCCGTTCAAAGGCAGTTAAATATTTTGTCTTGTCCATTCACATTCTGAACGGCACACATACCCAATCCATGTCTCAATTGTCTCAAGGCTTAAAAATCCTTCTTTAACCTGTCTCTTCCCCTTCATATACACTGATTGAAGTGGATTTAACAGGTGACCGCAATAAGGAATCATAGCTTTCACCTGGATTCACCTGGTCAGTCTATGGCATGGAAAGAGCAGGTGTTCATAATGTTTTGTGCACTCAGTGTAGATAGAGTGAACAAATCTTGATCATCCCCATTATTGTTATGGTTGAATGGTAGCAGCAAAAACAGGAGTGAATGTAGGAGTGGAGTGACTTGTAAATTGTTTAATTAAAAGGACATTACAAAATAAAAGTTTATCTTTTGCAAATCTGCAGTTGTTACATAAATGTTTTTGGAATTTAAGTAATTATATATACCCATTGATTCTTGAACAATATAACTTATAAAAACTTCATGAGCTTAGTTGAACTGTCTTACCCGATCAAAACCCCAATTATAACCCCAATTATAATCTTGTTTTTATATTCTCAAAACATTGTAGTCGATATCCGCGCTTATAAACCCAGGGTCGTTACAACATGATTAAAGCTATCATTTTGAGCTCATGGATGATCAGTCCTTGCATCAATAGCGCTGTCTATGAATTTGAGAGTGGTTCTATTTCTTCAGCCCCATTGGTCAGCTATTTACCCAAACAATGACGGGATAGCCCATTTGTTATTGTTTGAACTGCAGATTGCCTCTATGAATTGTTTCCTCTTTCAGGTAAAACAACATATTTGTGTAGCTCCTGTGTGAACAGGATTTCAAGTCTCAAGGTTAAAGTACTTCTGTTCGTCATAATCGTTAGGACTAAACCTTGTCTAACTGTAAATCTATGCCTGAGAGGTTTGGATGGCATGAAGTCAATATTTAATCACTGACACTGACATATATATTTCATAAGGAAGTGAGTCTGCACTATGCCAGTATGAAGCACGCTGGTAAGGCCCGCCCCATTGCTCAGGGAGTGCCAGGATTGGCCCAGAGAGATGTTATCTATGCAACAGTGGCCCAATGTGTTCATTCAGGCGAATGGTGCATCTGCTGACATTGTTCTTTGAATATCTGTTCTTGATGGAAATAAGATTGTATTTTCATTTGTGCATGTTTGAGTGTTTCTGTAAATGTTGAAAAAGCTAATGTAATAATTGTTTTTTTTATCCAAAGAATCTCAAAATAATTGTTTTAAGCCAACAGGATATAGAATTAGTTGGATAAAAGAATAGTATCTTGCGTATCTTGAAAGACTCAAATACATTTATTATAGGATTAAAGAGCAACCTTTGTAAAATGTACTCGTACTGTAATACAAAGAGGTAAAATACAAACTGTTTTGTAAAGGAGTCAATTAGTCAAATCAATGTGTTATTCTCTCCAAACCCTGGAATGCTGGTCTAGCAGAGACCACAGCGGAATAGATGACCTGATGCTGGTCTAGCAGAGACCACTGTGGAATAGATGACCTGATGCTGGTCTAGCAGAGACCACAGTGGAATAGATGACCTGATGCTGGTCTAGCAGAGACCACAGTGGAATAGATGACCTGATGCTGGTCTAGCAGAGACCACAGTGGAATAGATGACCTGATGCTGGTCTAGCAGAGACCACAGTGGAATAGATGACCTGATGCTGGGCTCCCTGTACCCTCGATCTTTCCCTCCAGTTCTGCCGACCCAGAGATGCATACTGAACCTCAGTGTCTTCCACATGAGAAGGACTCTGAGACACACACGGAAACATACACATATTTAAATTGACATTTTAGCAATGTTTTCAATGAGTGATATGCATTTGTACTCACTTTTTCCCCATCACTTTGTGTGATATCAGACCCTATAACACAAAATATTTTTTTAAATTACTTGTTTTCAATGATAGCAATACTTGTTGAGAATGCACACATTTTACACAAACCCTATTCGATAGACTTTTCTGTCAGCAAACAATTAGACAGTGTTCTTTACCTAGATTTGACAAGCACCTTGTCTGGAGTTCAGTTCCTTCCTGCTTGTGTCCTGTCACTATAGGGAATACAGTAATTATGTCACATTTGTAAAAAAATAAAATAAAATGTAATGTCTGTATAGGCCAATTTCATTTATTGGAAACAATATAATTTAGAGGATTTTTTTTAACCTGTACTGCATTTCTTTCTTTTTCTCAGTCTTCCTTTCAGCAAATTGCACAGCAGACCAGCCAGAAGCACCACGATGCATAGTTTAATGACAGCTATTATCATCACAACTAATAGACAAAAACATGAAGCACAATTTGATATGTGAAAATGTGACCTGATAACATAACAGGATGAAAGCCCAGTTCATGCTCTCTGAAGTGAGCACACAGCATGGATGGTCGCTAACAGTAAACACAAAGTTGGGTGGGTGGCATATACAACACATAAATGTTCAGTGCCTTCGGAAAGTATTCAGATCCCCTGACTTTTTCCACATTTTGTTAACGTTACAGCCTTATTCTAAAATGGATGACATTTAAAAAAATCCTCAGCAATCTACACACAATACCCCATAATGACAAAGTGAAAACAGGTGTCGAAATGTTTGCTAATTTATAATACATTATTTACATAAGCATTCGGACCCTTTGCTGTGAGACTTGAAATTGAGTGCAGGTGCATCCTGTTTCCATTGATCATCCTTGAGATGTTTCTACAACTTGATTGGAGTCCACCTGTGGTAAATTCAATTGATTGGACACGATTTGGAAAGGCCCCCATCTGTCTATATAAGGTCCCACAGTTGACAGTGCATGTCAGAGCAAAAACCAAGCCATGAGGCCAAAGGAATTGTCCACAGAGGGGTCTTCTGAGTGGCGCAGCGGTCTAAGGCACTGTGCTAGAGGTGTCACTACGGACCCGGGTTCGATCCCGGGCTGTATCGCAACCGTCTGTGATTGGGAGTCCCATAGAGCGGTGCACAATTGGCACAGCGTCATCCGGGTTTGGGGGGCTTTACTTGGTTCATTGCGCTCTTGTGACTCCTTGTGGTGGGCGCCTGCAGGCTGACCTCGGTCATCAGTTGAACAGTGTTTCTTCCGACACATTGGTGCTTCTGGGTTAAGCGGGCGGGTATAAAGAAGCACGGTTTGACGGGTCATGTTTCGGGGGACGCGTGATTCGACCTTTGCCTCCAGAGATCGAAATTGGGGAGAAAAAGAAAGTTACAAAAAAAAGGGACTTATGTTCTTGCTTTTGTATCGTGACTTCGTTCCATCTTTCAATTTCAAGACCCTCGATATTGACCAACACCCACTGCCATTTCAGTTTCACCACAAAGAGCAAAAACAGGGTTTGTGTCTGAACTTTCATGGACAACCTACCATTTATAGAGCGTGTCTCTCTGTTCTCTCTCCCAACAACATCTGAAAATAGGTGAAGAATATTGGTCATGGAATTTACTTTTACAGCTCACAGTTAAAACCCTGGATTTTGGTGTAATTTTCATACTTTCAAGAACTGCAAAGTGTTGCTTTGTGTTACCTGTTTGCATAAGAGCAGTGGTACTCTGGATGTTGAGATGATCTGGGTTTGCAAAAAAAAAGTTATGCATGACATTTTAAGTTAACTGGGAATGGCATTGTAGTGGCCTCTGAAGCTTCCCCAAAGCTTTCTCTTACTGGTTTTCCCAGCAAGTGTTGAAGAGGACTTTTGAGCCTGATCTTTTTATTAAATGCTTTATGATACTCTCAAAGGAAAATACATGGACAGTTAAATAGATACAGTGTAGCTATAAGGGAAAAACAGGAGAAAAAATGCTATTTGGAAAGCTCTACCTGTCAACACTGTTACTTTGGCTTCCTTTTCCCCATTACACAGGTACTCTCCAGAGTCCCCTGGCTGGAGATTGAGGATCTGCAGGGCACCATCTTCATCATAGGAAAACCTTTTCTGTGGGTCCTTTCTCTCCTTTTTCATGGTCCCATTTTTGAACAGAGTCAAGATGGGTTCTCGTTTCGCATGACTATCTTTCCTGAAGAACCACCTCCGCTTGGCTTTGCTAGATACTATACAGGGAAGCAATAGGGCTCGGCCAGCAGAAACCGCAAAGTTTTTGCCTGTGGGAAGATATTTATTGTATTAAATATTGGTAACATGATGTGGAAATGTCTTTGACACTGATAGTAATATGCTCATTAGATGAACAAAATAGACTATGTTTCTGCTCCCACTTAACAAAGCAATGTTCAACCTCGATATAGAATCGAAGATACCAATTGTGACCCATTTTAAATACCTGGGCATTGATGTTTTAGTTAAAAATGTTTAGAAGAACTACAAAGTCACAACTACAATTACAGCAGATCTCGACAGATGGTTTAATCTAACATTAACTTTATCAGGTCGAATTTTGATAGTCAAAATGAATGTCTTGCCTAGACTCAATTTATTGTTAGCACACTTTGTTAGTACTGAGGTAAGATTCGAAATTCAGTCTTACATTTTATATGGAAACAGAAACGGCCCAGAATTAAAATACATACACTCCAGAAACCCAAAGTTTTTGGGGGTCTAGCTTTACCCAACTTAAAGTTATATGCTTTGATGAATGATGAAGGGTTATTATCCTTTCATGACCTAAAAAATATGTAGAATTTAACTGATTCGTCATTTATTTGTATTTTACATTTTTTTGCCGTTAAGAACCACTATGCGCACCAATGGAGCCTTTCCATCCACTCACTGAGTTTGTATGTAACCAGAACACAAGAGGAGGTTTTGTATTCAATCTATATACACTGCTCAAAAAAATAAAGGGAACACTTAAACAACACAATGTAACTCCAAGTCAATCACACTTCTGTGAAATCAAACTGTCCACTTAGGAAGCAACACTGATTGACAATACATTTCACATGCTGTTGTGCAAATGGAATAGACAAAAGGTGGAAATTATAGGCAATTAGCAAGACACCCCCAAAAAAGGAGTGATTCTGCAGGTGGTGACCACAGACCACTTCTCAGTTCCTATGCTTCCTGGCTGATGTTTTGGTCACGTTTGAATGCTGGCGGTGCTCTCACTCTAGTGGTAGCATGAGACGGAGTCTACAACCCACACAAGTGGCTCAGGTAGTGCAGTTCATCCAGGATGGCACATCAATGCGAGCTGTGGCAAAAAGGTTTGCTGTGTCTGTCAGCGTAGTGTCCAGAGCATGGAGGCGCTACCAGGAGACAGGTCAGTACATCAGGAGACGTGGAGGAGGCCGTAGGAGGGCAACAACCCAGCAGCAGGACCGCTACCTCCGCCTTTGTGCAAGGAGGTGCACTGCCAGCGCCCTGCAAAATGACCTCCAGCAGGCCACAAATGTGCATGTGTCAGCATATGGTCTCACAAGGGGTCTGAGGATCTCATCTCGGTACCTAATGGCTGTCAGGCTACATCTGGCGAGCACATGGAGGGCTGTGCGGCCCCACAAAGAAATGCCACCCCACACCATGACTGACCCATCGCCAAACCGGTCATGCTGGAGGATGTTGCAGGCAGCAGAACGTTCTCCACGGCGTCTCCAGACTCTGTCACGTCTGTCACATGTGCTCATGTGCTCAGTGTGAACCTGCTTTCATCTGTGAAGAGCACAGGGCGCCAGTGCCGAATTTGCCAATCTTGGTGTTCTCTGGCAAACGCCAAACGTCCTGCACGGTGTTGGGCTGTAAGCACAACCCCTACCTGTGGACGTCGGGCCCTCATACCACCCTCATGGAGTCTATTTCTGACCGTTTGAGCAGACACATGCACATTTGTGGCCTGCTGGAGGTCATTTTGCAGGGCGCTGGCAGTGCACCTCCTTGCACAAAGGCGGAGGTAGCGGTCCTGCTGCTGGGTTGTTGCCCTCCTACGGCCTCCTCCACGTCTCCTGATGTACTGGCCTGTCTCTTGGTAGCGCCTCCATGCTCTGGACACTACGCTGACAGACACAGCAAACCTTTTTGCCACAGCTCGCATTGATGTGCCATCCTGGATGAACTGCACTACCTGAGCCACTTGTGTGGGTTGTAGACTCCGTCTCATGCTACCACTAGAGTGAGAGCACCGCCAGCATTCAAACGTGACCAAAACATCAGCCAGGAAGCATAGGAACTGAGAAGTGGTCTGTGGTCACCACCTGCAGAATCACTCCTTTTTTGGGGGTGTCTTGCTAATTGCCTATAATTTCCACCTTTTGTCTATTCCATTTGCACAACAGCATGTGAAATGTATTGTCAATCAGTGTTGCTTCCTAAGTGGACAGTTTGATTTCACAGAAGTGTGATTGACTTGGAGTTACATTGTGTTGTTTAAGTGTTCCCTTTATTTTTTTGAGCAGTGTATAAAAAACTACTAGAAGTCCTCCATAAACCAATGGGAATAGTTACGGTATAGAATACAGACCTTAAAGACTACAAACAAAATACAGATTGGAAAAGAGTCTGGAACAATATCTGTTAAAACGGACAGTTTCAGTCAGCTGATTCTAGCCATCCCTTCTGGATAGTTCCGGTCAGCAGCTTAGACTCCCATTCAGAGGACCCCCAATTTTGTTAGTGTTTTATTGGTCAAGGTCACGCCAAATACCTAAGTTGTGTGGTCTTTTGTGTAAAAGTACCATGTGTTCAGCTTGTTTGTTGGCTCGCGCTAGCACTACTGTTAGCATATTGTATTGGAATGCATGATAATTTTAGCATGATTGCTAGCGATTAGCCGTTTATTAGCATTCTTACAGAGCAGTTTCACTGGTGGTTGTCCACTTGAAATTGATCATTGGTTCAACCATTATCGCCCAGTCAGTGGTACATTTTCAGCTCACATCATCAAGGACAGCAACCAATATATAGATTTTTTTTGTTTTGTTATTCTAGAGTGGTGGTCAGACAAGTGTTACATTTCACACGGTACCTGTCACTCATACCTTTCAGTACCTCCACGTCTGCCACTAGCTGGTCGTTGCAGTGGTAGTCCCCAGAGTCGGATGGCTCCAGCTCTTTAATAACCAGAGATCCATCAGGCTGGAGGTCATATTTCTGTTGGTTCATGTAAGTAACCGACTGGCCTTGTTTGGTGACTATGATCCTGTTGACCTGGTGTCGCCACTGTAAGTCAACAGTGCCACTGCAGGCCAGGTACAGGCAATGCTCCTCAGGCACTGAGACTCTTCTAACTGAGTGAAGAAATAACAAGTGTGAAGTAGGTTTAGACTAACTAGAATAAACTGGACGAACTGATATTGTGGGAAATATAGACATAGACTTCTGAGCATGTCTGCTTTGTGTCACAGCTAATTTAATCCAAGAAAACATGTGGGATAGTGTGTTGGATCAGGGTTGTTTTCTGAGAGCCTGACTTGTCCCAAGCCTATGGAATCATCTGAGTGCAGTCTACTTCTACAGTGGCTGTATGTAGAAGAATATAACTGTTATCATTGCATGCAAGGCTGTGTGTCACTCATATCTCCCTGAGTCCATTGCTTCCTGTGTGATCCAATATTCCTCTTTATTTAATGGGAACATGGCATATCCTTAGAGTGGGAATAAAATTAATTTTTCAAGGCAAAACCATTAAAACAAACACTAGTATTAATGGTGTTATTGTTTGGAAAATGTTACTGTCAAGGTGTTGACAAAATGGATTGAATTTAAAATGCCTAGACACAAAACCCCATAATGTCAAAGTGGAATCGTGTTTTTCGAAAATGTTAAAAACAAATTAAAAATTAAAAGCTGAAATGTCTTGAGTCAATAAGTATTCAACCCCTTTGTTATGGCAAGCCTAAATAAGTTCAGGAGTAAACATTTGCTTCACAAGTCCCATAATAAGTTGCATGGACTCACTCTGTGTGCAATAATAGTATTTAACATGATTTTTGAATGACTACCTCATCTCTGTACCCCACACATACAATTATCTGTAAGGTCCCTCAGCCGAGCAGTGCATTTCAAACACAGATTCAACCACAAAGACCAGGGAGGTTTTCCAATACCTCACAAAGAAGGGCACCTATGACTTGGTTGACTGGAGTCTTTGACGGGGTTGTAGTGGAGCGGGTCGAGAGTTTCAAGCTCCTTGGTGTCCACATCACCAACAAACTATCATGGTCCAAACACACCAAGACAGTCGTGAAGCAGGCACAACAACACCTTTTCCCCCTCAGGAGACTGAAAAGATTTGGCATGGGTCCCCAGATCCTCAAAAAGTTCTACAGCTGCACCATCAGGAGCATCCTGACCGGTTGTATCACCGCCTGGTATGGCAACTGCTCGGCATCCAACCAAAAGGCGCTACAGAGGGTAGTGCGTACGGCCCTGCCATCCAGGACCTATATGCTAGGCGGTGTCAGAGGAAAGCCCAAAAAACTGTCAAAGACTCCAGTCACCCAAGTCATAGACTGTTCTCTCTGCTACCGCAAGGCAAGCTGTACGGGAGCACCAAGTCTAGGTCCAAAAGGCTCCTTAACAGGTTCTACCCCCAAGCCATAAGACTGCTGAACGATTACTCAAATGGCCACCCGGACTATTTACATTGACCCCCTCCCCCTTGTTTCTACACTGCTGATACTCGCTGTTTATTATCTATGCATAGTCACTTTACCCCTACCTACATGTACAAATTACCTCGACTAACCTGTACCCCCGCACATTGACTCTGTACTGGTACCCCCTGTATATTGCTTCGTTAATCTTATTTTATTGCGTTACTTTTTCTTTTTTTTTCTTCTTTTTTTTTTTTCGTAAATATTTTCTTAACTCTATTTCTTGAACTGGATTGTTGGTTAAGGGCTTGTAAGTAAGCATTTCACAGTAAGGTCTACAACTGTTGTATTCGGCACGTGAAAAATAACATTTGATTTGACCTATTGGTAGATAAAAAAATATCCCTTTGATGATTATCCGGAGAGGAAGGAAACCGCTTAGGGATTTCCCCATTAGCCAATGGTGACTTTAAAACAGTTACAGAGTTTAATGGCTGTGTTAGGAGAAAACTGATGATGGATTAACAACATTGTAGTTACTCCACAATACTAACCTAATTAACAGAGTGAAAAGAAGGAAGCCTGTACAGAATAAAAATATCCCAAAACATGCATCCTGTTTGCAACAATGCACTAAAGTAATACTGAAAAAAATGTGGCAAAGTAATTAACTTTTTTTCCTGAATACAAAGTGTTATGTTTGGGGCAAATCCAATCATAGGAGGTCGGTGGCACCTTAATTGGAGAGGACGGGCTTGTGGTAATGGCTGGTGCGGAATCAGTGGAATGGTATCAAATACATCAAACAAATGGTTTCAATGTGTTTGATGCTATTCCGCCCCAACAGATCCACAGATGATGCAATCTCTATTGCACTCCACACTGCCTTTCCCACCTGGACAAAAGGAACACCTATGTGAGAATGCTATTCATTGACTACAGGTCAGCGTTCAACACCATAGTGCCCTCAAAGCTCATCAATAAGCTAAGGACCCTGGGACTAAACACCTCCCTCTGCAACTGGATGCTGGACTTCCTGACGTGCTGCCCCCAGGTGGTAAGGGTAGGTAACAACACATCCGCCACGCTGATCCTCAACACAGGGGCCCCTCAGGGGTTCGTGCTCAGTCCCCTCCTGTACTCCCTGTTCACTCATGACTGCACGGCCAGGCTGACTGCACACCATCATTAAGTTTGCAGATGACACAACAGTATCAACAGTGTCAACAACAGCCTGATCACCGATAACGACGAGACAGCTTATAGGGAGGAGGTCAGAGACCTGGCCGTGTGGTGCCAGGACAACAACCTCTCCCTCAACGTGATCAAGACAATGGAGATGATTGTGGACTACAGGAAAAAGAGGACCGAGCACGCCCCCATTCTCATCGACAGAGCTCTAGTGGAGCAGGCCGAGAGCTTCAAGTTCCTTGGTGTCCACATCACCAACAAACTAACATGGTCCAAGCACACCAAGACAGTCGTGAAGAGGGCACGACAACACCTATTCCCCCTCAGGAGACTGAAAAGATTTGGCATGGGTCCTCAGATCCTCAAAACATTCTACAGCTGCACCATCGAGAGCAAGCTGACTGGTTGCATCACTGCCTGGTATGGAAAATGCTTGGCCTCCGACCGCAAGGCACAACAGAGGGTAGTGACTACGGCTCAGTACATCACTGGGGCCAAGCTTCCTGCCACCCAGGACCTCTATACCAGGCGGTGTCAGAGAAAGGCCCTAAAAATTGTCAAAAAGCCACCCTAGACATAGACTGTTCTCTCTGCTACCGCATGGTAAGCGGCAGGAAGCACAACAAATATGGAATAAGTCAAGGGTATGAATACTTTCTGAAGGCACTGTACATGAAGTAGAATCTCAAATCAATTTAGGAAATAAAGTTAAATAGAAATTGCTCATAATTATTCTAATACACTAGTGTATACTCCCTCTTTTTATGTTCTGTTCATTTTGTCTTGGATGGAAGGAAAGTATGGTCGGTGTGTGTAGTACTCAATCAATGCAAAGAACAAAATGGTCACTGTACCTGTACCTGTACCTGTTGCACTAGAGGTGAGGGAAATCATTAGAAAAAACAACAAAGGCTTGAAATAGCTCCACATCTTTCACCAAAACTCTTAACACTGCAGAGTTAATCGGTATACGTGATAGTAACCCCTCCTTCCCTTTTCCTCTGTTCCCTGTTTAAACCAGACCAAGACCGCGTGAGTCTGTGTGGTCATGACTAAGACAGTGACATTATGGTGACTAATGGGCAGCATTATTCCATAGACTCAACATTAGGATAACATTTGATAGTGGAAATCCCAAATGTTTCATTATGCTTCAATGAGAGGACATTGACACATCTTTTCACATATACCTGTTATATACTGTGTGTCTTATTGCATTTCATGCTAATTTAAAAATGCATTCTTTTTTTGATTGATTGGTAAATAAGAAGCCACTCACAATAGGGCTAGGCCTATCTTGAAGTTGAGACCGTGTTTAATTACATCCTCGTGAGTACAGGTCTGAACCAGGTGGGACCCCTGCAGAGTGACTTTCCAAACAATGCTATTAGAATGATGACAGTAGTAGCGAAATAAATGCTTTCTACTAGTTTTGTGCAGATATACCGTACCAGAGACGGTTCAGAAATGTTGGACATACTTAGTCTACTTCATACAGTGGAGGGCGCCAAACAACAACACTCACCTGGGTGCACGTTTAGTTTTTTGCCCTAGCACTACATAGATGATTCAAATAACCAACTAATCATCAAGCTTTGATTATTTGAATCAGCTATCTGCATTGACCCTTTTTGCACTAACTTTTTTTAGTCATCACATACGCTGCTTCAACTGTCACTTTATTCATAGTTGTACATTCATTGTCAACTTTTACATAACTACCTCAATTACTTCGTACTCCTGCATATCGACTCCGTACTGGTACCCCTGTATATAGCCACGTTATCATTACTCATTGTGTATCTATTATTACTTGTATTATAAATGTTCAATTATTTCTCTATTTTCTCTGCATTGTTGGGAAGGGGCCGTAAGTAAGCGTTTCACTGTTAGTCTACCCGTAAGTAAGCGTTTCACTGTTAGTCTACACCTAGCATTTGATGAATACAATTAGATTTTGATTTGATACATAATTAAAGTGATTAAACAATTTAATTTATTTCAGAGGCTATCGTTTTTCTCCTGTTGTAGCTAGATTTTCATTCCTTTTCATACATCACCTGAGCAAAAAAAATGTTCCTTATTCTTTGACAGTTGATTGTTTTTATCACCAGCCCATTTGACAGGAATGCCTAATTACATGTCTAGTATTTGATATTTTTAATGTCTCTCAAAATTCTGATGCGTGAGTGGGCGGAATCACCTTTAAACATCTGCTTTCTGACCACCCACAACTGTTTACGATTAGTAAATAGTAATACTATTACTGGACAGGTCGATTGAAAA